>NC_069396.1:58907500-59207500 GCF_027475565.1 Acinonyx jubatus | reverse complement strand
GAGGTGAGTGCAGGGAGGAGAGGCAGACTCCGTAACTCTCCCTCTGCAAATGACTTTCAACAAGGCCATGGCTGCCAGTGACTGGTGAGCCCTGGGTAGAAGACTGTGTCCACACCCAGAAATGTTCAAGGACCATTTAAGGGTATGTGCAGACTTGCAGGCCATCTTAAGCATAGTTGAAGTCTTGGAGAGCCCTTCAAGGAGGCAATAGAAGGGAATGCGTGACAGGTGGAGGACACAGAAAGGAGCACACGGGGGACACTGAGAGCTGGAAGTCAGAGTAGAAATAACAATGCGGAAGAAAGGGTGTACATGAGGTGTGGACACTGACCCTGGATCAAAAGTGGGGGACACCAGTTTCCCAATGTGATTTGAATCCAGCTTCAACATACACCCTCACAGCTCTGATGTACTAGGCCCACGTCTGGCTGAGCATGTCCCATCCAGCCCTCAGGCACACAGGGCCATCCCTCTTACTGAAGGTGACCAGCTACGTGCGACCCGGCAGAGATCAGAGCTCGGGGAAAGACGACGCATGCCCACAACAACCCAACCCATGCCTTCCTACATTCCAGAATTACAAGAGCTTCAGAAGAGGGTCCTGCAGAATCAAGCCAGGGGTCTGCACAAGTAATGACCGTATTTGTGGCTGAGATTCCTGGCACGTGGAGGCCCCCAGAATCATAAAGAGAGAGGATGACCTCGGGCACAGAAGTTGCACTCATCTCGAGAGAGTAACGAGACAAGGGACAGGAGAGGCCACGGCAGTGTCCCTGACAGACTTTATGATTTCTGACTCCTAAGCCATACTTTTTGAGGCTTCAGGGCAGCGGAGAACGGGGCACGTGGGGAAAGGTGGTACAGGGCTCACAGCCCAGCCCTGCACCCACAACAAACGTGCCAGGAAAGGAAACAGTACCCACAGCCTTGACAAGATAAGCCCCGATGAGCCCTGGAGGGAGAGGGGGACAGAGCAACGCCCAGCTCAGGAGCACATCTGAGGGCCTTACCTAGTCATGCGCAAAGTGCAGAGCTCTCCAGCATCACACGGCAGTACAGGCATCAGAGTCTCATCGAGGAGGCCCCACTCCCCCTGGGAGAAACATCCGGCAGAGACCACACAGCCCTTGGCAATCGCGCCAGTTCAGTCCATGCAACCTCTGCGTCTAGGGTCTTCAGTCCTCCCCCCACCGCACCCTCCCCGCACCGTCCCAAAGCGGAAGAGGTGCCGGGCCAGCTGGCACTGGGCCCGCTCACTCCCTCTCACTGTGTCTGGCACAAAGTAAACAGGTGGAAAGGGAACAGGAAAGCAAGTGCTAAGCTCTGGGCCAAGCACGGGGGAGCCCCACCCCTTGGGGGTCTCGCAGATCTGGCCTCGCAGACAGCCAAAGTCCAAGTCATCTGTCTGCCATAAATGACCAGCACAGGCCCTAGAGCCAACCACTCACACTCCTCCTAGGCTGCTCGTCACTGTATGGACTGTACCTCCCGCACGTCTCCCGTCCCTCCCCTGATGTACCTATTCCCACCCGCTCTGGCTCGCGCTCCATGCATTTCCATGCTATGGTTAAGAGGCCACTGGGCACGTGACATCCAGACAGTGCACGACAAACGCACTCGGCAGTTTTCTTCCCCAGATCACCAGTCTCCTAGGACCAGAAAGCACCTGGCCCTGCTCCTTGCTTCACCCTCACCCTCCAAAGTCTACATGAGGACCTCACAGACCCTCGGCCTCTCATCCTTCTGTGCCGCAAATGCTGTCCATTCTCTCCACTCAGAGCCCAGCTATGCGGAGACCTTCACCCCGATCGTTTCAACATTCTGGATTCTGTGCCAGGACACCCCTCCGAATCCTACCCCATCTGTTCTCAGACAGGAAGTGATCCATATACTCCAGCACCGAATTTAGACCCTGAGTCTGGTGAAACCACAGGCTTTCCAGACCCAGGGAAGCAGAACAGTAGGGGCAGAGTCTCAGGAGAACGGGAGTGGCGCTGGGAAGTGGGGTTCCTGGGCTCCAAAACTAGGAGGGGCTGTGATGGGTCCAAAAGGAGCCCTACCAGACTTCCTTGAGGAGCAGTCTAGGATGTCACAGAAATGTTCACAGGGGCGCCTGGGGGACTCAGTCAGTTAAAGAGTCCGACTTCAGCTCAGGTCATGATCTTGTGGTGAGTTCGAGCTCCTGTGCTGACAGCTCAGAGCCTGGAGCCTGCTTCAGATTCTGTGTCTCCCTCTCTCTTTGCCCCACCCCTGCTCATGCTCTGTGTGTGTGTGTGTCTCTCTTCAAAATAAATAAACATTAAAAAAAAGTAAAGAAATGTTTACAAACCCATTCTTTCAAAATGTGTGAATCACAGCAAATTTCTAAAGGACACACCAATCATACATCATGGTGCCAACTAGGGACCATGAAGGCTGGGACACCCCTCACATACCTCTGCGCAGGTGCCAGAAGCATTCCTGCCGATGCCACGGGGCCCTAGGAGAGGGAGGCCAAGAGTAAGAGGTAAACAGGACAGGATTCTACAGCCTGGGTTACACTGCAGCCTCTGCCCTGCCCTGGAGCAAGCTGACCTGAGCCAGAGGGTCTAAGTGCAGCTCCTGGTAGCTAAAAGCTGTCTCTTACCTGCTCTGTGAATCTGAGGAAGAACTGAACCTCCTTAAATCTCAACGCTTTATCTGTAAGACGTGGATAAGAAAAGGGCTGATGTTGGTATCAAATATAAGTAATACATGCTATGTATGAACTGTATGGGCCACATGATAAAGTTTCGGACGCGTGTCCAATACAAATGAGGAAGCAGGGTTTGAAACGTTTTTAAAAATATTTTTTAGGGACACCTGGGTGGCTCAGTCGGTTAAGCATTGGACTTCAGCTCAGGTCATGATCTCACGGTTTGTGGGTTCCAGTGCCACGTCGGGCTCCATGCTGACGGATCAGAGCCTGAAGCCTGCTTCAGATTCTGTGTCTCCTTCTCTCTCTGCCCCTCCCCTACTCACACTCTCTCTCTCTCAAAAATAAACATTAAAAAAAATTTTTTTTAACTTTAAATGTATTTTAAATGTTTATTTATTTTTTGAGAGAGAGAGAGAGAGAGAGAGAGAGAGAGAATGAATCCCAAGCAGGCTCCTCAGTGTTAGCGCAGAGCCTGACACGGGGCTCAAACTCATGAACCAGGAGCTCGTGACCTGAGCAGATATCAAGAGTCAGACGCTTAATGGATTGAGCCACCCAGGTGCCCCGGGTTTGAAACTGTAAATGCTCCTACTTTTAAAGGTTTCAAAAGGACACCACATATAGTTTTCCACTGTAAGCAAATACACATAAACGAACATTTCAGCCAATCATAAACGGTTTGCACATCCAAATATGGATATGAATACGTTTCTAAGCGGCCCTCTATGGACATCTTACAGGGGCATACTGGTTACCTGGTGTCTAAATCAATAGCTATTTCATACCTACTTACCTGAATGAGTTGTCTGGAGGAGCTAAGCAGGCACGTAAGCCACCTGCCTGCTCCCTAATCCTCTCAGGGATGAACTTGACGGGGGGTCCTCTACTGTAGCAGTGGACCATTCCTCTTGCCTGGACAGGCGAGGGCGGCCCGGCAGGGGCAGGGCCCGCCCCAGGCCCCAGCTCCGCTAACCTAGCTTTCATTCCACAGGAAGTGACCCGGAGGGTATGGTGACTTGCAGGGCAGAGTCTACACAAGCTCACACTTTTGTGTCTACACACACAACTTCTGAACCACCCCACCTACTACAGACACAGTCCAGAATTCCTCCTAGGGCAAATCCGCTCCCTCGTGAAGAACGCATGGAGGCCCAACTCCTTCGTCTCATCCAGTGTCAGCCCCTCCCTCCCTCCCCAGAGCCCTTCGGAACCCTAACATTCACCCTCCTCATCCGGATACCCAGCACCACGAGGACGCCGCCGGAAGTCCCACCCCAGGCAGTGCGCACGCGCACAAGCGTGTCCGCATTCATTGGCTCACTTGGTCGCCACCGCGCGGCGCCTTCTGGGTAGTGTAGTTTGGGAGCCCGTGGAGCGCACTGCCTCAGAATGAAGGTCCTCCCAGACTTCGGGGAGAAGAGCCAGAATGTGAGCGGCGCCGGGAAATGGAGCTCCAGGGCTGTAAACTGGGAACGGCGGCAATGCGGCTGTAAGGAGCTCTACCGGATGTCCTTGGGATGCAGTCTAGGACGTCACAGATATGTTTACAAACTCATTCTTTCCAATTGTGTGAATCGGAGCAAATTTCCAAAGGGTATATACATACAGTGGACACCGTATACCATCGTGTCACTTGGCGTCCGCTCATCCTGGTCAGTTCTCTTGTCAATACACGTAGACTGAAACTTTGGAGTCATGTTTATGGCCTTCAGTAGGTTTGGTCAGGGACAATAAGAAAAGACCCCAGACATGGTCATGACAGGAAAGTGAGAAGAGAGATATCAGGAGAGGCACTGGTTAGAAAGGGTGACGCTGTACCTCCTTTCCACTGAAAACATCTTTCCTACCTGTATATCAGTGATTGTGTTCCAAGATAGTAAGAAACATTATTATTCATATAATACTTATTACTCCGTATGTGGAATATGTTTCTCTCCTTTTAAAGTCTAAAGCTAGGGGCGCCTGGGTGGCTCAGTCCGGTTGTGTCTGACTTCGGTTCAGGTCATGATCTCGCATTCTTTGAGTTCCAGCCCCGCGGCAGGCTCCGACCCTGGAGCCTGCTTCAGATTCTGTCTGTCTGTCTGTCTGTCTGTCTCTCTCTGCCCTTCCCCTGCTCATGCTCTGTCTCTGTCCCAAGAATAAACATTAAAAAATAATAATAAAGTCTAAAACTTATCTGAAGAGAAAAGCGACTTATCATACTATATTTCTTGCCAGGACAGGGTGTTCTATTCTAATAGTCCAACCATATGGCAAAGGGAGCAACTTATTACCGTTGTAAAGGTTTAGGAATCCATGATCCTTTATCCCTGTTGGTAAGAGATTTATCATTTCCGATGGAATTGCTGCCCCAGTATCAGCAATGGGAGTTGAGATGATCTCTGCAAAACACCTGTGATATAGTAGTTACTGAAAGCTATTAATAATGATTACTTTTCAAAGAAATCTAGTATAAATAGTTATAGAGAAAATGATCTGTGACAGGTGAAAAAATGTTAGGATCTCAGTGAAGATTGAGCCAGAGGCAGTGAAGTTGGAGAAGTCAGAGAATGAAGCTGAACCCACAACTGTGCTGAAACCTGGACCACACTCAGGGTTTGATCTCCAAAATGCGGATCTTTTTGAAATTTGAAAACATGAACAGCTAGTAGAAATATTTGGTAGTAGAAATAATTACGGTTTCTGGAAATATAAAAATGAATAGGGAAGCTGTATTGTCATGTGCTGCTCTAACAAATATTCAATAATCACCGTTTGGGTTTTAGACACAAGAGCAGATACATAGGACGTGGGGAATAGGGTTGCTCTGTGTATACTGTGCATGTCCTGTATTGAATGACTTTGTTCTGGGTCCTGTATTTATCTTGTAAAGAGATCATAAATCCTATATTTGGTTTTTTTTTTTTTTTAATACAAGAAGTGGCATTTAGAGCTATGTCTCTCCTACTCTACTTAGCAATGAAAACACAAAATGACAGCACTTGTTGAAAATCAACCCCCCACAAATAAAGGACACCAGTCTTATGGGTCTTTATATATTTTGGATATTAACTCGTGTGGGTGGGTGTGTGTGTGTGTGTGTGTGTGTGTGTGTGTGTGTGTGTATGGCAAACATTTTCTCTCAGTCCATAGGTTGCCTTTTTGTTTCCTTTGTTGTGCAGAAACTTTTTAGTTTAATGTAGTCCCACTTATTTTTGCTTTTGTTTCCTGTGTTTTTGAGATATATATATATATATATATATATATATATATATATATATATATATTTCTAATACCAATGTCATGGAGCTTTCTCTTTATGTTTTCTTATAGCTTTACTGTTTCAGATCTTCTGTTTAAGTCTTTATTTTGAATTGATTCTGGATATGGTATAAGACATGGGTCCAATTTAATTTTTTCATGTGGATATCCAATTTTTCCAACATCATTTAATAAAGAGTCTATCCTTTCCCCCACTGGATATTCTTGGTGCCTGTCAAAAATTCGTTGACTTCATTTGTGTGGGTTTACTTCTGGACCCTCTCCTCTGTTTCACTGCTCTATGCGTCTGTTTTTATGCCAGTGCTTTATTGGTTTGATTAGTGTAACTGTAGTGTAGTAGAAGGCAGGAAGTTTATAGCTTGCAGCTTTGTTCTCCTTTCTCGAATTGAGGTAAGTGTCTTTTGTGGTTCCATAAAAATTTTAGGATTTTTTAAAAAATTTCCGTGAAGAGTGTCATTGGAATTTTGATAGGGATTGCATTCAATCTGTAGATTACTCTGGGTAGAATGGACATTTTAACAAATTGATTCTTCCAATCAACAAACATGGGATATCTTTCCATATATTTGTGCCTGTGGCTTCTTTCATCAATATTTTATAGTTTTCAGTGTTCAGATCTTTCACCTCTTTTGTTAAATTTATTCTGAAATATTTTATTCTTTGTGTTGCTATTGTGAAGGGGATTGTTTTAATATCTTTTCTAGATAATTTATTGTTAGAGTTAAAAATGCAGATTTTGTATGTTGATTTTGTATTCCTAAACTTTACTGAATTCATTTATTAGTTTTTACAGTTTGTTTTGGTACAGCCTTTCAAGTTTTCTACATTTAAGATCACATTTCATCTGCAAACAGAGACATTATTCCTTCCTTTCCATTTTGGATGCCTTTCAATTATTTTTCTTGCCTAATTGCTCTGGTTAGGACTTGCAGTACAATGCTAAATACAAGTAGAGTGTCTTGTTTGTAATCTTAAAGGAAAAGCTTTTGGCTTTTCAACATGGAGTATGATGTTACCTATGTGTTTTTAGTATATGTCTTTTTTTTAATATTAAGGTAAATTTCTTATCTACTTAATTTGTCACAAATTTTTATCATGAAAGGATGAAGTTTGTCAAAAGCTCTTTCTGCATTGAGATGAGCCTATGATTTTTATCCTTTGTTAATGTGGACTATTACATTTACTGCTTTATATAAGTTGAGGCATCCTTGTACCCCAGGGATAAATCCAATTTAATCATAATGTATAATTCTTTTAAGGTGCTGCTGAATTTGGTTTGCTAGCATTTTGTTGAGTTCTGCATTTATATTTATTAGTCTCCAAATATTTAAAGTTAAGAGAAACTTCTGCCTGAGTTGTTGAATTGCTATATTGTACCCCTGAAACTAACACTGTATGTTAACTACACTGGAATTTTAAAAAAATGTTTTAATTGAACAGAGAGGGGCACCTGGGTGGCTCAGTCAGTTAAGTGTCCAACTTCGACTCAGGTTATGATCTCATGGTTCTTGAGTTTGAACCCCGCATTGGGCTTTGTGCTGACAGTTCAGAGCCTGGAGCCTGCTTCAGATTCTGTGTTTCCTTCTCTCTCTGACCCTCTGCTGCTCATACTCTGTCTCTCAAAAATAAACATTAAAAAAATTTTAATTGAACAGAGAAAGTTCTGCCTGGAAGTAGAAGATGGAAGTGAGTGTTGTTACCAAAAGTGTTGGTTTGTGAGGGATTTATTCTTGCCAGCTTCAACCGTACTCAAGGGGCAAAAATTAAGGCCTGAACTCAATCTTATCCTCAGCATATGACTGGACAGATATTCCCCCAGTGGATCATAGAGGAAGGATTTTAGGAACCAAAAAAGTAAATCCATTATAAAATTTACGATATAAACCACTTAAAAGTATTTTTTAGAATTGATTAAAAGTTATAAGGTATGCATATAAATTTTATTCAAAAATATAAAGGACAACAGTAGAGTCATAGAAGTTAATGAGGATTTCAACTTGAAATAACTATAGGGGCACCTGGGTGACTTAGTCTGTTAAGTGTCCAACTCTTGATTTCGTTTGACTCAGGTCATGATCTCGTTTTGTGAGATTGGGTCCCATGTCTGGCTCTGCACTGACAGTGTGGAGCCTGCTTGGGATTCTCTCTCCCTCTCTCTCTCTGCCCCTCCCCCGCTTGCAATCTCTCTCATATTGGAAATCAGTTTGGCCAATTCGTAAAAAGTTAAACATTCATCAATGATCAACACTCCACTCTCAGGTATTTACTTATATATGAATGTTCACAGTTCTTTTGGTAATTGGAAACACTGGAAGCAACCTACATGTCCATTAATAGATAAACACACTGTGGCGCATACACCCAATGGAATATGACTCAGCAATAAAGAGGAATGAATGCAATAGGGATAAATCTCTAAACAGCCACACAAGGATATACTTTGGGATTCCTTTTATGTAAAAATGTAAGGAAAAGCAGTCACATAACAGTATACTGCAGGATTCCAAGAACATAAAAATTAAAGAAATGCAAATTAGTTTATAATGACATAAATCAAATTAACAGATTCTCCCACATTCATTGCACTCATAAGGCATTTCTCCATTGTTGGAAATCTGCCAATGTTTAACAAGGCCAGAGATGTAGGTAGAGATGTCCCCACATTCGCAGTTCTCATAAGGACTCACATCAGTGTGAACTCTCTGTTGTGTAATGAGACTGGAGTTGTAACACAAAAATTTCCCACATTAGCTGCACTAATAAGGCCTTTCTCTGCTGTGATTTGTCTGACGTCTAATGAGTTTGGAGTTGCAACTAAAGGATTTCCTACGTTGCTGCACTCATCAGGCCTTTCTCTAGTGTGAGTTCTCTGGTGTCTAATGAGTGTGAAGCGGTACCTAAAGAACTTCCCACATTTGCCACACTCATAAGGCCTCTCTCCAGTGTGGACTCTCTGATGAATAATGAGCGAGGAGCTGTCCATAAAGAATTTGCCACATTCTCTGCACTCATAAGCCCTTATTCCAGTGTGGATTTTCTGGTGCTCAACAAGTTTATGTTTGCGGCTGAAAGCTTTCCCACATTCACTGCACTTATAAGGCCGCTCTCCGGTGTGGATTTTCTGGTGTTCAACAACTTTGTCTTTGCGGCTGAAGGCTTTCCCACATTCTCTGCATTCATAAGGCTTTTCACCGCTGTGGATTTTCTGATGCTCAACAAGTTTATGTTTGCGGGTAAAGGCTTTCCCACATTCAAGGCACTCATATGGCCTCTCTCCAGTGTGAACTCTCTGATGTCTAATGAGCGTAGAGCGATTCCTAAAAAATTTTCCACATTCACTGCAACCATAAGGCCTTTCTTCTGTGTGGATTTTCTGGTGACCAACAAGTTGGGACAGTCTAAGGAAAGCCTTCCCACACTGGCTGCACTCAAAAGGCCTCGGCCTGGTGTGAATACCCTGGTGGTCACCAAGGCCAGGTATCCGTGTAAGACATCCTCCACATTTTGCGTTCTCATAAAACTGACCTTCATCGTGGCCTTTCTGGTGCTGATGGAGGTGGGACTTTCTAAGGAAGGCCTTCCCACACTCTCTGTACTCATGACGCTTTTCTCCAGTGTGGATTTTCTCATGGTCAACAAGTATATGTTTATGACTGAAGATTTTCCCACACTGAGTACATTTATAATAATTCTGTTCATTTTGAAAGTCCTCTCCACCAGCTGTGCCCCAGTGTGACCGTCCTACAAGCTGAGGAACCTGCTGTTGGAGAAGGCCTGAGCTGGCTGGGAAGTCCTTCCCATCTTCACTGCACATAAAGGTCGTCTCTGCCATGTGACCTCTGCAGTTCTTCACAAATGAAGGCCTCCCCTCATCGCTCCTGGAAAGTTCCGCTCTAATCTGATGCTTTTGGTGCTGGCAACACTCTCCCCCACAGGCGTACAGGCCTTGCTCGGGGTGTATACCGTCCTGTTCAGCCAAGCGCAAAAGGTCTTTCAAGAGTGAGCTACACGTCTCACAGGGCTGGGCCTCCTGGAAGGACGGGCCTGGCTTTGGAGTCCTGACCTGTGATGCTCCTACAGAAACACTGTGCCCTGAAGGGGCCTCCTCGTCCCGGGCTCCATGCCAGCAACCTGTAAACAGAGAAATGCTGGTCAAGCGCACGCTGACCTTGTTGGGACGAGGCAGCCTCATCGGGAATGTGTGTTGGACACGCCCACGGATGAGGCCAGAGTACTGCTCACGGGCCAGGGGAACTTGAGACGGTGAAAGGAAGGCCTTCTGTGCAGAGCTCACCCTGGCCAGCGCCTGGGACAGGCGCTGGGACAGCCCTGCCTCTGGGGAAGGATACAAGGGCGGGGTGAGTTCAGGGAGGACAGGGGGGTTCCCCAACTCTCTCCTCTGCAAATGACTTTCAACAAGGCCACGGCTGCCAGTGACTGGTGAGCACTGGGTAGAAGACTGAGTTCACACCTAGAAATGTGTGCTTGCAACACAGCAGCTGGTGTTTAGAGACTATTTAAAGATAGGTGCAGCCATCACAATACCTCAAGGGTAGGTCATATGTCAAGTGTACTGCAAAGGGAGCAGAAGTGAAAGGATAATGGAGGGAAGCCACAAAAGTAGGGGAGCTGGGAAGTGCAAGGTTAGAAATGATGACAAGAAAGAACAGGTAGAAATAAGGTATGACCACGCTCCCTGGCATCACACGATGGTAAAGCCAGCTGTGACAACACACCCATTCCCAACTCTGCAGCCCCAGGGCCATTTCCTGTAGCTGGTGATGGAGTAAGGTCCATGCTGTCAGGCACCAAGGCCCCTCCACCTCTTCAAGATGAGCACTTACATGGGACCTGGAACGGGCCACCCTAGATGAAACACAGGAAGACAGAGTAGACTGCACGGCCCCCAGAGTCAGTGACCCAACACATGACATCCCACATTCTAAAACCAAAAGAACCTCAGAGGAGGGTCTCACAGAACCAGTGGTCTCTACGAGTAGAGAGCACGTTGGTGGCTGGAAGTTCCAACACAGGCGTGCCCCTAAGAATCGTCAGCAAGGAGGGGAAGGCCTTGAGCACAGAGGCTCCGTGCTTCTGAACAGAATAACCTGACCAGGGACAAGCAAGGCCACTGGGATTTCTCAGACAAGCTTGGAGCAGAGGTGCACGCAGCCCGGACCTGGCCCCCTTAAACCTGTGATTGTGGGAAAGCCAGAGCTCCTGACCCCGAGGGAAGGGGAAAGCCGGAGCTAAGCCCTGGACGCTGGAGTGGGTGCGAGGGCCTTACCTAGTGATGACAAAAGTGCAACGGTGTCCAGCATCACACTGTGGTACAGGCGTCTCTGAGCCTCATCGAGGAGCCCCCACTCCTCCTGGGAGAAGCGCACGGCCACGTCTGTGAAAACCACAACCCCCTGCCAAAACAGGGAGGCTTCTTCAATCGATGTGCAGCTTCTCTTTCCGGAATGTTCATACTGCCACCTCCTTCCATCCCCTCCTTGCCCTTGCCCTCCACCCCGACTTCCCCGTGTGGAGGACATACAGGGTCTGGTGGCACTGGCACTTCCCTTGTCCTCACTGCCACTGATTGCTGTGTCCAGAAAAACACAAGCGAGGAGGGTGCAGGAAAGCCCCGCCCAGGCTCTAGGCCCGCAGTGGGGGCTCTCTGTCTCTTTCAGCAGTAAATTATGCTGAGGTCCCCCAGATCCTACATCCCGGCCAACACAATTTGAACTTACCTCTCCCACACAAGCGCCCCTCCTCCTCCTCACCTGCCCATCATTCTTGGTCTGAACCCCTCTCCATATCTGGTCCCTCCACTTCTGCAACTTGGTTACTGAGACCGCAGCCCACTCTGCGGGTAATTTCTGTGCCTTCCCAACACACTGCTGTTGCACACAGAATCCAGGCAGGAGTGTGCAAGTGGAATCAGCATCCTATTTTGCCCCGTCCTGCCCCAGAAACCCAAGTTCCCCGGTGCCAGGGTCCTTCTGTGGTTCTCCCCACGTGCCACCCGTGTGTACTCCCCCTCCCAAACCTAACGTGAGCACCTCACAGACTCCCAGCCCTCTGCTGCATCATCACTACCCTGCTGTCCTACAAGCAGTCACAGCCTGCCTTTACCTGACCCGCATGTGAAGTCCAGCGACACTGAACTCCGCACCCAAGGCCCAGCAATGCTCCTGGCTGCTTCATTTTAACCTCAACTAACCTACCAGGTCTATCAGCCTCAACGAAGCAACACAGGCCTGACCCAAAGTCACCACCAAACACTGAGGACTCCATGGAAAGATCATGCGCCCTGGCCTGAGCTAACTAACACCTGACCTCCTTCGTGGAGATGCTTCAACACCTACTGCACACCCCTGACCCCTCGGAAGCCTTCAGACTCCTCACCTGTATCCCACACGGGCACGCCCCCCACAGCTACTCTGCTTTTTCATCTGTCTTTGTGACGTCCACCACCACCAACCAGGCTCCCAGAAGAGATTCAAATCTCCTTCTTCCCCTTCCTGCTTCCACACCCTAATGATGGCCCCTCTGGAAACTAATGCCCGGCTATACCGCAGTGCACATGCCGGCCACTGTCTCTGGCTGTCTGCAACCTAGAAGCCTCCCCTGAACTCCAGACCTGTGCGTCCGACTGCTAAGTGGGTGCCTCTAGTCGGGAGTCTCTGGACCATGTGACATCAGTGGCAAAACCTGACTTCCTATTCCAACTGACTACTGACTTCCCCATCTCAACTGACAGGACATCCATTCTTCCGGAGAAAGCCAAAATCCTTGGGGTTGCCCCTGACGCCCCCTTCCATCTCATCCCCCACACCCTTGCTCGCCACATCACTGAACATGGGCTACTCCATCTGGAACACATCCAGAAGGCAGCTGGTCCTCCACCTCCACAGCCACCAGCCCTGTGCAGCCATCAGCAGAGGTCACCTGCGCAGTCCCAGGAGGCCCCCCACTATCCCCACCTTCGTTGAGGCGCTCATGCACACTGCAGCTGCACACAGCCTGTGAAGATCAGGTCACCTGGCTCCTCAGCTCAGAACCTTCTCCTACTTCCTTCAGATTAAAGGCTCACCACCTCAGGCTGTAACTGTGGACCTGGTAACTATATGCCCCCCCATACTCCCCCCGCTGCCCCATATTCCCACTGTAGGTAAGAGCCTCGCAGTTCCCTGATCATTCCAACTCACTCTCACCCCCATCACTTGATCATTCTGGATCCTGTGCCCAGGACACCCTTCCACATCTTACCCCATTGGTTGTCACACATGGGCAATGCTCCATAGAATCCAGGGATGAGTTCAAGACCCTGGGCTTTGATGAGACCACAGGGACTTTAGACCCAAGGGAGGGAGAACAGGTGAGCAATCTCAGGACACCATCATTCTTTATATGGGAGTGGCAAAACCATCAGGGGGACAACTGGGGTGTCCTCCAACTGTCACATCCTCCATGCACCTGTACAGGATCCATAAGCATTTCTGCAAATGCCATGGGAACCTGTGGGAAGAGGGAGGCCATGAGAAAGGGGCAACCATGGTAGGCAACCAACAGACTGAACTGGACCCCCACTACCCCTGCCCTGCCCTGGAGCAAAGTGCTCCCAGCCTGATAACCTAAGCTCTCAGCCCCTCTGACGTCAGTGCCGCTCTTACCAGCGATGTGGTTCTGTAGGAGGAATGAACGTCCCGAGCCTCAATTCCTGGCCCCCACCTCACAGAGCTGATAACAGTATTAAACAGAACCGATGCACACTAACTACCCACAGAGTTAACAAGCCTGTATGTTTCCATTGCAAATAAAGGACAGGGTTCATAAAATTTGGATTAGTGTTATCTCTGCTTGTGATTTTCAAAAGATGTGTTATACAACGTTCTGTTGTTAGCAAATACCACAGATAAATTAACTTTGCAATTTTCATAAAGTGTTGTTGCTCTTCATTTATCGAATGCATTCATTTCTAGTTTCCATGTATACATATTTACATAAATGTTGGCTAGCTGAGGTCTCAATAAATGTTTCATACGTTCCGAATTTAATGAGTTGTAGGGAGAGTCTGAGCGGGCAGCTCAGCTACTCTTCCTTTCAGCAAACAAGCCTCCCTGCTGCGTGGCCCCCTGCAGGGCGCTGGCAGGACCCCTTGACTGGAGCACTCCTGCCTTCCTCTTGCCCCCAAGGGTGGAGGTGGTGAGAGAGCAGTGTCCTCATCTGGGACCCAACTGCTCCACAAGTCTGGCTATTTCTTTGTCCCACAGGGACTGTCTCCCAGGATCACCTGACCTGCAGGACTGAGAGTCTCTACCTCCGTCTCCACCCAGGCCAACAAACTTACCACATCCAGGCATTCTTTTCTAGACCCAGGTCAGAATACCTTCTACATCAGGTACGCTCCTTTAGGGAGGGAGCATCAGGGATGCTGAATCCCCCGGGGCACTCCACGTCTCAGCCCTCCTGACGCTCACTGCAGAGCCCACCAGTAATAACGACCTTAAGACCCCCTCCTTGGTCGGGTCCTCAGGCCAGGCTCTGGAGCAGTGCACACCCTCCACACCTCGGACAGCTCCAGCCCAGCTCCCTTCTCCGTCCTCCAGACCCTCACTTCTACAGACCCACGTCATGTCTCCACCCTCAGATATCTCAGCATCAACATGTCCAAACCGAACTCATGATCTCCCCGAAACCTGCCCGCTGGGCTCGCTTCCCCACCTCCGTTCTCTCAGACGTTCAGGCAAGGAAGCCCTGACCTGGTCCTTCACTCCCCACTTGTGCTCACAGCTACAGGCGACGCAGCAGGAAACCCCGTCGGCTCTGTTGCCCGACTCTGCAGAATCTCCTCGCATCTCCCTCCACGGCCACCGCCCTGGCCCAACCTCCACCATGACTGCCCGGGGTGGTTCCTCAGCAGCCTCCCCGTCCTGCTCTCCCCTATCCTAACCTATCTCTGGGCGCGCACCTCCCACCCCCGCCCTGGACCCCTGACCCCGGAAGATCCCAGCCGCGCACGCCGCCCCTGCAGGCGACACTCCGCCCCGACCCCTGGGCCTCCGGCCCCGACTCAGGAGCCCCTGCGGGCCCTCCTACGCCCCACCGCAGGGGCGGGACCGGGACCCCGAACCAGGACGCCCTCTGCTCCCGCCCCGGGGGCCTGACTGCGGGGAGCCGAGCGGGCGGGGAGAGGAGGGGCGGGGCGGGCGGCCGAGGGCCCGGGGGTCGCAGCACCCACCTGCGCCGGCTTCACCGGCGCGGCCTCGGCCTCCGACCAGTGTGAAGAGCGGGGCGGGACGCGGCGGGCGACCGGGCGGGGGCGAGGGCGCCTCGCAGCCGCCACTGCGGCGGGAACAGGCCCTCTTTTCGCGCTTTCCATTCACGTCGGTCGGGACTGAGGATTCCGGACGCACTAAGCCACGGAACAGTCCCGGGAACGACAGAGAACTCAGACACCACAAAGGCGCCCCCGGAAGTCCCGCCCCCACGAGACGGGCACTCTCGAAAACGGCCCTTGGCCTGGCTACGCCGCACAGGCTTCCGGGCAATGTAGTTTCAACGCCGTTATTGCGCGGATTCAGGACGTAGGTCGTTCCTGACAGATTAAAGGCCCTGAAAGAGGATGAGGAGCTCTGGGAAATGGAGTTCCGTGTTCTTCAGGTGATGTGGCTTGCTGCTTCTTAAAGGGCGATACCCAGCTGTCCTCGGAGTGCAGCGTAGGGCGACTCAGAAATGTCCAGGGGCCTGTTGTTTCAGACTCCGTGAATCACAGCACATTCCCAAAAGGCTGCACATAGGAAGGGACACAGCATGCCGTAAAGTTCCTCGGCGTCCCCTCGTAGCTTTCAGTTATCTTGTTGCTTGCAAGGGACGTGTACACTGACTCTTTGGAGTTCCTTTTATAGCCTTTAACAGTTTCAATAAGAAAGCTTTCAGACAGGACTGTGATGGGGAAGTTGGAGGAGGGGTGTCAGGAGGCACTGAGGTAGTTAGAAAGAGTGAAGATGGGGGCGCCTGGGTGGCTCAGTCGGTTAAGCGTCCGACCTCGGCTCAGGTCATGATCTCACTGTTTGTGGGTTTGAGCCCCACGTGGGGTTCTGTGCTGACAGCTCAGAACCTGGAGCCTGCTTCAGATTCTGTCTCCCTCTCTCTCTCTGCCCCTCCCCCCACTCATTCTCTGTCAAAAATGAATAAGCATTAAAAAAAAATTAAAGAAAGGAGGACGATGTGCCTCTAATTCCCACAGAAGGCATTTGTCCTGCCTGTATAGTCAGTGATGGTGTTCCAGTACTTTTATTCAGATATTTATTATTGTATTTCTGAGATACGTTACATTTCTTTTAAGATCTGAAACCTATCTGAAAAGAGAAAGACTTAGCAAGTGCCAACTTCTGCCTGAACAGTGTGTGCCTTCTTGACAAGTTGATCGTGCGTGCAAAGGGACATCTTATCCCTGAGATGAAGATTTGAGTATCCACAATCTCATCTATTTGCTGGGAAGTGAGTATCATTTCATCTGTAATTGCAGCAGTAGTGAATGCACAGGGGGTTGATATTATCTCTGGAAAAACACTTGTGAAATGGATATTACTGAATGCTATTAAAAATGATTTTGTAATTTTTCAAGGAGAGTGGCAAAAATCATTCTAGAGAAATATATCTGTGACAAGTGGGGGAGAAAGTTAAGATCTCAGTGAAGTTTGAGCAGGAGACACTGAGTTGAGAGGTCAGAGAATGAAGCTGAGACTGTAGCTTGCTGAAACCTTGGCTACATTCATGGTTTGGTTCCAAAATGTGATTTTTTAAAAAAGTTTATTTAT
This sequence comes from Acinonyx jubatus, assembly GCF_027475565.1. Classification (NCBI taxonomy): domain Eukaryota; kingdom Metazoa; phylum Chordata; class Mammalia; order Carnivora; family Felidae; genus Acinonyx; species Acinonyx jubatus. Next base: position 59,190,748 of record NC_069396.1, on the reverse strand, counting down.
TTATTGTGAGAGAGAAAGCACGAGTGGGGTGGGGGTGGGCAGAGATAAAGGATGGATGGAGAATCCCAAGCAGGCTCCAGACTGTCAGCACCCAGCCTGACATACGACTTGAACTTATGAACCGTGAGATCATGTGTCTTAGACTCTGGGTCTAGAGTTCTTTCTTGGCCAGCAAGAAAGCGGGATGCAGGATTAAAATGTGAGAGATGGCTAATGTCCAGGAGAAGACAAGAGCCCTGATTAAGGGTCCTTGCTTCATTTTTATTAGGATCAGAAGGCTTACAAATATGGTGATGGACGTGCGCAAAGAGACAAATCTGTGAACGTTAACATATGGGCATGAGGGAAAGGGGGGTTTGAAGATATACGGTGTTAGGGGTTTGGGTCAATATAAAACAAAATCCTCGCAACGGGCAGATGGTTGTTAACTGCAGACATGAGATGCTGTGTCTGTTTATCTTAGGTAGCCTAGGGGATAAGACAGATAGAATGTGTAACCTCCGGGTTAACAAGGCACCTTTCTCTTATTAATTAGCTCCACTCTGGACAACTTTGCCCTGCAGTGGTCTATGGCCCTATTTACCTGTTCACCTAATTTGCTACTTCCTTCCTGTGAAAGAAGCTTTCTGCTATAGTACTAAATGGGGGGGGGGGGTGTTTTCACCCTGAATACCTGATCTTGTTTACCTCCTATACCTTTGTTCTATACTGGAGCCTTTGCCCTGCCCCCTCTATACCTATTTACTTAATCTTGTTTACCCAAACTTGGGTGTGAGCATCCTTTGGCTTTGTAATTCTTTATGCCTTGTTAACCCATCAGTGCAGGCTCAGGGGATTCCTAAGTGTATTCCCCACAATCATGACCTGAGCCCAGGTTGGATACTTAACCAAATGAACTTCCCAGGTGCCCCGATTTTTAATATTTGAAAATATTGTGCATTTACAGCCTGTAGGGAGAGGAAAACACAATATTGAAAAAGAGTTGCCACAAAGGTAAAAAGGAATGGGGAAGTTGTGCTGTTGTATATTTACTGATCTGCAAATGTTCAAGGAACACATAAAGGGTTGCAGGTACAATAGTGTGTGGTACACAAAAGGGATAGAATTGCCTGTGGCTGTGTATACAGCACACGTCCTTTGTCCTGTGTCAATGCTGTCAGGATGCCATACATATTCCGTACTTAGCTTTTTTACAATACGTTACAAAAAGTCAGCAGTTATAGCTATTTTTCGCACTGTAATTGGCAGTTAAATTACTTAGTGGCAACCTTAGCTCAAAATCAAAGCCCCATAAGTGACCTTCTGGAAAATGGCTTATGGTCTCTCCTGCTGGTTTAGCTGAGGAAGAACCAAAGAGGGGACTAAGATTTGGAGTGCTTATTTTTCATATTCAGGGAAGGAAAAGAGTGTTCTTTGGCCAAATTCCAAAGTCGTGAACAAGAAACCAAAGTTTATTAGAAATAACTTAAGATGACCTCTGAATGCCAGCCAGTCAACAACAGCCTCACCCCAGCAACTCAGCTTCTGAAAATTAGTAGATCATTGATCATTCTGAGCTTCCAAAATTCAATCCGTTCAAGCCCCAGTCCTGAAAGACAGCCAATCAGTGACAGCCCCCGGCACGGGCAGCAGTCCATCAGCAAGGGCCTCCCTTCAGTGACCCTGCTTCTGAAAGTTGGTCAACAGTAGGTACCACAGTCACAACTGAAGAGCCCATCAGTTCTTAAACACGCCTGTTTCTGAAAGTCTACCAATTCCTGAATGCCAGACTTACCAAAAACTAGATGAGAGCAGCTCTGGTTTTCTTTGAGGTGACTAGAAGCTCTCCCTTGCAGGCACATAGAAAATTCTTTTTCTTTCTTTTCTTTTTTTTTTTTTGCATTGCATACCGAGTGAAATTCATTGTTAATTCACAGGTTTGCAAACCTTTCAAGGGTTCAGCCTGTTTGTAACATACACTTAGTTATGAGTTTGGACTTATGAACGACAAACAAGTTGGCACGGACTTTGAGATTGAGAAGGCAAGGTTTTCTATTCTTTTTTCTTTTTTTTAATTTTTTTTTCAACGTTTATTTACTTTTGGGACAGAGAGAGACAGAGCATGAACGGGGAGGGGCAGAGAGAGAGGGAGACACAGAATCGGAAACAGGCTCCAGGCTCTGAGCCATCAGCCCAGAGCCTGACGCGGGGCTCGAACTCACAGACCGCGAGCTCGTGACCTGGCTGAAGTCGGACGCTTAACCGACTGCGCCACCCAGGCGCCCCTCTATTCTTGCCCAAGTTGCTATTACCCACTTTTGGGTGTATACTGAATACAAAAATGCCCAAATGCAAGCATAAATTTTGTGATGAATTTCCTGAAGAGCGGATATGTATTAAATGTGGTGAGAAGCCTCTTCAAGGTCTTTGTATGATATGCAATTGTTCATTTAATACGGAAAATGGATAGATGTAAATCAACATTATTCACAGTTAAGCATGAGGGGTGTATGAGTTCAACTAATATCAAAGTGAGTGAAAAAATTTTCAGAGAAATTCAGATTAAGAAAACAATTACAGGAGAGGTTGTAAGAGCTTCCACATTGTATATCGTGATTAGTCCCCCAGCTCACACTTCTGCGGAACATGTGTCTCACTAGTCAATATTTGATGGACAGAGGAACAGGGTAAACTGGATGTGCTCACTGCAGAAGCTGTTTCATCTAGGATGTTTATCATGAAAGTCCTGCTGAGATCTGCTCTGCGTTGCTGGTCGTAGCAGATCCCAGCCTCCTACCCAGGTGCCGTACCACATATTTGTCCCTTGCACCTTGTTAAGGGCAAGTCAAATCCTTGAAGATTTGGGAAATCTGCTTTCTTTGGGTTGAGTTTCTGGGCTTTTCATTCTGTTTGATACCTGGGTTTTGTTGTTAGTTCCCAGCGGTTTGGGATCCTTGGTGGATCAGGCCATTCTTCTTCATACCTTTTTGCCGTCTTTTGAGCGATTTTTTAAATTCTGTGCTAAAAGTTTGTTGTCCTAATAAGTTGAATCATAGGGTAAACACAGGCATTGCCATATTGTCGGCAAGCCTGTGGTTCAAGCCAGCCTCACAGACCAGTGTGCAGTGTGTTTGCAGATCCCATTGTACTGGCAACTATCTAGACAACTTTGCTGCGGGTGACCAATAAAGCAAGCGTGGTCTCCTTACACCTTTTTTTTTTTTTTTTTTTTTTTTTTTTGGTATTGAGGGCTGGACTATAATCTAGAGAAAGAATTCTCTCTGGTTATCTACATGCCAGGGGCACAGATTGTGAGCCTGTGGTTTAAAGCAGCCAATCATTAGGTTGAGGGTTAGAGGTCCACAAGTATTCTATTCCTACCAGCCATTGTCTGCTCTCATAGGGTGCTCTAGGTCTAAATCCTCTCCTCTCCCATCAAAAACCCCTGCATTTTATATGCATTCCTGTTCCAATCCTAATTCTTGAGCCTATCTTTCTAAATACTGTAACTGCACCATGGGGAATTTGGGCCTTCAGTGGTCACTGTGGGGGGACATTTGATGTGTTAAGAAGACTTCTCAGGCCCAACGGACTGTGTTGTTTTTATGAGTATGCAGATGCCTCCAAATAAAATCTGACTCAAAAGTTGCATCACTAAAAGATTCTTTGGGCAAAACTAATGAGCAATTTGACGAACTTCAGCAGTAGCAAAGGAGACTCATTCCCTTTGTAAATCCTCCCTCCTTGTCCTCCAGTTGCTTCCCCATATCCAGCTCTCCCTTCCCCCTCATCCTTCTGATTTCTCTCCTTTGGCACCTCTTCCCCCTCCTGTCCCCTTTGTCCAGGGCCCACACATTTTCCCAACAACTCCCTGAAAACCCCAAATGCCAGCTACTGCTAAACATCCACCCTTCCCATGAGTCAGGCGTGAAGGAAACTATAAAATTTAAGCCTTGGACTTGAGCGGAATTAAGAGGTAAAACTAAAGATTCCCTCTGACCCAAATAAGACCACCAACTATTCATAAAAGAATTTAGCTTTTTTTTTTTTTTTTTTTTAGAACTTAGAATTCTTTACAGTGCTTAGAAACCAAGGTCACCTAACTTATACAGTGTATAAGGAGTAACAGGAGTCCTGTTTCAAAGGGTCATGAAATGGCCAGAAAAGGAGGTCCAAGTCTTCTAAAACCCATACCTGAAGTATTTATAACAAAAGTCGATGATACAGTAATTTAATCATCGGGCCAAAATTATTTGAAAAAGATGAAGCTACAGATTTTCAATACAGACTAGAAAAATACCTTCTCACAACATTTGGGAGTTACGGTGGTGACGTAACAGCTAATGTAAAACGATGTCATTTTATCAATGGCATTAAACTTAAAGTTAGAGACCTAATCTGAAAACAGAAATTAGAATAATAAATAGTCCCTTTAGCTGAACTACAACAGTCCATTTTGAAAGGGCTTTAGAATAAAAACAAGACAGGACCTGATGTAAATCGTGTCTCTGTGGGTCAAACAGCTGATGGCCCACTTCCCAATCAACCATCTACTGACAAAGTCACTTGTAGATACCGTAAATAGAATGAACACTGGAAAAAAAGGTTGTCCTATCTTATGAAACAAAACCCAAGACAAAGAAAATACCCTCAAGTCAGCACTGTCAATGAGGGTGCTCTGAGGAAGGAAAAAGTGCCTGAGAGCCTGCCTTAAGCACTCATACCAATGGTCATCCTCACCAATTCCTGACCGATAATGGGGGTTACTCCTTCTACATTAAACACTGACAGCTTTGCTTGGTCTCTTCCTCAGAATGTAAGATATCTACAATAGCCAATAGATTTCCCCCATTTCAAACCTTAATTATAACACTTGGGCCCTTGACTGAAAAATTAAAAGCATTCTTCCTGCTCTGTGATAGCAGCCCTGCAAATTTAATAGGAACTTCTTAAACCATATATTATCAAATATCCTATCAGTAAATGGAGAAATTATAAGGGATTTTTAAAAGACATAAATATCCTGAGCTAGATAAAGGTAAAAATGCTACATATAAAAATCAATGTGACACAGCTAAAGTAAATGATTAGAGGTAAATGTGTAACTTTAAGCAGCTTATTACAAAAGAAGATGTCAATAACCTAAGCTTCTATGTTTAAAAAAAAAAATAAGAAAATAAGACCAAACTAACCCCAAACCAAGGATAAAAAAGAAAATAATAAAGATTAGAACAAAATTCACTGAAATTAGAAAATAGAAACACAGACACACAAAACCCTGATAACTAAAACAGACAAAAACACTACAAAAAAGACAATTATAGGCCAATATCCCTGATGATCATACATGCAAAAGTCCTCAACAAAATATTAACAAACCAAATTCAACAATAACTTAAAAGGATCATGCACCATGATCAAGTGGGATGCAAGGAGGGTTTAGTATCAGCAAATCAATCAACATGATACACCACATTAACAAAATAAGGGACAGAAATCCTATGATCATCTCATAGGTGCAGAAAAAGCTTTTGACAAAGTTCAGCATCTATTTATGACAAAAACTCTCAACTAAGTAAATGTAGAGGAAATGTACCTCAACATATTAAAGGCTATAGATGACAAACCCACAGCTAACATCATACTGAACAGTAAAAAGTTGAAAGCTTTTTCTCTAAGATCAGGCACTAGACAAGGATGTCCACTCTTGCCACTTTTAGTCAAGTAGTATTGGAAGTCCTAGCCACAGCAATTGCACAAGAAAAAGAAATAAGAGGCATGCAAATTGGAAAGAAAGTAAATCTGTCAGTATGTCAGATGGCAAACTGCATACAGAAAACCGCAAAACCTCCACCCGAAAACTAGTAAACTAATAAATGAAATCGGTAAACTTGCAAGATACATAATCAATATACGGAAATATGTTGCATTTGTATACACTAATAAAAACTATCAGAAAGAAAATAATCTCATTTACAATTGCATCAAAAAGAATAAAATAATAAATTTAACCAAGGAGATGAAAAGCCTATACTCTAAAAACTATCAAGACACCGATAAAAGAAGTTAAAGACAATACAAATAAATGGAAAGATAATCCATGCTCATGGATTAGAAGAATTAACATTGTTAAAATGTCCATACTACTCAAAGCAATCTACAGATTCAATGCAATCCATATCAAAATACCAATGGTATTTTTCACAGAATAATCCTCAAACTTGCATGGAACCATAAAAGACCCCAAATAGCCAAGTAGTCTTGAAAAAGACCCAAGCTGGAGATACGATGTTCCCAAACTTCAAACTATAGTACAAAGCTAAAGTGGTCAAAATAATATGGTACTGACACAACAACAGACACATAGGTCAATGAAACAGAATAGAGACCACAGAAATAAACCCACACTTATATAGTCAATTAATCTATAACAAAGAAGACAAGAACAGAGAATGAAGACAAGACAGCCTATTTAATAAATGGTGTTGGGAAAACTGGACAGCTACACGAAAAAGAATGAAATTGGACCACCTTATTATACTGTATACAAAACTAAACTCAAAATGGGCTAAAGACTTAAATATAAGACCTGAAACTATAAAACTCTTTGAAGAAAACATAGGCAGTGAGCTTGCTGACACTGGTCTTAGCGGTATGTTTTTCAATGGTCTCCTCAAGCAAGGACAACAAAAGCAAATATCAATAAGACACCAAACTTGGGGCACCTGGGTGGCTCAGTCAGTTAAGCATCTGAGTTTAGCTCAGGTCATGATCTCACAGTTTGTGAGCCCGGGTCGGGCTCTGTGCTGACAGCTCAGAGTCTGGAGCGTCCTTCGGATTCTGCGTCTCCTGCGCTCTCTGCCTCTCCCCGCTCGCGCTCTGGCTCTCTCAAAAATAAACAAACATTAAAAAATATAAAAAAAAGAGAGAGACCAAACTAAAAAGCTTTTGCACAGCAAAGGAAACCATCAACAACAAAAAGGTAACCTACGGAGTGGGAGAAGATATTTACAAATTATATATCTAATAAGGGGTTAACATCCAAAACACATGAAGAACTCATAAAATTCACTATCAAACAACAACAACCTGATTTACAAATGGGCAGAGGACCTTTTTCCAAAGATGACAGACAACAGGCATATAAAAAAATGCTCAACACCACTAACTTGCAAATCAAAACCACAATGAGATCAACTCACACCTATCAGAATACCTATTATCAAAAAGATAAGAAAGAAGTATTGGCAAGGATGTGGAGAAAAGGGAACACTCGTGCACTACTGGGAATGTCAATTGGTACAGCCACTACGGAAAACTGTATGAAACTTCCTTTAAAAATCATAAACAGAGGGGCGCCTGGGTGGCGCAGTTGGTTAAGCGTCCGACTTCAGCTCAGGTCACGATCTCGCGGTCCGTGAGTTCGAGCCCCGCGTCAGGCTCTGGGCTGATGGCTCGGAGCCTGGAGCCTGTTTCCGATTCTGTGTCTCCCCCTCTCTTTGCCCCTCCCCCGTTCATGCTCTGTCTCTCTCTGTACCAAAAATAAATAAACGTTAAAAAAAAAATCATAAACAGAAATACCATATAGTCTGGCAATTCCTCTTCTAGGTTATCTGAAGAAAGTGAAAGCACGACTTCAAAGACATATGCTTCCCTACGTTCATCACAACATTGTTTACAATAGCCAAGGTATGGAGGCACACTGGATGTCCACTGATGGACGAATGGATAAAGATGTGGTATGTGTGTGAAGATATACATCTATCTATCACTATCTATCTAATGATCTCCCTATATGAATATCTATAGCTATCTATCCACCTATCTATATGGAGAGAAATACAATATTACTCAGCCATAAAAAAGAATGAAATCTTGCCATCTGTGACACGATGGACCTAGACAGTACTATGCTAAGTGACATAAGTCACACAAAGAAAAATACCGTATGATTGCACTTATATGTGGAATCTAAAAATCAAAACAAATGAACAAACAAAACAGAAAGAGACTCATAGATACAGAGAACAAACTGATGGCTGTCAGACAGAAAGGGGGTGAGGACAGATGAAACAGGCAAGAGGATTAAGAGGTACAATCTTCTTCCTGTTATAAAATAAATAAACACAGGATGCAATCTAGAGCATAGGGAATACAGTCAGTAGCATTTTAACAACATTGTACAATGACATTTGTAACTACACCTGTGGTGACCATTTTGTAATGTATATGAATACTGAATAAGTATATTGTACACCTGAAACTAATATATTGTATGTCAATTACTCTTCAATTAAAAAAATAAATGAGGGGCGCCTGAGTGGCTCAGTTAGTTAAGTGTCCTACTTTGGCTCAGGTCATGATCTCACGGTCTGTGAGTTTGAGCCCCACATCAGGCTCTGTGCTGACAGCTCAGAGCCTGGAACCTGCTGCAAATTCTGTCTCCCTCTCTCTCCGCCCCTCTCCAGCTCACACTGTCTGTCTCTCAAAAATAAATAAACATTTAAAAAAAAATTTTTTAGGGCGCCTGGGTGGCTCAGTCGGTTAAGCGGCTGACTTCGGCTCAGGTCATGATCTCGCGGTCCGTGAGTTCGAGCTCTGCGTCGGGCTCTGTGCTGACAGCTCAGAGCCTGGAGCCTGTTTCAGATTCTGTGTCTCCCTCTCTCTGACCCTCCCCTGTTCATGCTCTGTCTCTCCCTGTCTCAAAAATAAATAAAACGTTACAAAAATTTTTTTTTGAATTTTTTTTAAATGAAACAAAAAATTGGTTCAAAAGATCAATGAAATTGACAAAACTTTAGATAGGCAAAGAAAAAAATTAACTACAGTGGGACTGAAGACATTACTGACCTACAGACATTAAAAGTATCCTAAGGGAATATTATAAAAACCATTATCCTCCCAAATTATGACAATTTAGTTGAAATGGAAGAATTCCTAAAAGGACACCAATTATCCCAAACTGACACAAGTAGAAAATCTATATAGGACTATACTAAGTAAATTTTGACTGAAATCGATTGAAAGTCTTCCCAAAAGAAAACTACAGGCTCAAGTGCCTTCACTAAGGAGTTCTAGCAAATAGTTAAAGAAATATCCCTAATCTTTCAAAAACTCTTCCATTCTTCCAGAAAATAAAGGAGACAACATTCCCATATTTTTCTACAAGATCAGGATTCCTCTGATAGCAAAGTCACACAGAGCTATGACAAGAAATCTCCAAACTTTATCTCTCATCAATATAGATGCAAAATACATTAACAAAGTATCAGAAAACTGATGTGGCAATGAATACAAAGGACTGTACATCATGACCAGGTGGGATTTGTCCCAGGAAATGCAAGGTTAGTTTGACATCTGAATATCAATGAATGGATTATACCATATGAACAAGACCCTTCCCCCAAAGAACCCACCCCATGCCCACATGATTCTAATGGATGGAAAAAAATTGGAAGAGAGTCTAGAAACAGATCAGCAGAAATACAGTCAACTGATTGTTGAAAGAGGAACAAAGGCAATTCAGTAGAAAAAGGGTAGTCTTTTCACCAAATGGTGCTGGAACTACTAGATATCTTCATTTTTTTAATGTTTATTTTTGAGAGAGAGAGAGAAAGAGAGCACGCGCACGAGCGGGAGAGGGGCAGAGAAAGAGACAGAGACAGAATAGGAAGCAGGCTCCTGGCTCTGAGCTGTCAGCACAGAGCCCGACGCAGGGCCTGAACCCATGAACTGTGAAATCATGACCTGAGCCAAAGTGGGATGCTTAACCGACCGAGCCACCCAGGAGCCCCTAGACATCCTGATGTTTAAGAAAATGATCGAGATATAGAATTTATACTTGCACAAATATTTTCTCAAAATGGATAACAGACCTAAATGCAAAACACAAAACCACAGAACACCTATAGGATGATAACACTGGACACTGAATCTTGGATTTGGCAATGCCTTTTTATACAACACTAAAAAGACAATCCTTGAAAGAAAAACTGGGTGATTTGGACTTGATTAAAATTAAAATTCTGCTCGGCAAAAAACAGTGTTAAAGGAATATGAAAATGATACTTACACGTCATTAAGGAATTCCACATGAAAGCAACAACGCCACACCATTACACACCTGCTAGAATGGATGAATTCCAAAACATTGACACCACCAGATGCTAATGAGGACGAGGAGCAACAGAAACTCTCATTCACTGCTGGTGGGGGTGCAAAATGGGGCAGCCACTTTGGAAGACTGTTTCTTACAAATCTAAACATACTCTTATTGTATGATCCAGGAAATCACACTCCTTGGCTTGAACCCAAGAACTGGAAACTTACATCCACACAAAATCTACACACAAATACATATTGCAGGCTTCTCATAATTGTCAAACTTGGAAGCAACCAGGAAGTCCTTCAGTAGGTGAGTAAACTGTGCTATATCTATCTAATGAAATGTTATTAACCGATAACTTGTACACATCTTAGAGCAGCTTTATTTGTAACGGCCCCAAACTGGAAACAACCCAAACACCCATTACTAGCTGAATGGATAAAAACCAACTGTGGTATATGCATACAGTGGAATAATACTGAATACAAATGAACGAACTATTGACACACACAATGAGATGGATTAATCCCAAAATAGTTATGGATAGTGACAAGGGCTAGAGTCCCCACTCCCAGGAAGTATATACCATAGGACAGGATAAAATTCTAGAAAATGCTTGCTGTTCCCTATGAATTGTGGAAAAGGGTATTAAAAAGACTGCGATAAAAGGATTATAAAGGGATACAAGGGATGTTGGGGTTGTGTTGAGTATGTTCATTATCTTGACTGTGGTGATGGTTTCATAGGTATATACACATGCTGAAACATTTCATACTTTAATATGTGCAGTTTATTTCATGTCAATCATACCTCAACAAAGTTTTTGAGAATTAAGTGTTCCCCATAAAGTTCATATTTACTGTCCCTCTCGGAAAGTCACATCTCCCAACTATTTTGGTTGTACCACATCCCTCTCCCCAGTTTAGGAGGATGAGCCCTGCCTCAATGTCAGCAAAAACTGGAGAGCAGTGAAATCCATGTCCCACTTCAGGCACTAGGAGTGCCAGCTGAGTCAGAGAAGCCCTATCCTTGGAGCTCTCCTTTGTCAGTGCTGAGGTTCCTGCCTGTGTAGTGATGGCCACAACCTCAACAGCCCAGGGAGGTACAAGAATCCACAAACCTTTAGACACTGACAGTAGCCTTGGCCACAGGAGATACAGATGTCTGAAGATCCTAAGAAGTCCTATACACTCTCATCCCTCAACAAAAATATGGGCATCTGTAGATGCCTCCTGAAGAGATACATATCCTCTCATTTGCCACATTCACCTCCACTCCATTATCTCAGTGTTTCTGTACCTGTTTTGATCCCCGCCTTGCCCTGTGGGCCTTCCAGGCAAGAACACTTTGCCTGTGGGATTCTGGATATCAGGGACATCAGGGACTGGCTGATCCAGGAGACAGAAATCCCTGAAAAGTCCTGGGGAATATGCGAAATTCCCTAGAAACAAGAGACCCACTTCGTATGGTTTCCAGAAGCCCTGGGGATTATCACACCAACTATGCCCTCCTCAAAATGAACTCTGGGCTCACAGGAAACTTGCCTTCCAGGCCACAAGATGAGGCACCCAAAGCTCTTCACTCTTTTCTAGCAAAGCCTTGGGCAACAATGGAAATTAGGCCGAGACTGAGATTTTTCTCTGCCATCCTGTTGACCCTTCTGAGGCACATAAAGTTGGTGCCGACAAAAGGTGTTCCTCCCTTCATGTTGGAAGAACCCAACTTTTTCTCAATCCATTGCACACAGTAAAGAGACCCCCCCTCCCCCAACACACACACATATGAGTATCACTGCAGATGAGAGCAGCGTGAGGCAAGCAGTTCTAAAGTCAGGTGATGTGGAAGCAAGACAAAGGAGTCCTGGTTATTGTGTTTACAGTCAACATTGTTCATGAAGAGAAATCCTGTCTGGAAATCCCCAGCAGACTCCAGTTCAAATCCTTTTCGCCAGAGCTGGATCACGTCCACTCAGAATCCAGCCATGTGGGAGGAAGTGAGCACCTCACAGGGCTCAGGACACTCATGATTCCCTCCAGGGAACAGGAGAGAGAGCCCAGGGGTCTGCGTTCCCTGAGCATATCAGAGTGACTGACACTTGCTGTGGGACCTTGACAGCTGGCAGCAAAGAGATGGCTTCCGCCACAGGCACTGGCAGTGACAGAACTCTGTCAAGAGCCCTGGGTAGTCTACAAAGTGCAGTGTACCTCATGAAAGCTTCCCACCTACGTGCTTCTTATCGGGAACGTCCTCATGATACATGTACGAATGATGGCTGATGGCTCCCTCCCAAAGGGTACTCACAGAGATTTTCTCTGGTGTGAGTCCTATTAGGTCGAACAAGGAGACAGCACATTTTCTGCATTCATAAGGCCTTTTTCCAGTGTGAACTTTCTCATGCTAAACAAGTTTAAGAGGTGTAGCTGAAGGAGCACCGAAACTGTTGCATTCGTGAGGCTTTTCTCCAGTGTGAACCCTCTGGTGCCGGACAAGATGGGAACTTCTGCTGTAGGCTTTCCCGCATTCGCTGCACACGTAAGGCTTTTCTCCAGTGTGAACCCTCTGGTGGAGAATGAGGCTAGAGTTTCGGCTGAAGAATTTCCCACATTCGCTGCACTCGTAAGGTCTGGCTCCAGTGTGAACTTTCTTGTGCTGAACAAGGTGGGAGCTGCTGATGTAGGCTTTTCCACATTCGCTGCACACGTAAGGCCTTGCGCCGGTGTGAACTCTCTGGTGTAGAATGAGGCTGGAATTGTGGCTGAAGCATTTTCCACATTCCGTGCACTCATAAGGCTTCGCTCCAGTGTGGATTCTCTGGTGTACAATAAGGTTGGAGCTATGGCTAAAAAATTTCCCACATTCACCGCACTCATAAGGCCTTTCTCCAGTGTGGATTTTCTGGTGCTGCACAAGTGTGTCTTTACGGCTAAAGGCTTTCCCACACTCGCTGCACTCATAAGGCCTGGCTCCAGTGTGAATTATCTGGTGCTGAACAAGTGTGTCTTTGCAGCTGAAAGCTTTCCCACATTTGCTGCACACATAAGACCTTGCTCCCGTGTGGACTCTCCGATGTTTGATGAGGCTTGAGTTATGGCTAAAAAACTTTCCACATTCAATGCATTCATAAGGCCTTGCCCCAGTGTGAATTCTCCAGTGCTCGATAAGGTGGGAGCTTTGGCTAAAGAACTTCCCACACTCACTGCACTCGTAAGGCCTCTCTCCAGTGTGAAACCTCTGGTGTTGCACAAGTGTGTCTTTCCGGCTGAAGGCTTTTCCACACTCACTGCACTTGTAAGGTCTTTCTCCGGTGTGAATTCTCTGGTGCTGAACAAGGTGGGAGCTTCTGCTATAGGCTTTTCCACACTCATTGCAGTCGTAAGACCTTTCTCCAGTGTGGACTCTCTGGTGCTGAACAAGTGTGTCTTTGCGGCTGAAGGCCTTCCCGCATTCACTGCATGTGTAATGTCTTTTTCCAGTGTGAAATTTCTGGTGCATTTTTAGGTGAGACAGGTGAATGAAGGCCTTTCCACACTCTTTACACACATGCGATGCTTCTCCGCTGTGAATTTTTCTGTAATTGATAAGAGCTGATTTCTCCTTGGACATATTTCCACATGGCGGGCATCGAAAGGGTCTTACTTCAGTCTGACTTACCTGGCTGCCGAGGAGAGTAAAGGTGTTCAGGAAGGCTTTCTCGCTGTCGGTGCAACTGAAGAGCACCAGTCCATCATGGTCTGTCTGCTGCCGGCCGACACTGGAGCCGGCTGGGAAAGATTCCATGCACTCAGTTCTTTTGTACGGAATCATCCCATTGCTGGTGGTAGGGCACTGGAAGAGGCCAGAGCTGCCCAGAAAGTCCATCCCCTCCTCCCTGCAAGTACAGGGTTTCCCTGGCACGTGGACTGCATAGCTCTTCATGTATGAGGCCCCATCAGCGTCCCCTCCGAAGAGATCCTCTCCACTGCATCGCTTCTGGTGCCGGTAAAAGTCTGCACTGAGTAAGAATCCTCTCCCACACGGGCCACGTGTGTATGGCTTCTGCAAGGGGGGTGATCCCTGGCGTTCCACCAAGTTCAAAATGTCTCTTAAGAGTGGATCACACACCTCACACGGGTGGGCTTTCTGGATGAACGGACCTGACTCGGGAGTCCTGAGCTGCGACACGCCGACAAAAACGTTCTGCTCAGGCGTCTCCTCGTTGTCTGCTTCACGCCAACAATCTGAAAGCGAAAAGAGGCCGGTGAGGTACATGTGGGCTTTGGTGGACAGCAGCGGCCGCATCACATCCATGTGTGTGACGCACCAAAGAACGAGTGCCCTGACTTGCCGCTGGCACAAGGGAGCCAGCAGGCCCAGTGTCGGTCCTGGGCCTCTAGCAGTCACAGTAAGGAGAAAGAATGGGTAGCAGGCGTGACGGTGGTGCATGGTAAAGGGAGCAGAGGAGAGGTCTCCAGCTCACTCCTCCACGGAGCAGGGCCTTGGCGGCTGGTTCCAGGAGGGCTCTGCGCAGAAGGCTGGGTCCAGACCCAGGAAAATCTGACTGCGGTGAGTAGCTGCTTCTTAAGGACTGTTTAAGGAGATGTGCACAACTCACTGCACATTAAAGCAGCCAGTGTTGCAGAGTGTGGCAGAGGGAACAGAGAAGAATGAGACACGGACACCAGAGAAAGGAGGAAACAGTCAGGGCTGGAAGACAGAAGAGAACAGACAAGTGCACAAAGTGCCAGGAGTGAGGAAGGCAAGGCAGAAAGGAGGTAGCGCTATAGGCCCTGGCAAGAAAACACTGGTGAACACGAAGTAGGCTGCAAGTCTGACCTGAACCCAGCACTGACATGGCTCTCCTCCGGTCCTCAGTCTGCAGGGCCAGGCCCTCTGTGGGTCTCGCTCACTGTGGCTAGAGTCAGGTCAGCCCCGTCAGACACCAGGGCTTTCTCCCCCTCTCCCCATGGGCAACTACATGGGATCTGGAAGATGAAGTTGTAAACAAAACCCAGGGCACATGAGTGGCCCAGGTAGACCCACCTCACAGAGAAGAAAATGAAACGTTAGGGGTGCCTGGGTGGCTCAGTCAGTTGAGCCTTTGACTCTTGATTTCAGCTAGGGTCACGATCTCGTGGTTCATGAGTTCGAGCCCTGCATTGGGCTCTGTGCTGACAGTGTAGACCCTGCTTGGGATTCTGTCTCCCTCTCTTTCTCTCTGCCCCTCCCCTGCCTGTTCTCTTTCTCTCTCTCAAAAAATAAAAATAAACTTTAAAAAAAAAAAGAAAAAAAAGAAAAAAAAGAAAGAAAATGGAATGTTAAAAATGGAAATCCTTGAAGAAAGATTTGCCAGAGCAGCCCTGAGACATTCATGAGCGGTGACCATGTCAGTGCCTGTAATTCCTGGCATACTCAGGCCCCAGGAAATGTCAGCTGGATGGCAAGGGCAGAACCCGGGACACCAAGGTACCGTCGATCTGGACAGATACCTGGCCAGGAAGCGCACAGCCATGTTGAATCTGTTGAGCAGACTAAAAAGGCCCTGAACCTCTAACCTGTTCCTGCAAGACTTTGAGCAAAAAGTGTTGGAAGTGTTCAGCAGGGGAGGGGACACTGCACATGGCCCAGCCCCGGCACCCACAGCACCTATGCTGGGACCCAAACAGGGGAGGGAGTCACTGAGGTGGCTGGACAGAAAGAGATGCCTCTAGGAAACAGGGGAACCAAACCCCAGGGACACTGGAGTGAATGTGAGGGCCTGTGGAAGGCAGCCTCTAAGATGGCCCTAAGAATGCCTGCCTCCTGTGTGAGCCTCTTCCTTGGACTGTAGGTTAGACTGACCGACCCATTTTCTAAGGAATAGAATAAGGGGATGTCACTTTCAAGGTCAGGTTGGAAAAAGGCTGGATTCCATCTTGGGTACTCTCTGCTCACTTGCTCAGAGAGGAGGCAGCTTCCATGTTACGAGGCACAGCACAGAAAGGCTACCAGGACAGAGAACTGAGGGAGGCTGTAGGTCAACAGCCAGAGAGGAGCTAATTCCCACGTTCAATAAGCCACAAGAAACTAATTCTTGGGAACAATCACATGAGTGAGCCTGTAAGTGGATTCTTCGAGAGAGTGGCTTTCGGATGAGAACACAGCCCTGGCTGACTCCTTCACTGAAACCTCGTAAGAGAACCTAAGCAAAAAGCATCCAGGAAAGCTGTGACCAGATTCCTGATGCACTGAAACTGAAATAGTGAATTTTTACTGTTTTAAGACACTAAGTTTTGGGGTAATTTGCTATATACTCACAGATAAAACAGGGACTTACCCAATGAGGCCACAAGTGCAAAGTTCTCCAGCATCACATCACGGTACAGGAGTCTCTGAGCCTCCTCAAGGAGCTCCCACTCCTCCTGCGAGAAGTACACGAACACATCCTCAAAGGTCACACAGCCCTGTCGTGATGGGGGGGACAGTTGAGCCACAGGCAAGAGGACTCCCCAGTCTATCCACTCACACGACCACCCCGGTCCCTCTCCTCCCAGCTCCCGACTCAGAGGAGACACCAGGTCTTGGTGCCACTAGTGCCTGCTCTCTTCTCACGTCCCTCTGAGCACTGGGTGCAGAGCAGAGCCAGGCAGGCGGGCAGGTGGGTACTGGGTAAGCTCTGGGTCCGGACGAAGGGCGCCAAACACTCGTGCTGGCCAGTTCTCCCGGTGTCCTTCAGACCATGCCTCCCAGACACAACCTTAATGCCATCACTTCACACTTCTCCTCACATGTACATCACTCTTTGAACCACCCCTTCTCCCCATCTGGGACTGCCGCTTCCACTACCAACTTTCTGGATCACACCATATGCACCCACAGGGCAAACCACCTCCCACCCCATGCTGCTCTGCACGTGGTGTCCAGGAAGTGCTCATGTATCTTTGGGACAGGTACACTGTCACCCAGTGCCTAAGCGAGAGACCCAGTCCTCAGTCCCAAGTTTCAACTTTTCTTGTTATAACTGCATTGCCACCATGACCTGAAGATACTCCCTCCTAAATTTAACCCGTAGCTCCACCGCATTCAACACACCAGCCACCACCTTTTGAACTTCTTCAACCAGTACCCTTCCCCAGAACTAAAACCCACATCCAGCTCGATGTCTCAACTAAGGAGTTTCTGGGACTTCTTAAGCTAAACATGACAACAGCCTAACTCCCAATATTACCACTGAAAATTACTCCTGCTATCAGCTTCCCTATCTCAGTTGATGGCATCTCCGTCATTCTACCAGGTAAAGAAAGCACAAAACAAAAACAAAAACCTTAGAGTAATCCACAATTCATTCCTTTCTCTTATTCACCCTTCACACAAGAAAATCTGGCCACTCTGGTTAAAAAAACAGTTATAACGGGTGCCTGGGTGGCTGAGGCAGTTAAGTGACAGACTCCTGATTTCGGCTCAGGTCACTATCTCACGGTTTGTGAGATCGGGCTCTGTGCTGAGACCACAGAGACCGAGGAGCCTGCTCCTCCTTGGGATTCTCTCTCTGTCCCTCCCCTGCTTGTGCATTCAATCTCTCTCTCAAAAATATATAATTACCTAAAACAAAACGCCCAGATACAAAATCCACCACCATCTCTCACTTCCACAGCCGCCTCTCTGGGCCAGCTGCTGTCAACATTCACAGACTACTGGTAGGCTCCCCACTCATGCCCATGCTCTGTTCTCAGCCAGAGAGCAGCCAAAGGGAGCCCGTTAAGATCTGGGTCGGGTCACCTCTCCTGCTCCAAATCTGCCACGTCTTTCACCACCCTTGGAACAGAGGCCCAGCTCCTCAGGCGGCCACTCCAGGCCCGACCCCTGACCACCTGCCGTCTGCTCTGACCCGATTAAGAGGGACCTACGGTTCCCGGGACACTCCTAACTCATTTCCACCTCCAAGTATTTGTGCCAGCGCCTTGGAAACCCTTGCACACCTCATCCCACCGATACTGATACCCGGAACCTCGGCACATACCCGCGGGGAGTGAGTGCCCTCCGCCGCCTTTGCACTCAGAGGGAGCGATGAAGGCCAAGTGAGGGAGGTCCTAGAACAAGCCGCCCCTCCGCTCACCTGAGCCCCGTCTGTCCGCGCCGCAGCCTCCATGGGATCCCGTGAGCAGAACCGGGTGGTGAGAAGCGGGCAAAGCGGGCAGGCCCTGCGGGCTCAGCCGGAACCCCAAAGCTCCACTAGGCACGGTGCCCGCGGGCCGAATGTCGCGCTCCCAGCCCGTCTCCCCCGGGTACAAACGCGCACAGCTTAGGGTACCGCGGCCGGGCGTCCGAGGGCAGCGCGCGTGTGGGAAGGGCGCAGCTCCAGCCGACACCTCCGCGCAAGGCCGCCGGTCCCACGACGGGGCTCATGGAGAGTAACAAAGGCGCGTACGGTACCGTCCTTCCGGGCTCGGTTCCGAAGAGCCGCGCGGGAAGCTCGCCCCGCCCCAGACTCGGGGCCTCAACGGCCCGTGTGGAGAGTCCCGGCACAGGCAAAAGACGTCACGCTGACGACGCCGGAAGTCCCGCCTCAGCCGCTCTGGGCGGCGGGAAACGCCCATCTTCTGGGCTGTCTTGAGCACAACGCCGATGCGGCGGCACAGACTTCTGGGTAATGTAGTTGGAGCCCTGCATCCAACCAGGCAGTGGGCATCTTTCCAGGTCTTCCTGGCAACCGCCTGGCCGCCGGGGGCGGAGGCCTCGAGGAGGAGAAAGATGCGGGGGAAAGAGGGTCCTGGAGTGCCAAAGCTCCTCTTAAAGGCGACGCACCCATATTTCTGTGGTCACCTGGGGCAAAGTCATGTCCTCAGAGGTCTCCAGCGCGTGATCCAGTCTTTAATACTGGGGGAGCTGTTTCACCTCTCAGCTTTGGGGACTGAGATTTAAATTGAACAGTGAATATGTCCCGCTGGTGGGGACTTTGTGTAGTACCATTAAATGTTACTCCAATTCGTTAATTCCCAAATTTAAATCCCTGAGACGGCGGTGACATCATCACCTGTGAACTTACTGACATCATCACCTGTTAATTTACTGAAAATCAAAGTTATCGGACCCAAAAGACACCTTGTGATATATAATACCTGGGGGAGGGGCCCTAGCGTAACCTGGAGAAGTGGAACTCTTTTTATGACCTCCCTCCTTCCCCCAAGATTTAATAACTAAAATGGGAAAGTACTACAACCTACTTCATGGAAAATGAGATGATAAGTGCTTAACACAGGGCCTACCGTTAAATACAGGCTCTTATTGTTACTATTGTTATCATCACAAGGTTGGTACATATACTGATGTAGGAGGGTGTCAGGGACCCCTCTTTGCAGAATCACTGGTGATTTGTTTTCAAACACAAAGTACAACCACTCTGAGTCAGCAAGCAGCATCATAAATAACGGTGACAATTTTTGCATAAAGCACATGTGTATACCATTAGGTGCATTTAATTTTTAAATTTTTAAATTTTTTTTTAATGCTTATTCTTGAGAGAGACAGAGTACGAGTAGGGGAGGGTTAGAGAGAGAGGGAGACACAGATCTGAAGCAGGCTCCAGGCTCCAAGCTGTCAGTACAGAGCCCAACATGGGGCTTGAATTCATGAACCAGGAGATCATGACCTGAGCCGAAGTCCAACGCTTAACCGACTGAGCAATCCAGGTGCCCTGAGGTGCATTTTATTAAAAAAAAAAAAAATCTTATATAGGAAGGTTTCACAAAGCACAGGTAGGTCTGTTGTGCAAGGGACACATTCCTACAGGCCATATGGTTCAAAAGTTAGGACTATCAAGACTAATTGCTCTTAGGCTTAAGTAGGTGTGGACTTAACATGGTTTCATATGGCAGACCTTAAAAACAAATCAGTTATTTTGCTAGCAAAAATGGGTTTCTTCTGAAAGAGCAGAGAATTGCAATTCAGGACAAGTAATCTATTGCAAAACCCATAGACTAGTTCAGCAAACAAAAGTAAGGAACTTATTTATGGAGAAGAAAGAGGAAGTTGGGAAGGATTGTTTTGAACGCAAGTCCACTGGAGAAAAGCAAGAGTTCAGGGTGAATGTGGTTTCTCTTTGAGTTGCTGGGGTGGTCAATTTCTTGTAGGAAATGCAGTGCACATCTTTTCCTGTTAGGGTCTGTAGTTAATGATTCTTCCCTGTTGATTCTTCTGTTGGTCTTGGTAATTGGAAATTCTTGATTTCCAGTAGTACTGGGTGAGAGTTCCTCCTTTTGGCCTCCCAACTCCATTTTAGTGAGGTTGTCCTTTATTCATATTCCCATTCCTCCCTTTTGATCAGGATCCTTCTCGGATAGCATTGCTGATCAAGAGTCAGTTTTTTCTTAATTCAGTGGCCTTTTGTCCCTCGGTGCCTTTACTGAGCAATTAGGCCTTTACAATTTTGAAGGATATCTACTTTATCAACTGTGGGTCGGAGGAGGCAGGGCCAAGTGCACTAGAAATCCCGTGACTATTTCAAAGGGTGAGAATCTATGGACAGTGGGAGATCTGAGAATTAGGACTGATGGCAATATTTTTGAACAATGTATATAGAAGATCTCTACACATTTTGCCTATTGAGTCTTACCAGTGCCATTAGTGTGTTCAACTAACCCTGAGGACTGAGGATGACACACACAATCAAAGTATAAAACCAGCCAAACAGAACTGTTGAAGCATGTTATGGGTAAAATGGGTTACCCAACCACCATGTTTGAGAGGTGTTTCTCAGGTAGGGATAATCTTTTCTAACAGAGTTTTAGCCACAGAAGAAGCAGTGGCCTGTCTACAAGGGAAAGCTTTGGTCCAGTGAGACAATGTATAAACCATGAGTAAAACACAGTTATATCCATGAGACAGGGAAAGCTGTATGAAATTCATTTGCCAAACCTCAAATGTTCCATTGGGCAGTTCAAAGTGTCTGGGAGCAGTATGAACACGTTTCCTTGTACCACTGGACAAACGGGACAAGTGAAATAGGCACTTTTGTGGCCTCATTAATATTTTCCTCACCAATATTGGTTCATAAACACTGTCATTTTGTCAGTAGACCAATAGTTGTACATTGGTAAATGGTGGGAATTTTAGAATTTCTGGTAGGGCCATATTGTCATTTAGTCCAAATAAGAATTCTCTCTTTTTATCAGATCAACAATTATTAAATTTCCAATGTTGTTTTTACTTTTGGGGGGTCAATTGTTGGGTGTCTCTGGTCAATTCTTCCAAATTATCATGTGCGAGAACATTCTTTTTGACAATGACAGAGGTTTGGCTCTTGGGTCTCCTTGAGAGAACCATTTGGCAGAAATATCAGTGAGGTGGATTACTTTGGCCTCCAGGGAGTTGAGTCCGGAATGTCCAGGAAGCTTAATAATAAACAGAGCAGCTGGCCTGTTGAGCTCAAGTAGCCAAAGGTGAAGGTGCTTCCTCATTGACTTCAAAACAAGTTGAATGGCATACCTAGCACTAACATGGTCCTAAGTTAAGTGTAAGGGAAGCGAGGACATACTTTTCCTCTCAGGAGTCCAAAAGAATAGTATAGGTGAACACCTAGACCATTTCTAGCACAATCCATCAATTTGATCACCGATGCCCATTTTATTATCCATCATCTACATTTTACCCTCTTACGCCCTTGTTAATGTGACAACCAAAATTAAAACCTCATCCATTCACTGATTGCATCTCAATGTTAGGATCGTTGGGTGAAGTCTTATGCAACTCAGGTCCAAATACTGTCTCTCAGAGCTATATATGTTTATATATGGCTTATACACACAATGTCTCCACTTACACCCAGTGTAATATTAGTGTCCAGAACACAATAGAAGGACATACTGAAACCGTGGGAGAGATAACCACCACCAAGTTTCTATATACAACAAATGCATCTTCAAAGAAACAGTATAAAACTATTTGAGACCAAACATGAGAAATTTAATGAAAAAAAAAAACTGACATAAAGAACACTTTTAAGATTCTATTTAAGGTTGAAGGAAAGTGATCCCAGATGAATGGTCTGTGATGGTAGAAGGAATGAGGATCTATGAGATGGGTGTGTTTGTAGATTAATACAAACATTCTCTGTATAAGACATTAATATTTCCTTTTTGAAGACAGAGTGATGGATTACCATGTATAGACTCAATAGCACATAAATTGAGATAAGCAAATTAATATTTAAATCTTATATTTTTCAGGAGAGCAAAGATTTTATCTCTATTTTATTGTGTTAAATAAGTGCATTGTCATTTTCAGCTTAAATACTAATAAACAGAATCAGTGTATACACCCCACAAATATGAAGAAGGAAAAATTGAAATGTACAGAAATAACCAATAGCAAGTTTTTATTTTTTAATTAATTAATTTATTTTGAGAGAGAAAGAGAGAGTGCACGCACATGCATGCGTGCAAGTGGGGCAGGGCAGAGAGAGAGACTCCCAAGCAGGGAGGGCTTGATATAGGGCTTGAACTCACAAACTGTGAGATCATGACCTGAGCCAAAGTTGGAGGCTTAGCTGACTGAGCCACCCAGGTGCCCCTCTATAGAAAGTTTTTAAAAGGAAATGTACAGAACAAGTGAGGCAAAGAAAAGCACACACATATCCACGGAGAATGTATTTAAACCTAAATATATATGAGCCATCTCATGAAATGAGTATGGAGTAAATGCTCAGATCATCAGCCAGTAATTTTTGATATATTAAAAATATTCAACAATAACATGGATACAAGGGACACATCTAAAATATAAACATATGAAACAGGTTTTGAAAAATATACCTGTTATAATTATTACAAAATAAGACACAGACACATGCTTAACATGTATTTATATCAGAAAGAAATAATTTTAAGTGAGAAAGCATCACCAAGAAGATATAACAGAATATGTATGTAACTTATGATACTGACTTAAATTACATACAGCCAGTTTGAGAATAACAAGGATAAAGATACCAGTCCACAAATGTATCAGGCATTTTTAAATCAGCCATCTCAGAAATTAGTAGAAACAGCTGATATAAAATTGTTAAGGTTCTCATGGATCCACACATCAAGAGTGACAAATCTGGCCTGACACATACATTTACATACAAGTAAAGGATGTTTATATTTAGTACAAACTGAATGTTTACAGTATAGACAACCATGAAAAGTATCTTTGATTTGTATGGAGTGAAATAAGACAAGGAAACAATCAAGACATCAATCAACAACAGAGGTAAATGGAAAATATTAAAAGGTGTGTTTGGAAATTAAGTTATAAAATACTAAATAACCATGTAACATAAAATAAAGATAATAAAAAGTGTAAATATTTTGACTAAATGGCATCCCCACATATTCTTGAGCGATGTGTTTAATAAAATTCTATAGGTACATTAATAGTTTAAAATACATATATTATAAATAAAGGATAATTAACAAGTGATACATTCAGATGATTCACAAGTGATACATTCATCTTGCAAATACTAAAAGAAAAAAAAATCCATAGTAGAGAAAAGCACACTAATGATTTCATTCATATGGATTTCACAACAAGCATAAAATGTATCTGTGATTAGTGACATTTGTAAGGTGTCAAACCATGAATTAAAAAGAAAGAGAATTAGTAAAGCAAAATTTCTGGATAAAGGATTCCTCCGAGGTGTAAAATGGGATTTGCAATCTGTGAGGTTCATATAGGAATTCTAATTTTGCTGTGCTTTTTTATTCTGTGGGGTGTGCACTGGTACTTATTTTATTTATCTTTTTTCTATATGTGTAATTTCAATAAGATGAAGTGGACAAATGTTAGGAGCATGGCTTCATGAGTATTTGCCTGTCAACATCCATTAAACCTCACCCATACATGTCCTAGAACAAAGCCCTGCACAAAGGTGACCATTACTGTCCTTTTTCACTATATATTAGGTTCACTGTTTTTTTTTTTTTTAACCCTTCTAGCTGAGATTACAGCCCATACTGATTTGTCTCTGACTTGT
Source organism: Acinonyx jubatus (assembly GCF_027475565.1). Classification (NCBI taxonomy): domain Eukaryota; kingdom Metazoa; phylum Chordata; class Mammalia; order Carnivora; family Felidae; genus Acinonyx; species Acinonyx jubatus. The sequence continues at coordinate 59,166,692 of NC_069396.1, read as the reverse complement.
ATCAGTGTCACCCACTTCTTTTTCTAAGAGATTCATCCACGTTGCATGAAGCAGTAGTTTTAATTGCTGTGTTTTCTTCCATTCTGTGACCGTATAATTTATTTAGGCATGTCTCCATTGATAGCTCTGTGGGTTGTTTTGGGTTCTTGGTTATGATCAATCAAGTGGCTTATAAGCCTATAATCCTACAGCTGACCCTTGAACGGCACGGGGGCTGCTGACACTTGGTCCGTTGAAAATCCGCATATAACTTTGGACTCTCCAAAAACTTAACTAAAATAATAGTCTGCTACGGACAGGAAGCCTTACTGAGAACATAAACAGTTGGTTAGCACATATTTTATATGGCTAGAGAAATGAAAATGATATTAAGAAAATCATAAAGAAGAGAAAATACATTCATAGTACGGTACTGTTTCATACAACAACAACCCCGTGTATAAATGGACCCATGTAGTTCAAATCTGTGGCGTTCTATGGTCAACTGTGTATATTTTGGAGGAAAAATGCCCTCATTTCTATTGGGTATACACGCAGAGTTGGATTTGCTTGGTTACAATACATAAATATGTTGAAGCTTTGTACAGATCTTGACACATCAAGGAGTTAAAGCAAAAATTAACAGAAGCATTCTTTGAGAATCCATTGGCTATGTGAGGCTTACAATAGAGACCACTGTATATATTATTATCATCTGTAAATTGCACATCCTCTATATCAGTAAAGCCTGTAATGAACTTATGTAGTCCAAATGCTCTTTTCTCGCAGAAGCAGATGTTACACATTTATGACCACGTCCCTATGGATGTGGATCTGATTATCATTAGGGAAGGTCTGTGCGACTGTGTGTCTGTGTGAGTGAGTGAGATCGTGTGTGCGTGCCTGTCTGGATGGCTACATCTGTACATGTGTGACCATTTGGACACGTGTGTCTATCAATGTGGCTGTATAAATAAGTCTACCTTTGGGTATATGCCTGTGTCTGTGTCCTGGTGGGTATCTGTGTGTGCACCTGCATAGGATGTTGTGTCCTGCGTGTGTGTCCCGGGGTGTGCACATCTGTCAATACACTTTTGGGTAGTGTGTGTGATGATGCTGTGGAGTCTGCTCAAACTGTGTAGGTTCCGTGGTGTGAGCGCCCTGCCTGCATCTGCCTCTGGGTGCCCCTGACCAACCGCCCACACCGGCCCCAAGTCCCTTGCTCCACTCTAGCCCAGTCACGTCTAAGGGGCCCTCTGAGTGCCACTAAGGCCCCACCAGCAGCAGGGCTCTTGAGAACAATGTCCCCACCGGGATATCTGTGCCCTCAGCCTGTTCCCATTCAGAACTTCCCTCCTGTGCGAGGCCTCTCTGACCAGCCCCCCAGGGGGGCCAGTCTCCAGGCCCTGGCCTCAGATCTCCCACCCTGAACTTCCACTCTCTCCAGTGCCCAGGATCCACACACGCTCACAGCTTTGTGTGTAATGTTCCCTCTGCCTAGATCTCTCTGTGTGGGGCTAATTTCTATCTGTATTACAGGTTGAAATTGGCCGCAGGAGGGGTCATGATTGGAAAGGGATAGGCCTGGGGGCCAGGCTACGGTGTTCTCAGTAGCTGGTCTGGCATTCCGCTCTAGACTCTGGGATTCTCCTGTTGGACATGAGCAAGTTCACCGAACACTGACCTCAGTGACCATGACAGACTGAGATAAGGTCAAAAACCACGCGTCACCATGTCAGAGCATGGACAAAAGCAAGAACCCTGTGCAAACAATGGAAATGACCAGGTGCCCACCCTCTCCTGTGTGACCTGAGTGACAGCTACACTGTCCACCAGCTGCTGTAGTGCCACTCCCGTCCCCCGCCTTGAAGATACAATATTTCAGGGGCGACTGGCTGGCTCACTCAGTTAAGCATCCAAACTCTTGATTTTGGCTCAGGTCATGATCTCATGGTTCGTGAGTTCCAGCCCCGCTCCTGGCTCTGTGCTGACAGCTTGGAGCCTACTTGGGACTTTCTCTCCCTCTCTCTCTGCTCCTCCCTTGCTCACATTCTCTCAAAATAAATAAGCATTAAAAAAATTGTAGTGGGGCGGTGCCTGGATGGCTCAGTTGGTTAAGCATCCTCCGTTTGCTTAGGTCATGATCTCGCAGTTCATGGGTTCGAGCCCTGCCTGGGGGTCTGTGCTGACAGCTCCAAGACTGGAGCCTGCTTCGGATTCTGTGTCTCCCTCTGTCTTTGCCCCTCCCCTGCTTGCACTCTCTGTCTCTCTCTCTCAAAAATATTTAAATAAATATTTTTAAAATTTTTTTTAAATTTCAGGATATCCAATCATAGGACCAACCCCATTTCCTGATAACATCCAATTCAGATCAAATTTCCACTTTCTTAAACCTCCTACAAATCACTGAGCACACGCCCAGAGCGCAGAAGACATCCCCCCAACCCACTTCCTGAGTGTGGCACATTTCCCAGCATGCAACAGCCCACGTGGCAGCGCACCAGTAGGCCTCACTGTGGGCACTTCCGGTGCTGGCGGGCACCGGCACCACGTATCCGTAGACCAAATGCTCCCCTGAGCTCCAGGCGCGCACATCTAGTGAGACACCGATGTCCCCGCTTAGATGTCTGATGGACAGTTCAAAATGAGTGGGCACAAAGCCAGTGCCTCATGTCGCCCTGCCCTCTCCACCTCACTGACCACCACCCTCCCCACCGCAGCCACAGCAGCCCTCCTCCAGGCCACACCTCTCAGTCTTGCGCCTTGACACACGCTGTCACCTCTGCAGACGCCAACCCCGCCTGAGGGTCCTGCATCGTTCCAGGGCCTGCTCGGCTCTGTGTACTTTAGTTCGACGTCCACCTTCCCATTTTATACACAAAGACAAGGAACTCCAGGGACAAGGAACGGGACCAAAGTCATGTGGCTGGCGATGGTCACGGTGCAGACAGGCTGGAATCCCAACCATCACAACTCTAAGCTCTGAGCCCGTGTGCCACCCTGCCCCTCCACACCTGTCCTCTCACCCCCATGTTTCAATCCCTCTCTCATGCTTTCGGGGCTCCCAGACACTTTGGTGTCACAGCCAGAGTTACTTTACTCCACCTGTTTAATATACTTTTCACCTGAGCTCAAGGGAAGGGCCCATGTCTCAGTCACCCACGTGTCCTAACTCCACAGGACGTGCCACGACTGAAGCATGCGGTCCCGTCATTCTTGTCCACATGGTAGCAAGGTTGCAGCTGGGCTGATGGAGCGTGGAAGTGAAGGCCAGATGGGAAGAAACGGGAGATGAGGGGATAAACCTCAGTCCTTCATCACTGAGACAGCAAGTCACAACAGCTTTGGGACGAACGTGGGCCCAGGTGTCTGAATGTACTGCATGGTACCAGAGCTCCCGGGGGGGAAACAAATTCTGTGTAGAGTATTTCGTCGACCCTTACAGACCCAGGAGCTCAGCTATAGACATAGCCACAGCCACTGTGCAGATAAGCTCCCCTAAGAGAGGCCAGAGGAAGGGGCCCTTGGGAGGCAACTCTCTTTCCCAAGTCATAGAAAACTATACATGCTGTCATTACAAAATTATAACTAGAGAACCTGGGTGACTCAGTCGGTTAAGCGTCTGACTTCAACTCAGGTCATGATCTCATGGTTTGTGAGTTCCAGCCCCGTGTTGGGCTCTGTGCTGACAGCTCACAGCCTGGTTCAGATTCTGTGTCTCTTTCTCTCTCTTCCCTTCCCCACTCACACTCTCTCAAAAATAAACATTAAAAAAAAAAAATTATAACTATTGAGGCACCTCAGTGGCTCGGTCAATTGGGGATCTGGCTTCAGCTTGGGTCATGATGTCACGGTCCATGAGCTCGAGCCCCACATCAGGCTCACTGCTGTCAGCAGAGCCTGCTTCGGATCCTCTATCCCCCTTTCTCTCTTCTCTTTTCCCGCTCACCGTCTCTCTTTCTCAAAAATAAGCATTTAAAAAAATTGTAAGCATTGTGACTGCTGACTCATTGCAAAGTGCACGACTGATGAAACGCAGTAAAGCATGGCATAATGGTTTCAGCCCTCAGTGGAGATGCAAACTTAGGCCTGTGGTCATTGCAGAGGTTTTGAGGAGGGCTCAAAGGGAGAATATGGTTGTATTTGTATTAAAAACTGCACAATTTTTTATGAGGTAGCAATGATCATCTCCTATAGTTCAACATTTGTCCTCAAGGACAATCCCGAAGGAAGGAGATTGTCCAAAGTGCCCCACCTGATGAGAGCACAGTAGAAGTCAGTCCACGGGCAGGATGTGAAATTACACGTGCCCGCATGAATACATCTTCATCCCTTTGGTAAATTCCACCCGCTTTTCTTTATAACAACGCTGGGCACATTCTCCTAACATTAAACCGTAAGATTCCTTAACCATGTTTGTTTTTTCAGTTTGTCATGAGCTTAACTTGAATGTGTGGCTTTACTGTTTGTTTTAGACCTAAGTCAACCCTTAGAAAACTGCTGAGGTGGACCTGGAGAAGGCCCTCAAAGAGATTTAAAAAAGTGAAAAACCCAGTCAGAGGAAACGATTAAGACTCACCTGGGAAGACCGCACAGCTGTATGATCCCCATCGTGCCTCAGAGAAAATAAAGTAAAACAGATCAGGATCAAGGGAAAGTGAGCAGAATAGATGTCTAAAATGACATGAAGAAGGGGCGCCTGGGTGGCTCAGTCAGTTGAGCGTATGACTTCGGCTCAGGTCATGATCTTGCAGTCTGTGAGGTCGAGCCCCACATTGGGCTCTGTGCTGACAGCTCGGTGCCTGGAACCTGCTTCGGATTCTGTGTCTCCCTCTCTCTCTGCCCCTCCCCCACTCATACACACTCTCTCTCTCTCTCTGTCTCTCTGTCTCTCTCTCTGTCAAAAATAAATCACTAAAAAAAATAAAAAAAAATAAAATGACATGAAGAAAAGGCTTTTTTTTCTTTAAACTGAATCTTCCCTCACCACTCTTACTCAACATAGTACTGAACGTCCTAGTTAGAGCAATTAGGCAACACAAAGAAATTAACAGGTATCCAGATGAAAAGAAAGTAGAACTGTCATCATATATATATATATATATATATATATATATATATATATATATATATATATGTTTATTTATTATGGGATCAAGACCAACACTTAACCGACTCACGCCCCCAGATGATAGATTCTTATACAATGAAAATCCCAGAGACTCAACTAAAAACTGTTGGATCTAATCAGTGTAAAGTTGCAGGATGTGATCAACACATACAGATCAGTTGCATTTTTTATACGATAACAGTGAAACATCTGGGGAAATAAAAAGCTGTCTCATTCTAAATGGCATCAAAAACAATAAAATACCTAGGAATAAATTTAACCATGGAAATGAAAGATCGGTACAATGAAAACTATGAGATTCTATTGGAAGAAGTAAGACCCAATGGAAAGACACAGTGTTCAGAGACTGGAAGAATACTGCTAAAATGTCCATGTTACCCAAAAGTTATCTATAGATTCAACTCAATCCCTATCAAAATTCCAATGGCACTTTTCCCAGGAACAGAAGAAACAACCTTAAAATTTGTATGGAACCACAAAAGATCCTAATAACCAAGGCAATCATGAGAAAGAGCAGATAGCATCACATTTCCTGATTTCAAACTATACTACAAAGCTATAGTAAACAAAACAGTATGGAATTGGCATTAAAAACAGACCCACCCCAATGGAACAGAAGAGATTCAAAATCCCACAGATATGGTCAACTAATATTTGATGAGAGCCAAGAACATCCAATAGGGAAAAGAGAGTCTTTCCAACAAATGGTATTGGAAAACTGGATAACTCCATGCAGAAAAATGAAATTGGGACTCCTTACCCCACTCACAAAAATTAACTTGAAATGGATCAAAGACCTAAACATAAGACCTGATGCTACAAGATTCTGAGAAGAAAAAGGAAGCTCCAAAACGGTGGTTCTGGCAGTGATTTTTTTGGCTATGACCCCAAAAGCACAAAGAAAAGAAAAAAGCAACAAGTGGGACTACATCAAATTTAAAAGCTTCTACATCGCAAAAGAACTAAAAAAATAAAAAAAGACAACCTATGGAATGGGAGAGAATATTTGCAAACCATGTACAGACAAGGGGTTAATATCCAAAATTTTATAAAGAATTCATATAACCTAGGGCACCTGGATGGCTCAGTTGGTTAAGCGTCTGACTTAGGCTCAGGTCATGATCTCACAGTTAGTGGGTTTGAGCCTCACGTCGGGCTCTGTACTGATAGCTCAGAGCCTGGAGTCTGCTTCAGATTCTGTGTGTGTGTCTCTCTCTGGCCCTCTCCTGCTTGTGCTCTGTATCTGTCTCTCTCTCAAAAATAAACACATTAAAAAAAAGAACTCCTACAACTCAGCAACAACAACAACAAAATCTGATTAAACCATGGGCAGAGGAACCACACAGACATTTTTGCAAAGACATCCAAATGGCCAACAGGTACAGGAAAAGGTGCCCATTATCACTAATCATCAGGGAAACGCAAATCAAAACCAGAATGTGGTATCACCTCACACCTGTCAGAATGGCTAGTATCACGAGGACAAGAGATTAAATGTCAGCAAAGATGTGGAGAGAAGGGAACATTTGTGCACTGTTGGTGGGACTGTAAACTGGTCTGGTCACTTTGGAGAACAGTATGAAGCTTCTTCAAAAATTTAAAAATAGAACCACCATAGGGTCCAACAGTCCCACTTCTGGGTATATACATAACCAAGGGAAATGAAAACAAGATCTCAGAGATATCTGTACTCCCATGTTTATTAACATTGTACACGAGAGACAAGATGTAGTGACAGCTTAAGTGTCCATCAAAGGATGAAGATGTGGATATATTCACAGTGGAATGTTATTCAGCCATTAGAAAAAAGGAAATGCTGCCATTTCTGACAATACAGATGGGCCTTGGGGACATTACGCTAGGTGAGATAAGTCAAACACAGGAAGACAAATACTGTATTTTTTATACGAATATTCTTAAAAGAAAAACAAAAAACTCTGAACTCAAATAAGAGAGTGGAATGATGGGTTACCAAAGGCTTGGCAGGGGACAGGGAGATGTTGTTTAAGGGCACATAATTGCAGCTACTAAGTAACTCCTGGAGATTTAACACACGGTACAGGGGTTACAAGGAACAAAACTGTATTACAAACATTAAACTTGGCCAGAGACTAGATGTGAACTGCTCCCACCACCAGGAACACAGGATACAGGATACCACCAGGATACAGAGGTTAATGTTACAATGGCAATCACATCGCAATATAAATTCAACAAGATCAATGTTGAACACCTTAAACTTACATGTTATATGCCAATTATGTGATCTGTCAATTATATCTCAATACAGAATGAAAAAATAACTTTAAATGGTCTTAAATGGTGCAGTAAAATGTACCCATTCATATATTTGTTCTTTGCTCCTTAGATATGAGATAATTTTAGGTAACAATATTTTTAGTATTCTAATTTCTTTTAAGTTTTTAAGTGCTTCATAAATCAAGACTTCACATTTATCACAGAGACTTATGACCCTTAATGATTAAGTAGGGTTTTTTTTTTTTTTTTTAACAAAAAAGGATTTCAGTAAATATTTGCAGAGCTGCACCAAGTGTCCAGCTCTCCTGACACGGAATGGCCGGGAGTGTATTAAGTCAGGTGGTGGGGGGAGGCCCCTTCACCTCGCCCATACTGCTCCCACCTGCCCCCCCTAAAACTGCTAACAAATTGTCATGGGTTTGGCAGGGAAACCTGAAAGAAACCACATGTACTCCTTTTTCTGTCACATCTACCTCTTTTCTTCCTCTTCCCTTATGCCTTTGCTCTCTTTTTTTAAAATACTCTGGAATCACTCTTCAGGGCATACTGAAACCAAGCTAGGGCTGAAGGCTTTGTAATTACACAGCAACTACTGGTTTTCTCGCCTTTGTAAGTTCTTATTCATAGAGTATGGTCCTTGCCGGGTGGATCATACAACAGTAAGTGATGAACCGCTTCAGAAGATCTTCTCACAACGATGACACTTAACGGGGTTTCTCTTTGGTATAATTTTTCAGATGCTTGGCAGGAGGTTTCCTCTGGCAAAGAGTTTCCTCAGGACTTACATTCAAAAGGCTTCTCCTCAGTATGAGTTCTCTGGTGCTGACTGAGGGAAGTCCATCTGCAAAAGGCTTTCCCACATGTCTGACGCTCACAGGGTTTCTCCCCAACACGAACACTTAGGGGGCGGGGGAGCGATGAATGAAGGCCGAGCGTACATCCACATTCACTGTGTTCACAAGGTTTTCCCCACTGTGACTCCTTGTGCTGACTTCGGGAAAAGAGGTCACAGAAGGCTCTCTGATCTTCTTCACACTCCAAGGGTTCTCCTGCAGTGTGGACTCTATCGTGCCAGAAATAAAAGTGGTGACTGGAGGCCTTTCCACAGCGCTGCATTCAGGGCTTCTCTCCTGGGAAAACACTTATGCGATCAGCAAGAGAACAGCGGTCACAAGAGGCTTACCCCCTCACTTTGTACTTGAAGACACTTTCTCTTGGGTGGGCTAAACTATTCTGGACAAAAGTGGAGCTGTCCCTGATTCTCCTCCGTTCCTGGCATTTGTAAGGCTTCTCCCAGCGTGAATCTGCCTGTGCCACGGGAGGTCTGGCCCGCAGCCGAAAGCCCTGCTGCACTTGGAAACTCTCCCATGGCTTCACTTGAGGTAAACCCTCACGTGCTCACTGAGGCCTGCCTTCTCGAGAAAGGCTTTCTCACGTTCAGTGCAGTCCCGGGCTTCCCTGCCAAACAACACGCCACCATCTGTTGAACCTTCCTCTCGTAGATTCTTCCCATAGACCACTGATGGTTTACGTGGACTGTGTGAGTGGTTCACGGAAGGCGCCCCACTGAGACTTGCTCCCGTGAAAGCCTCGAAGGCAAATTAGCTGTGCTCGGAGCTCACCTTCCCCGGGAGACTCTCCATGTGGCTCAAGTACCTCTCCACTGGCCCTTGTTGTTCCCGGTTCACCCCAACCATGAGCCCCATGAGATGCTCTGAGTCAACCAAGCCTGGAGTGAGGCTGCCTCCCACAAGCGGAAGGCTTTATGGTCTCAGGTTGTGCTTTCTTGCCTAAAGGAAATCGGATACACAAAAGGCCCCCCACGCTCAGGGCCCAGTGTGGTTTCTCCCCACCGTGAAGGGCCTGGTGCTGGACAAGTCCACAGCTGACCACAGAGTTCCTCCCACCCTCCCTGCAGGTAAGGGCCTTCTTCGCCCCATGGCATCTGCTGACCTTCACAAATCAGGCCAGGCTCCTTACTTTCTAAAAAAATTTTCTCCACTCCACTGCTTCTGCATCTGGTCAAGATTTATACTACCCAGAAGTCTCTCCTACAGGGACTCTTGTGCTGGTGTTGCCGTGTTGCCCAGATGGTGCTCCCGGTGGCTCAGCCAGGTGCAAAGATGTCTGTCAAGAATGGGGCACATGTGTCACAGGGGTGAGCCTTTCGGGGGGAAGGACCTGCCTGGGGAGTTCTCATCTGTGACACCCACTGATGGGGAGCATCAGAAGGTGCAGCCTCATCCTTCACTGCATGCCGACAGCCTGATGGAAGATAAATGCCGGTGAAGTGCAGGTTTAATTGGTGGCCTGTGGCACCCCATAACAAATGTGTGTCTGATGCAACCAGGAAGTAGTCCATGGGGCCGCTGGCACGACAGGGGAGCCAGAATCAGGATCAGGAAGGGCAGCTGTGTGCCGCGGGTCTCTAAAGGTCAGAGAATGAAGGAGACCACACAGGGAGAGGGGACAAGGATGGATGGAGTATAGGATAAGGAGAGGCAGGGGCTCCAAACCACTCCCCTGCCAGTGGTCGTCCGGCAAGGCCTTGTTCCTTGTGATGGTGAGTGCTGTGCAAAAGGGTCTGTCCCGGGCCAGAAAATTCTGGTTGGAATGGAATACTTTGTTTTCAAGGAAAACTGAAGGATATGAGCACAACTCACGACCTGTTAAAAAAGAGCCAATGCTGCAAAGCACTGCATGGAGCACCAAGAGGGGAAAAGGTGTGGAGATGGGAAGGGCGGGGGACCAACAGGTGACTGAGGACAGAGTAAAAGTGAGAAGTGGGCAAAGTGTCACAAACGGGGAAGAAAAAGTGGGATGAGGTCAGCCGCTGGTTGTGGCATCAGAACGCTAGGAGATACAGCACAGGTTGCTGGTAGAAGGCGAAGCCAGCCCTGATGCGACCATTCCTGTGGCTTCCACTCACCGGGGCCGGGCCTCCTTCAGGTCTTCTCTGCTGCAGTTGCCACTGCGTCTACCTTCTCAGGCACCCTGCGTTCCCCTCCGGCTGCATTTGGGAAACAACATGGGTCCTGGAAACTGCAAGTCCTACGGGGAAAGAAGAGCTGGTTGAGTGGCTAGCAGTACCCACGGTGACCCTCTCCAGAAGGAAGAAAATTAAGTATTTAAAAAACAATCTTCGGCACAGTCTTGCAGGAACAGCTCACTGTTCTTCACAAGGAGTGACCACACGGTGCCTGCGATTCTTGAAGAGTCAGGCCCCAGGATATGTCAATTAGAGGAAGCGGGCAGACTCTGGGCAGACTCTGAGAGATCAGGGATTTGGGTAATCACCCGGCCAAGGTGTGGCCAGGCCATATTTGTTGGGCAGAACACAAGACTCCTCACCCCCAAATCCTTCATTTCAAAGCTTTGGGACAGAAGAGGCTGGGGCTGCTCTAAGAGAAGAGGAAACAGTGTTCATTGCCCAGCTCTGGTACCCATACCACCTAGTCCAGGGAGCTAAGGAAAGGGATCATGCCATGATGGTACTGTCAGACAGAAAGCTGCCCTCTGGGGAAAAAGGGAAGAGCAAAACTCAGCCCAGGAAATTGGGAATCATACCTACCCCCAGGTATCCATGTCCCTGTTAAGTCTTTCCAGCCGAGCATGGGCTGAACCTAAAAATTCCTTTTTAATGAACAGATTATGGCAAAAATGATAGGATGTCACTTCCGAGAATAAGTTACAAAAATACCAGCCTCTATACTGGATGCTGTCTTTTGCTCATGGGAATCAGCGGCTCTGTGGTGATCTACTTATGGAGAAGACATCATAGCAAGAGACTGAGGGAGGGTTCGGGACAAAAGCCAACAAGAAAATGACTAATTAGTCCAACGGCCTCCTGCTCGTGTGCATGACCTTGACAGGAGGTTCATCTCCAGTTGAGCCTTCAGATGAGACAGCAGCCCTGGAGAGTCTGACAACAAGGTTATGAAAGACCTTGAGCTAAAGATATCCACGTGAGATATGCCTGATTTCTGACTCACAGAAACTGTGAGATAATACACGTTTGTCGTCATCCCACTAACCTCTGGGATAATTTGCCACATAGCAACAGATAACCACAGCAGGGCCTTACCCAGTGAGGACACAAGTGCAAAGTTCTCCAGCATCACATCACGGTACAGGAGTCTCTGAGCCTCCTCAAGGAGCTCCCACTCCTCCCGGGAGAAGTACACGAACACATCCTCAAAGGTCACACAGCCCTGTCATGATGGGGGGACAGTTGAGCCACAGGCAAGAGGACTCCCCAGTCAATCCACTCACACGACCACCCCGGTCCCTCTCCTCCCAGCTCCCGACTCAGAGGAGACACCAGGTCTTGGTGCCACTAGTGCCTGCTCTCTTCTCACGTCCCTCTGAACACTGTGTGCTGAGCAGAGAGCCAGGCAGGTGGACAGGTGGGTACTGGGTAAGCTCTGGACGCCAAACACTGGTGCTGGCCAGTTCTCCTGGTGTCCTCCAGACCATGCCTCCCAGACACAACCAAACTTGGGCTCAGCCTTCTCCCAGAAGCTCCCACTACTAGGGCCTCAGGGCTCTCAGTTCATTTCTTCTCTCACTTCCAGTCTCCACCGTCGAGTGACATCTGCGTCAGCCCCCCTCTCCTCAGCTCCAAACTTGCAGCAGAGAGGCGCAGCCTCCCGCCCTGCCATTCCACTGCTCTCTGCTCCCAAAAGACACAACGGAGGCTCTGTTCACTCCCAGCTCAACCCCACGTCCAAGTTCCCCGTTCCCTTGCACCTGCTCCCGTGACTGGGTCGCCCTTCCAGTGTTATTCCCTGGGCCGGCCGTAACCGGAACACACGCGCCCTAGATCAGGATCCTGGGCCAGAGGGCCCTCCTCCAGGGACTCCACGACCGAGAACCGGGGGAGATAAGGCAGAGCCTCACCGCCACCATCGGCCACAAGGAGGAGCGGTGACCGTGAGGGTGACCCTTCACTCACCTGCGCCGGATTCATCCGTGCTGCCGCCCCTGCCACCACCGGGGGACCGGGTGGGCCAAGCGGGACCCTGAGAGGCGGGTGACCAGTGCGGGTCCCGAAGGCTTAGCCTGGGCGGGGTCGCCTGCAGCTGCTTGTCGCGCTCCGAGCCTCGCTAGACGACGGTGTAAGTGCTCACAAGGCTCGGGCCGCCGCCTTCGGGGACCTCGGCGACGGAGCGCGGGGGCGGGGGCCGGAGAAGGCGCAGTCCCTGCGGCGCCCGTCCCACAGCCGGGCACAGTCTAGGGGAGATGGAGCCGATGCCCGGGCGTCACGACTCGCACAGGGCGCGGGGGCGGTCCCCGCAACGTCACTCTACCGCCCGGCGCGGCCCCGAGTGGCCCGGCGTGCGCCCCAGTCCACGTGGTCGTGGGCCGACCAGCCGCCGCTCACTAAGGGATGCGCTCCTGCGGCGCGACCGGAAGTCCCGCCCCGACCCCGCAGGAAACGCCCCTCCCGGGCGTCTGCGGCCCCTTCCCCAGGGCGGAAGCGCGCAGCACCCATTTCTGGGTAACGTAGTTTGCGCGCGCGCGCGCGCGCCACTTCCTGTCCCCACGGCAACGACAAGGGCCTGCAGGAACGCGCCGGGAATAGAGCCCCAGGTTTCCAAGTAAAGAAAAGCGCCCCAATTCCTGTGGGCGAGGGGCGAAGCCTCGTCCCCAGGAACTGGCGTCGCGGGACCAGGGGACCTCTCTGTGGCCCGCCGCGACCCGATGTGTCAGAAACTGCGAACGGGGATCAGCGCTGTCTTAAGGATCCTGCCGCGGTGCCCAGGTTTGAGAACCACAGCTCTACCGTGACGAGACTGGGCACTAAGTCTCTCGGAACTTGAAATGTCTGTCACGCGGTTAGTGCTCAGTAAGTACCTAGTATTGTCATTGTCGTTACCATTAACACGCTGCAGAGGGAGGCGCGGTCGGGGTCGCCTCTTCGTAGGATCCTTGGCATTGCTCATGGAAACAGAAAATACAAGGACTTCTTGACTCGCAAAGCAGCCTCACAGGTCTTGATGACAAATTTTACATAAAAGCACAGATTTGAACTATTTGGCTTATTTCGTTATTTTTTAAAGAACGCGGCAGGAGGGTTTCGTAAACTACAGGGAGGCACGTTGCCCAAGACGCGCATTATTACAGGTCTCATGATTCAGATCTAGGGAACATCATGACCCACTGCTGTCAGGCCTAAGTGGAGGGCGGAGTTGACATGGCCTCACATTTGTAGCGTGACTTTCATCTAGTTCACAGTACCCAGGACCTCTGTCTCTCCCCCGTTGTGCCCTTCCGACACTCAGGGCAGGTAGGCCCAGGTACAGATATGATTATGAAGCTCAGAGGCTTCAGGTCCTTATCAAAACATCCTCACCAGCAGCCCATCACCTGAACTTGCAGTTCCCAAAGAAGCACTAAATCCTGGGGAGGTGTGAAATATAAGACCCCTGAGGATATCCCCAGAATTGTGCACAAATGTGAGAACGATTTCACAGTCGCTTCTGTGTATATTCAGTTGGTCACAGCTCATTCACATGGTCCCAACATAAGTGTAAGGAAAGCTGAGATACATCCCAGGTGTCCAGGCAGAGAAAATGGGATTAGTAAGCATCCAGCCGCCTTCTGTCACAATCCATCAATTTGGTCACCAGATACATATTTTTATATTGCTCCTATGCATTCTATACTGTCACTCTTTTATTATTCCAACAACTCAAACCCCATCTAAATACTGAAACCATCTCACTGATACACTCTCTACTGTGTGTTGTTCTTTGCATCAGTTTCAAACAGTATTCCTTAACACCAGGAAACTATCAACACAAAGTAAATTACTTCCACTCACATCCAGTGTATGATGGGTCAGGAACACATGGAAAGACACAGTGAAGGTGCCAAAAACAACCATCCACATAGATTTTTATACTCCCAATAGTGTTTTTCAAGAAAGAGCCTGAAATAAGACTGTATGAGGCCTAAAATGAAAAATTTAATAGAAAACTAACCCACACAAAATGAATCTTGAAGTTTACATGTAAAATTTGATCAAAGGGGGCACCTGAGTGGCTCAATCAGTTAAGCATCCAACTCTTGGTTTTGGCTCAGGTCATGATCTCACAGGTTTGTTTTTTTTTTTTCCGTTAAAGTTTATTATTTTGAGAGAGAGAGAGAGAGATGGCACACAAGGTGGGGAGGGGCAGAGAGAGAGAGGAATGGAGGGAGGGAGAAAGAGAATCCCAACCAAGAATGATTTCACAGTTCTTGAGTTCGAGCCCTGCATCTGGCTCTCACTGACAGTGCGAAATCTGCTTCAGAGCCCCCTTCTCTCTCTGCCCTCTCCCTGCTTTCTTGTTCTCCGTCTCAAAATAAACTCTTCAAAAAAAAAGAAACTAATATTAAAGCTTGATCAAAGGAAAGTGATGCCAGGTGAAAGGTGTGCACTGACAAAAGGAATGAAGATCCAGGAGAAAGATGATCTGTGAATTAATACAATTACTCACTAACTGTATAACACATGAACAACATCTCCTTTTTGAGTAAAATGATAGAATGACGATGCAATCCTCAATAATATCCTTTATATTGTGCAAGAGAAGGGGAAATGTATTAATGCTATATTCTGTTGTTACAGACATGTTTTATAATTTTTAGCTTAAAGACGAATAAAATAGGACCAGATACATTCCCAACTAAAAGCAAAGTTTAGGGGCACCTGGGTGGCTCAGTCGGTTGAGTGTCCACCTTCGGCTCAGGTCATGATCTCACAGTCTGTGAGTTCAAGCCCTGCGTCAGGCTCTATGCTGACAGCTCAGAGCCTGGAGCCTGCTTTGGATTCTGTGTCTCCCTCTCTCTCTGCCCCTCCCCCATTCACTCTCTCTCCTTCAAAAATAAATAAACATTAAAAAAAATTTTAAAGCAAAGTTTAGAATGCAAATAGTCTGTACAAATTTTTAAAAGAAAGCATAAGTAACAGAACTGAAGCAAAGATAAGCACAAAATAGGAAGATGAATTTGAACCCAAACATACCAGCTATCACATGAAATGAGTATGGAATAAATGTTTGAATTAGTAACTTTTGGTGGGTTGAAAAATATCTGGCAATATTCAGTTTATAAGTCATACTTGTAAGATAAGATGTTATAGAGATAGGTGAAATAAAAGTTTGGAAATATATACCTTACAATTATTAAGTTAAAAACACACAAAAAATGTGTTTGTATCTGAAAAATAGATACAGAGAAAAAAACGTCAACTGGGAGACATACTTTAAATTATTTAAAATTTTTCTTATTAAGTTTATTTTTGAGAGCGCAAGTGAGGGGGAGAGGGGCAGACAGTGAGGGAGAGAGAGAGAATCCCAAGCAGGCTCTGCACTGTCAACATAGAGCCTGATGTGGGGCTCGAACTCATGAACTATGAGATCATGACCTGAGCTGAAGTTGGACGCTTAACTGACTGAGCCACCCAGGCGCCCTGTATACAATTCTTAACATCATTTCAAACTACATAGTTTGAAACAACAATCGTACTGTAAGAATAGAGTTAAATCTTGGATATTCTCCTACGTTATCTCAGTAACTGATTTTTAAAAGGCAGGCGTAACATTGTAAGGTTGCCTTAGATTCACACACCAAGGTGGACAAATCTGGCCTGATGGATACATAAAGAACTGCAGACACAGACTACAGGATGTTTGCTTTTCAGCACAAAGTAAGGGTGTATAAAACTGACGATTCAGGGGCCCCTGGGTAGCTCAGTTGGTTAAGCACCCAACTCTTGATTTAGGCTCAGGTCATGATCTCACAGTCGTGAGATCGAGCCCCACGTGGGGCCCTACACTGGGAGATTCTCTCTCCCTCTGCCCCTTCCCCACTTGTGCACACACTCTCTATTGCAAATTAAGAGAAAAACCAACTGACTATATAGCATAATTAAAAAAAAAAATCTCTTCAACTTGCATGGAATGAAATAAAGAATGCAATCAGGGTAGAAAATATCTGAAAAAATTTAAACATGTGCTTGGAAAATTAAGTTCCAAAAATACTAAATAACCCATGCCTAAAGAGTGCAAAGATAATACAAATAGAACTATATTTTTTGAAAATAAGGACATCCCCAGTGCCATCTTGACAGAACTTTTGTAAGTAGTCTGATGAACAGTATTCAGACAAGTTAGGAGAAATAGATGGGGTCTACCCTTGAGTATGGGTTTGGGTTAGTGGACTTCTCTGCACTTAAGTTTTCTTATCACATGGAAGGGGTCTCTATGGTTCTTTAAAATGCTCAATGTCTATTATTCAAAGCATACTTTTGTTTTAAAATTATTATAGAACAGAGGGCACCTGGATGGCTCAGTCAGTTAAGCATCCAACTCTTGGTTTTGGCTCAGGTTTATGAGATCAAGCCCCACATTGGGTTCTGCACTGACAGCACAAGAGCCTGTTTGAGATTCTTGCTGTCTCTCTGCCACTCCCCCACTTGCACTCTCTCAAAAATAATTAAAAAATATAAAATTATTACAGAATATTCAACTTGAAGCTTTACTTTACAGTATACCAAAAATGATGACATCCCTGCATGTTCTCGTGAGGTGCAATTAATGAATTCCATTAAAAGGAACACCATTTAATGTGTATAATTAAAGGATGATGAGACAGATATACATTCATCCCCCAAATCTTTAAAAATAAAAGAATAATATATCCAGGCAATACAAAAAAGCATCTGTAAAGCATTATTCCATTCATATACATTTCAAAATCAGACAAAAATAAACACCATTTGCAATACACATTTAAGTTGTCAAACTACAAAGGAAAGAGAATGAGTAAAGCAAAATTCCGGATGGTGTTCTCTGAAATGAAGGACAGGATTTGCAATCTCGTGGGTTCATACCTCGCATGCTAAGATTGCCATGTTCCATTTTTCACTGGGGGGAGGGGACGCATTAGTATTAATTTATTGCATTGATATTTTTTCCTCTTTTTCATACATGTGTAATTCAATGAGATTAAATGGGCAAACCTTAAAAGTGTAGTTTGAAGTCTCCTTATTTGTGTTTCATGTGCAGCCCCTGGTGTGCAGAGAAAGCATGCCCCGTAACTTCTCAGCACGTATTGGCCTCACCTAAGACTGCACAAACATGACCGCTAGTATGTTATCACCACGGATTAGGTTTTCCTGGTCATGAACCCATCTACAGAATTCTGCAGGATTACTACCTTGTGTCCAATGTACATCTCCCCTCCGAGCGTTGTTGCGTGGATGCAGCAGTCTTAATCTCTGTGCTTCCCTCCAATGAATGAATGGAAGAAATTAAGCTCCTTAGAGATAACTGTCATCCGAATTATTTCCAGTTCATGATTATTATGAAATTGTTACAAACTTTTGTGTATAGACATTTTGGTGTAAAAAGCGCTTGTTCCTAATGGGTATGCCCCAAAGTGATTAGCTTGGTTATAAAATGTTTAAAAGTACTGTAAAATCTTTACCTCAGACCATATATAAGTATTAACTCAAAATGGGCCTAGACCATAACGTAATTATGAAAACCATAAAATGTCTAGAAGAAAGCATAACTCAAAGTTTTGCAACCTTGCATTGGACAAGCTCCCAAAATTAGAGAGTTTGACACAAAAAGGACACATCAAACAAACAAAAAACAATGAATTATTGATTACATTAAGGTTAAAAACATCTGTTCATCAAAAGACACCACTAAAACAAAGAGATAAGCCAACAATTGAGAGAAACTACTTGCAAAACACACATCTGATAAAGGAGTAGCATCCAGAATATTAAAACAAATTCTGACCATGTTAGAAACAAATAAAAAAAAATTTTTTAATGTTTACTTACTTTTGAGAGACAGAGAGCGACAGAGCACAAGTAGGGGAGGGGCAGAGACAGAGAGAGCGACACAAAATCTGAAGCAGGCTCCAGGCTCTGAGCTGTCAGCACAGAGCCTGACGTGGGGCTTGAACCCATGAACCGTGAGATCGTGACCTGAGCCGAAGTCGGACGCGTAACTGACTGAGCCATCCAGGTGCCCTGGAAAAAATTTTATTTTTAAAAAAAAATTTTTTTTACATTTATTTATTTTTGAGAGAGAGAGAGAGAGAGCGCACGCGCCTGAGCAGGGGAGGGGCAGAGAGAGAGGGAGACATAGAATCAGAAGCAGGCTCCACACTCTGAGCTGTCAGCACAGAGCCTGATGTGGGGCTTGAACCCATGAACCGTGAGACCGTGACCTGAGCCAAAGTCGGATGATTAACCGACTGAGCCACCCAGGCGCCCCTGGAAAAAATTTTCTAATGGGCAAAGAAAGGATTTGATCAAGCAACCAAAGATCTATGAATGATCATTGAACAGGTGCTCAGTATCATGAGTCATTCTGGCAATGCCACCTAAAACTATACTACAGTAATGAAGCACCTGCTAGAATTGCTAAAATTAAAAAGACCGACAATACCAAGTGCTGCTGAGGATGCAGAACAGCTAGCATTCCCATACACTGTTGGCGAGAACGCCAACTGGGATGGCCATTTCAGAGAACAACTGGCAGTTCCCTACACAGGCAGCTGTACATGTGCTACAGGACACTGCACTCCTCCAGTTATGCAAGTGAAAATGTCTCCTTCCAAACATCTATTGAAATATTCAGGGAAGTTTTGTTCACAATAGTCCAAAACATGGAAATGTTTTCCGTAAACTGGAAATGGATGAAGAAATTATAGCACATACAGAAAACAAGAGACTACTCGGTTTTATGTAAAAGAAATAGAAACAACATGGCTGAATCTTAAAATACCTGAAAAAAAAAAAAGACCACATATTAAGTGATTCCATTCATTTGGTATTCTAAAAAAAACCAGATCAGTGGCTCCTAAGGCTGGGGTTTTGGAGAGGGATTGGACTACATGAAGGAACGCTTGGGAGTAATGCAAGTATTTCACATCTTGATGGTGATCATGGTCACAAAACTGTATATATATTTTTCAAAATTAATCAAGATATATTCTTTAAAAAATTTTTTAATGTTTATTGATTTTTTGAGAGAGACACACAGAGAGCAAGTGGAAGAGGGGCAGAGAGATAAAGAGGAAGACACAGAATCCAAAGCAGGCTCCAGGCTCTGAGCCGTCAGCACAGAGCCTGACGTGGGGCTCCAACTCACAAACTGTGAGATCATGACCTGAGCCAAAACCAAGAGACGGATGCTTAACCAACTGAGCCACCCAGGCGCCCCAAGATATATTCTTAAAAGTGAAATGATTAAATGTAAATTATACTTCAATACATTTTTTAAATAAATAAGGGATATTTAAAGTTTAAGATAACGTGATTCAGTTCAGATACTTCCCTAGACTTGTCCAAAAGAACAAGGAAGGAATGTAAAGAAAGTATGCAAGAAAGCAGTACAAATTTTGTTCTATGGTAGGTGAAAATTTTGGGAGAAAGACTTAGAAAAGAGAATGGCAAAAAAAAAAAAAAGAAAAGAAAAGAAAATGGCATATCATTTTATAGGCTGAACATATTAACATCACAAGGGGAAAGCTGCAGAGAGCCACGGTGTGGGGGCAGGTAGCACAGAACCCACGGGGAAATGCACACTGGGGTTGCCATGTTGTAGGAAGAATAACACAAAATTTCACCTGAGGTTCCTTTCATCAGTGAGAAGCAGTGGAGTGGAGGTCCAGAAATGGTGATAACAAAGCCAGAAAATAGTGTTCATCTGAATAGCTGAATTCTTCAGATATTTTAGCTTACTTTACGAACATCTAGGATTTGACCCGTGTAGAGAAGAGCTGCTTGTAGAAAATGGGTCAGAAAAGATGATGATAAGGGCAGGTATTTGGTGGAGAAAGCAAGTATGTTCAAGCAGTAAATATAAAAATTGTAACCCCGAGAGAAGGCTAAAATGATGCTGAAAAACATGAACACACTTGGAAGTGAGGAGTAGGCAGAGGTTTGTGGGGTGGGGGATATGGGGATCCAGGTTTTTCCAGAATTCCCCCACAGCCTGAAGCAGCTCAAAATGTGGGGCTTACAATTACCCTGGGTCTAGGGTCTGGTATGGCTGCTGCCACAGAATGGGGCAAGCAGGGGGCTTTTGGGGGAGTGTGGAGTAGTATCTACACGTGAGAGTGGGAAAACAAAAACTGGGGGAGGACAGCAAATGTGGAAACAGAACTTGTTCCTTTAGATATTTTATGGCAGAAAACCGTGAGAGGATTACTGGGGCCTGGGGATATACCCGAGACATAAGCTTGGAATGCACAGGAGTGAGGGCAGGCAGGGAGACGGACAAGGGGGAAGGCCCTACGATTTCCATTAGTGAGGGGGCTGACGTCATGGGCAAGTGTGGCTCCTTCCTGCTGGGGACCCTCTGGTAAGACTTGTGGGAAAGTGGGTTATATAGGGAATGGGGGAACCAACAGTGTTGGCTACAGAAACTCCCTTGCAAGACCTCAGTCCATTTGTGTCTACACTGGGATCGCATCTTCAGTGTGATGGCCAGCGGGCATTGGCAGATCAAGTAATCAATACACCTTTATAATGGTATCTGCAGAGGCCCTTTTGGCAGAGAAGTTAATACCATACCCAGAAATAACTATCAATCCCAGTAAGGACGAATCACTTCCCCACAGTAAGAAATAGACCTGATGTAAGCAACCTGCCACCAAGTGGCAGTTTGGTCTCCTAGAGAACGTATCGTATCATGATCTTAGCGTCGGTCTTCGTAACTGGCACGTCAGAGGTTCAGTTAGTGAAGTGGCTATTTCAGTTGTGGGGAGGCGGACGCCATGCTGCAGGGCTCACCTAAAAGCTCCATTTCCGCCACCCCAAGGTGCAAAGACTGGGAAGGCTGAGGGCTGAGCCTGGCTAACTTCGACTACTCTGCAATGGGTGCCTGCAGGCGCTGATGGGGAACACACGTATCCCTTCACTGCACCCCCTATAGTAACTGCGTGCTCCTGTTCCGTACAAACATATCACTTGTCTGCTACTCTTGATTCTTCAGTGCTGCTCAACAACCAGACAAGCCATCTGCCACAAAAGTACACATATTGCCTTACTTCAGGCCACCTGTCCTAATGCAAAAGTGATACCCAATTGTCCTGGTCCAAGATCTGGCCACAGAGAGGACTTCTCCACACCAGTATCCTTCGGGGCCACTCTAAGTGAGATGTGATCACCAGTTCCTTTGCAGCCGACCTCCCACTCGCCCCCAAAGAAGAAGGAGATCCATCTGTAACCAGGGCCTGGGCTTTTCCTAATCAACTAGCCAACCAAAGGGGCAAGAATCTAGTTCCACTTTTGATGTTTGGTTTTGCCCACTTTTGATCCCCACTGTCCCATTCTGCACCCCTGCCCCCCCTGCCCCCCCCCCCAATTTGGGGAACCTGATAAAAAAGCCCATAGGCTCCTTCCCTTTGTGTGGGGGGGGAGCTAAATGCGCACCCTCACCTAGTACCAAAGGCCAAGGAGGTGATCCGAGGTGGGGTTCTGCTTCCACATCCAGGATAGTGTCATGCAAACCCAGGGGAGGAGCTAATCTTCCAACTGCATCCGGAAGCAATGAGAGTGGCTGGCACTTCATTCCCTGCCCCCTCCCCAAAGACGGGTCGACAAATTACTCAAGCCCAACAGACACAAAACGACTGGATAAAACAAATTTAAAAACAACAGAGCCTCAGGGACCTGTGGGGATAATGAAAAAAAGTAACATTCATATTGCTGACGTCCCAGAAAGGAAGCAGAAAGAGTGTGGAGCTAAACATAATACTGGAATAAATAAAGGTTGAAAATCCCCCCAAATTGGCAAAAGGCAATTTCAAAAACCTAAAGAAACCCCAAACAGGATGAACAAAAAATTTCTACACCAGGACACAAAATAATCAAATTTCTCAAAACTAAAGACAGACAAAACAGTTTAAAAGCAGCTAGAGGGAAATGACATATTATCTGTAGGGGAACAGAATGGCAGATTTCTCACCTGAAACCACAGAAGGTCTGAAGGTAGTGAAGTAACATTTTTCAAGTACTAAGAATTGCCAACCATGAACCCTATATTACATCAAATTTCCGTCAAGGATGAGGAAATAAAGCCATTCTCAGATGAAAGAAAACAAAGAACGTGTGTCACCAGGAGACCTACCCTGAAAGAATGGCTACAGGAAATTCTCCAAACAGAAAGGAAATGAAACTTTAACGAAAGGGTAAGAAACAGGTAAACTGACTACCCTTCTCATGAGCTTTTAAAAATGTTTGACAGGTGCCCCTGGGTGGCTGTCAGTTGAGCATTGGACTTGGGTTCAGGTCATGATCTCGCGTTTTTTGAGTTCAAGCCCCGTGTGGGGCTTTGTGCTGACAGCTCAGAGCCTGGAGCCTGCTTCAGATTCTGTCTGTCTCTCTCCCCTCTTCCCCCTCCATTTGTGTGCGCGTATGCGTTCTCTCTCTCATAGAAATAATAAATGAATTAACTGAAAAACTAAAATTAAAATATTAAAAAAATAAAAATGTTTGACAACTGAAACAAAAATTGTAACATCATTCAATATGGTCCTCAACATGGGAAGAGTAAACACCCAAGACAACTAAAAGAATAGTGAGCGTAAAGGGACCTAATAGAACTAAGGTTTCTACATTGCACTTAACTGGTAAATGTTGTTGAGAGGAGACTGTGATAAATTGCACATGTACATTTTAATACCTAGAGCAACGACTTAAAAATAAAAAGGAAAAAAGAAATATACCCCCAAACCACTATATGTGAATCAAAGCTGAATTCTAAAATATGTCCAGGGACCTAAAAGAAGGCAAGGAACCCTTTGCCCACCCCCACAAATACCAAAACAGCAAAACAGGAACAAGAAACGGGAAAAATTAAAAATCGAAGAAGAAAAATGACATTTAGTCCCAACATGTCAGTAACGACTTCAAGTATAAATGGTCTAACATGCCAATTAAAAGACACACTGTCAAAGTGGTAGGGGAAAAAATGCAGGATCCCTCGTATGCTACCCACAAAAAATTTACCTCAAATGTAACAATATAGGTATGTTAAAATAAAAGAGATGCACAAATATAAACCATATAAATAGTAATAAAGGTCCAGCAGTGGCTATGTTAATACCAGATAAAGTATACTTCACAGCCATGAAAATTAACAGGGACAAAGAGGGATATTAGTTACATAATGATACAAGGGTCAACATACCAAAAAAGATAGAGCCATCATAAACGTATATGCACCAAACAAGAAAACATTCCAACACACAAAGCAAAAGGTAACAGAACAGAAAGAAAGAGACAATTCCACATTTTTAGTTGAGGATTTCAATGCTCCTTGTTCAGTGACTGATAGAAACACTAGGCACAAAATCAACAAGGATATGGAAAATCTGAGTAACACCAATAACCAGCAGAATCTCACATTTATAGAACACTCCACCCAACAACAGCAGAATATATCTGTATCTGTATCTATATCTATAGCTACCTATCTTTTTCAAGCACCCATGGAACATTTAACAAGAATGTTGTTTATGGCTCATCTGTTTGTGGGTCATAAAATACACCTCAACAAATGTAAATGTTCTGAAATCACTCAGACCACATATGAAACTAGAAATAACAGAAAAATAATAAAATATTCCAAACACTTGGGTATTAACGAGCACCCTTCTAAATAATCCAAGGGTCACAGAGGAAGTATCCAATAGAATCAAGAATTATTTAAACTGAATGAAAGTGAATTCAAAACATATGAAAATTTCTGGGCTGGAACTCCAACAGTGATGCGGGAAATTCACAGAACCAAAGGCTTCTTACATTAAAAAAGAAAAAACAGGGGCGCCTGGGTGGCGCAGTCGGTTAGGCGTCCGACTTCAGCCAGGTCAGGATCTCGCGGTCCGGGAGTTCGAGCCCCGCGTCAGGCTCTGGGCTGATGGCTCAGAGCCTGGAGCCTGTTTCGGATTCTGTGTCTCCCTCTCTCTCTGCCCCTCCCCCGTTCATGCTCTGTCTGTCTCTGTCCCAAAAATAAATAAACGTTGAAAAAAAAAAAAAAAGAAAAAACAAACCCTACCATCTCAAAAAACTACATAGAGCTAAATAAAACCAGAAAGAGTAGAATAATAAACACCAGAGAAGAAACTGAGAATAGAAATAGAAAAAAATCAGTGACATAAAAAGATAGTTTTTTGAAATAGTGAATAAAATTGATAAAATCTAAGAAGATAAGTAGAAAGAACAAATATCCATTTCTAATATCAGGAATAAAACAGGAGATATAATCATAGGTCTTCCTATCATGAAAATAATAATAAAGGAATACTTCAAACAATTCCACAATTTAGTTAGAAGATTTAGATGAAATGGAACTCCTCCAGAGTTCTATCAAAACCCACCTGATATAAAATAACAACTCTCAATAGTCCTCTACCAATTAAGTTGAATGAATGTGTTATTAAAAGTATCCCAAAGATGGGGTACCTGGGTGGCTCAGTCGGTTGAGCATCCCACATCGACTCGGGTCATACTCTCACAGCTTGTGGGTTCGAGCCCCGTGTCGGGCTCTGTGCTGACAGCTCGGAGCCTGGAGCCCTGCTTCGGATTCTGTGTCTCCCTCTCTCTTTGCCCCTCCCCTGCTTGTGCTCTGTCTCTGTCTCTCTCTCTCAAAAATAAATAAACATTAAAAAAAAATTCTTAAAAAAAAAAAGTATCCCAAAGAGAAATCTCCAGGCCCAAATGATTTCACTGGAGAATTCCACCAGATATTTAAGTAAGAAATAACACCAATTTTATGAAATCTCATCCAGGAAAGAAAAGAAAGAAAAGAAAAAGAAAAGAAGAGGAGGAACACTTCCTAGTTCATTTTGGGAGGCACGTAATCCGCAGACACCGATATTAGTACAAAAAAATTATACACCAATATGCTTATGATTTTAGACACAAAATTCCCCAATAAAAGATCAGCAAACAGAATGCTGCTACACTATGTTTATATTCCATGACCTGGTGCAGTTTACTGCAAGGAAGCAAGGAGGCAAGGCCAGTTCAACATTCAAAACCAGTCAAAGCAATCTGTCATATCAACAGGCTACAGAAGAAAAATCACATGGTCACATCAGCCAAAGGAGAAAAAACATTTGGCAAAATTCAATACCCTTTCAATGAAAGCTCTTAGTAAATTAAGAGGATGTCTTTCCAAACTAGACAGAGACCACCTATATATATATATATATATATATATATATATATATATATATATACACACACACACACACACACACACACATACATATACGTATACATATATATAAAAGAGACAAACAGGGGCGCCTGGGTGGCGCAGTCGGTTAAGCGTCCGACTTCAGCCAGGTCACGATCTCGCGGTCCGTGAGTTCGAGCCCCGCGTCAGGCTCTGGGCTGATGGCTCAGAGCCTGGAGCCTGTTTCCGATTCTGTGTCTCCCTCTCTCTCTGCCCCTCCCCCGTTCATGCTCTGTCTGTCTCTGTCCCAAAAATAAATAAACGTTGAAAAAAAAATTTAAAAATAAAAAAAAATAAAAGAGACAAACCAAAAAATAGACTCTCAATTATAGACAACAAACAGATAGTTAACGGAGGGAAGGTGGTTGGGAAGGATGTATTAGGTGAAGGGGATTAAGAGTACACTTATCTCCAGGAATGAGTAATATACGGAACTGCTGAGTCACTATATTGTACGCCTGAAACTAATATAATGCTGTTTTTTTTTTTTTTTTTTTTAATGTTTGTTTATTTTCGAGACAGACAGAGACAGAATGTGAGTGGGTTAGGGGCAGAGAGTGGGCTCTGAAGCAGAATCCGAAGCAGGCTCTAGGCTCTGAGCTGTCAACACAGAGCCCAACGTGGGGCTTGAACTTACAAGCCGTGAGATCATGACCTGAGGTGAAGTTGGACGCTCAACTGACTGAGCCACCCAGGCGCCCCAATATAATGCTGTTTGTTAACTGCACTGGAATTAAAATTTTTTTAAAAAGTAAAACAACAAAAAACCCACAGCCATCATATTTAATAATCAACACTGAATGTTTTCTTCTTAACATTACAAACTAGGCAAGTATGTCCTCTTTCACCCTTTTATTTGACATTGTACTGCAAGTTCTAGCTAGTACAATAAAGACAGAAAAGGAAATGAAAGGGATACAGATTGGGAAGAAGACAAAAAGATATTTGCAATTTGCTGATAACATTATTGTTTATGAAGAAAATCCTGAGGAATCTACACAAAATTCTGCTAGAATAAGTATTCAGCAAGGTTGCAGGAGGCAAGGTCAACATATCAAAATTAATCATATTTCTCTGTAACAGTAATAATCATGTACAAACTGGAATTAAAACCTCCATATAACATACAGTGATTCCAAAAAAAGTGCCAAAGTAAAAATCTAACAAAATATGTTCAGGATTTACAAGTGGAAAATTACAAAACGCTAGTGAAATAAACCAAAAAAGATCTAAATAAATGAAGAGACATACCATGTTCGTGGTGTGAGAGTCAAAATAATAAAGATGCCAAATCTCACAGAAATGATCCATAGACTAATGTAGTGTCTATCAAATTCCCAGCGAGATGTTTCCTACATACAGACAAGCACATGATAAAGTGTTTACAGAAAGCCAAGGGAAAAAATTTGATATGGAAAGCTAAATCAATTTTAAAAAAGAATAAAGGAGAAATCACTTCACCCAATTTTAAGATTTACTAAAAGCTGCAGTAATCAAGATAGTTTGGTACTGGCAGAAGTTTAGATGTACAAATCAGTGGGATAACACAGAGACTCAGAAATAGACCAACATAAATATGCCCAACAGGTTTTTGATTAAGGAATAAACATAATTCAGTGGAGACATAGTACTGTAGTCTAGTTTTCAACCAATGGTGCCAGTCAACTGAACATCCTTAAGCAAAAATACAAGAAAGAAACTCAACCTAAACCTCACATGGTAATACAAAAATTAACTTGACATGGATTAGAGATTTATATGCAAAAACGATAACACTTTTAGGAGAAAACACAGGAGAAAGTATTCAGGACATAGAGCTTCCTTAAGACTTCTTAGACATGAACCGAAAAGGATTAAGAGGTGCCTTCACAATAATGCCATGAATCAATGTAACAAAAATGGCTTGGTCTATGATGGCAATACAAAAGTACACCTGCGGTGATTTAGGAGGCCCTGAGGAGGGTTCAAAGTGAATGCGTGATTATTTTTACATCTTTCTGTACAGCATATTTCTTAATGTGAGGTAATACTATCACAGGTAGGGCAAAGCAAAGCAAAGCAAAACAAAACAAAAAAAACCCCACAAAAAAACAAAGAAGGAATTCCAAAAGACGCTGATAAAGGTACTGTTACTTACTACACTGGAAACCAAGGCCATGGAAACAACAGTGAAACTCACACACCCCTGCATGTGCACATGCCCATTTCATCTGTTAATATTCTAGTCAATTTCCTCAACAGTGAATCCTCACACCACCTTTCGTAGGATTAAAAATGGGATTCTTTCTCTCTGCTTTTTGGAGTTTCTATTTTTTTTGCTTAATTTAGCTATGTGTTTTCTTTTGTTTTGGCTCTAATTCGACCCATAGAAAACAAGTGAGGTGGACTTGGGAGAAGCCTCTCTAAATAGGATTGGAGAAGCTCAGGAACCACAATCAGAGGATTCATCTGAGAAGGTAACGCAGCTACACTGCCATCCTCGTCGTACAGCAAAATACAAAAAAACAATAGACAAGTAGATCAAGAGCACGTATAAACGGATGGTTAAGTACACCTGAAAAAATTTTTTTGCTTTTTAAAAAATCAAAGTCTTAAGAATGTGCTACAGTGGGCCCATTCATATGTACATTTTTATCTCCTGAAATATGAGTCTTTCATAACTCAAGTTTTCATATTTCTTGTTAAGACTTATGCTACTCAAAGGTAGGGATGATGCTGTAGAACAAAGGCCTTCAATAAAGGTTTTCAAGGGACTGTGGGGTCTGGGAGGCACCCTGTCCTATGGGCGACGGCTGAATAAAGCCATCTGTGAGTGTGAAAAAACATAAACATAAAAATAAAAAAAATAAAGGCTTTCAACACACCCTCAACTGTCCCAACTGTCCTGACAATGGACAGCAGTGAAGGTATATACAAGGCAAAGGGGACAAGGCTCTCTGATCTCTGAAACACCGCCCCCCCCAAATAAGATAAGGAACAAGAAACTGCCATAGGCTTGTCACAGAAATATGAAAGAAACTGTGCTTGTGTTTCTCTTGTATCTCCTCCTCCTTTGTTTAAATATCCCTGAGATAATTTTGCAGTGTAAACTGAGAAGATGGGGCCAATGGTTATGCTAAGTGCACGAGAATGACTGGATCATGCTCTTGGAGGAGTTCTCAGATGTAGAATAAGGCTCTAGGCTGGGTGAATTTCCAGTATGACTCCTCAGATGACAACCGATATCCTCCAACAGAAGGGTTTCTCTTTGGTATGAATGATCAGATTCTGAATAAGAGGTTTCCTCAGTGGCTACATTCAAAAGTCTTTCCCCTGTGGAGCACTTAGAGGGTGACCAAGGACTGCCCGCTCGTGAAGGGTCTCCCCACTTCTGCTGCGCTGCCCCTGACGGGGTGTCTCCCAGTATGAATCCTCTGATGCTGAGTGAGGGAGGAGCTACGACTGAAGGCCTTTCCACACTCGCTGCATTCATAGGGCTTCTCCCCGGTGTGGATGACGGCGTGTCGGATGAGGCTTGTGCTCCAGCAGAAGGATTTCCCACACTCGACACATTCATAGGGTTTCTCTCCACTGTGAATCCGCTGGTGCCTCGTGAGCCCCGAGCGGCGGTTGAAGGCCTTCCCACACTCAGAGCACTCGAAGGGCTTCTCCCCAGCGTGAATGCTGACATGTCGGATGAGGTCCTTCCTAGTGCTAAAGGCTTTCCCACATTGTTTGCACTCAAAAGGTTTTTCTCCAATGTGGGCCCTTTTGTGCAAGATGAAAGTGTAGCAGTAGGTGAAGGCCTTTCCACACTCACTGCACTCATAGGGCTTCTCCCCGGTGTGGATGATGGAGTGTCGAATGAGGTTTGCCCTCTGGCAAAAGGCTTTGCCACACTGCACGCACTCATAGGGCTTCTCTCCACTGTGAATCCGCTGGTGCCTCGTGAGGTATGAGCGGCGGTTGAAGGCCTTCCCGCACTCCATGCACTCGTAGGGCTTCTCCTCAGTGTGGATGCTGAAGTGTCGGATGAGGTCTGACCGATTGCTAAAGGCTTTCCCACATTCTTTGCACTCGTAGGGTTTTTCTCCAGTGTGGGCCCTTTTGTGCAAGATGAAAGTGGAGCAGTGGGTGAAGGCCTTTCCGCACTCAGTGCACACATAGGGCTTCTCGCCGGTGTGACTCCGCTGGTGCTGCTTGAGGTGTGACCGGCGGTAGAAGGCCTTCCCACACTCCAGGCACTTGTAGGGCTTCTCCCCCGTGTGGATGACATAGTGCTGAATGAGGTCTGTGCTGTCGCAAAAGGCTTTCCCACATTCGTTGCATTCAAAGGGTCTCACTCCACTGTGAATCTGCTGGTGCCACGTGAGATGTGAGCGGCGGTTGAAGGCCTTCCCACACTCCAGGCACTCGAAGGGCTTCTCTCCTGTGTGGATGATGTAGTGTCGAAGGAAACCTGTCTTATCTCGGAAGGCTTTTCCACATTCTTTGCACACAAAGGGTTTCTCTCCAGTGTGGCTCCTGTTATGCAAGACTAAATTGGAGCGGTGGGTGAAGGCCTTTCCACACTCACTGCACTTATAAGGCTTCTCCCCAGTGTGAATCCGCTGGTGCCTCGTGAGGTGCGACCTGCGGTTGAAGGCCTTCCCGCACTCCATGCACTCGTAGGGCCTCTCCCCCGTGTGGATCATGTGGTGCTGGAGGAGGTGTGTGCTCTTGCTAAAAGTTTTCCCGCACTCGGTGCATTCATAGGGCTTCACTCCAGTGTGAACCTGCTCATGTCGAACAAGAAAGCAGTTCTTGGTAAACACTTTCCCGCATTCCGCACACTTATAGGGACGTCTCCCTTCACGAATCAAGGGATCTTTCAGTGGTCCCCGTGAGTCACGTTCATGGAGGACATGTCCCGCAGGGATCAGCTCCTGTACAATCCTTGAGTGTAGACTATCATCTGTCCCTAAACCATCATGTTCGGGCTTCGTGTTTCCAGGGAGCTTTTCCATCAGGGGGTCTGTTCCTGGTTCCAACTGGCCTTCCAGCATTTCTGATGGCCTATCCTGACTTTTGCCTTGCCCAAGCTGGGAGTACCCTGGGGCTCGTGAAGTCATTTGCTCCCGTGGTGAGGTTTCCTCAGACGAGGCAAGGTGAGAAGGGGAAGGCTCGGTGGTCTCAGGTTTTATATTGTCACCTAAGGGAATACAATACACAGAAGGGCCTATTAGAGATGGCAACACAGAAAAGCAAAATTGCCATTTCAGTGGGAATAAGAAAATGGAAACAGTGGCTCAGCACCTCCCATGTTTTCCAATCTCGGAAACCTCGTTTACAATTTCTTTCTTTTTGGATCCTGAACTCTTGAAACCTTTGAGAGGAAATCCAGAGGGAGAGAACCGATGGGGGACAGAGTGTCTGGAGACTAGGGACGGGCAGACAGAGGAATGTCGCGTGTGTGCTGGGTTTGCTCCAAGCAAGAACGTCTGCAGGTGCTATAAGAGGCCAGGATAGGAGCACCTGAGGCAGCCCATGCAGCAGCCAGGAAGAGGTCAGGGAAGCTTCCTGCACAGGGAGAGCTAGAAGCTGCCGGACAGAGAGAGTGGGAACACCATTTCGGCCTCGGTTAACAGAATGAACAAAGGCAGAGTGTTCCGAGACTCAGGGAGTGCAGCACGCCAGAGATGGGCCTGTGAGAGTACAGCCCCCGACACGGGATTGGTGTCCTCGCAAGGGGAGACACAAGAGCGTCTACCGTGTGAGGACAGAGAGACCGCCATCTGCAAACCAGGAAGAGGGCCCTCACCACACATCAGATCTGCCAGCACCCGGATCTTAAACTTCCAGCCTCCAGAACCGTGGATAACAAACGTTTGTTGTTAAAGCTGCCAGTCTCGTTACAGCAGTGCAGACCACCTAGATAGCAGGTGTGAGCAATGTTCTCGTTCTTCAGTTCAGTGATGTTAAGTACGTTATTTTCAAAAAGAAATGAATGAGCAAATACCTTGAGTAATACATCAATTAATCAAGGTCATTCATGAATCAGTGAGGACAGTGTGTCATAAGCCAAGGTTTAGGATTAATTGCAATTTGTACCTGAGGTCCACTTTAACAAAAGTTAGAGATCACAGCAGTATTACGGTTAAGATCATGGTCTTGGGGGGGGCGCCTGGGTGGCTCAGTCGGTTGGGCATCTGACTTTGTTCGGCTCAGGTCATGATCTCAGTTCGTGGGTTCCAGCCCCGCATTGGGCTGTGTGCTGACAGCTCAGAGCCTGGAGCCTAATTCGGATTCTGTGTCTCCCTCTCTCTCTCTCTGCCGCCCCCCCCCCCCCCCCCCGCCTCATGCTCTGTCTCTCTCTCAAAAATAAACGTTAAAAAAAAAAAAAAAAGATCATGGTCTTGGACCACAGAAACCCTAGGCCCAAGCCCCACAGGAACGCAGTATTAGCTCCGTGGTACCTCCCACGGCACTCAAATTCCTTCAGCCCTCATTTTGTCTTCTCAAGAATAAAGCTAAAAAAAGAGCCTGGACTGTAGGACTCCATGAGGATGGAGTGAAATCCTGCATTTGCCATGTTTGCTATGTGAACCATGTTCAGTCTGGTGCCAGACACTGAGCAAAACGTAACCCCCGTTAGCTCTAATTGTTTATCATGGGTTAGTCCCATAACATACATCTGGGACCTAATTAGGAAGTATGTAAACTGACAGTGTAAGAATGTACATATTAACCCTGGAGGGTATTGAAGAATAAAAAGAACGGTCCATGGGTCACCCGGGTGGCTCAGTCAGTTAAGTGTCTTACTTGGGCCCAGGTCATGATCTTGTTTGTGAGTTTGAGCCCTGCACTGGGCCCTCTGCTATCAGCACAGAGCCTGCTTTAGATCTCTCTCCCCCTCTCTCTCTGTCCCTTCCCCACTTGGGGGTGCAGGGAGCATGGTCCAAGAGAGGCGTAATGAGCCAACATTAAAGAGGCCACCAGAGTAAGGAGACAAGATAGGTCCCGGGAGATCAGGGGCAGAGACCCCAAGAAGGCCGGATGCCCACGACACAATCAGAAAAGCGTGCCACACAACGAGCTCACACGGTATGGAGTTTAAGTGTCTGCTCTGGAGCCAGAACGCCTGGCCCACATCCTGGCTCACGTCCTGCCTGCACCAAGTGAGCAGATATGGCACAAGTTACTTAGCTGCTCCCATCTCAATCTCGTCTAAAGCACTGACAGGCTCAGCTTCTGCCTCAAAGGCCGCCCTGAAGGCTGAATTGAGACAAGACCTGTAAAACGCCGGGCACAATGCCGGCCCCTGCGGGGCGTTCAGTAAACTGCGGGCCGTTACCCATTATCCTGATGGTCGCTGCCGTATTTGGAAACTGGGAGCAAAGCAGTGACCGTGTAAGGAATATTTTCCTAAGGAACATTTTCCCGTGCTGTGGTTCAGAGGAACCCCCCACGGGGCCTCCAAGAGCGAAGAGGACAATGTTGGCACTTTCATACGCAAATGGAGGGAATGTGAAAGGGGGCACCATTCTGCAGAACTGCCTGGCAGTTTCCAATTGAGCCAACCTGACCCAGAAACATACCAGAGTCCGTTCCTCACAGAAATCAGTGCCTCTTGGCACTGAAACACATGACAAGAATATCCTCGGCAGCAGGAAGTTGAAAACAACAGCAATGCCTGTCAAGAGGGGAAGGGATAAAGGGCAGTTTTTCACACAATGAGACATCACACTGTATCGACTGTGAAAAACTCCAACTATATGCAACCACATGAAAAGAATCTCACAGACATAATGATGATCAAGAGATAGATATACCGACAGCACACAGTGGGTTCAACACTCAGATCTATGCTGATGGTCTAAACAGGGGCTACCTCACGGAAGGGGCTGTCGAGGGCATGAGACCCTGATAAGGTGCTGGAGATATTCTACAGTGGCCCCCCTTATCTGCGGGGGATTTGTACCAAGACCTCCCGTGGATCCCTGAAATGATGGGTAGTATCAATCCTGTATATACTATGTTTTGTCCCTGTACATACATACCTAAAGTTTAATTTATACATTTGGCACATAAGAGATTAACAAAAAAACTAATAATAAAATAGAACAATTTTAACAAACGCTGGAATAAAAGTTACACGAATGTGGTCTCTATCCGAAAATATCTTATTGTACGCCACTCACCCTTCTTGTGGTGCTGTGAGATGATAAAACGCCCACATGAGGAGACGAAGGGAGGTGAATGACGCAGGCGTGCGACACAGCATTAGGCTACTATTGACCTTCTACTGATATATCAGAAGGACCATCACCTGCTTTTGGACCGTGGTTGCCCACGGGTAACTGAAACCGCAGAAAGCGAAACCACAGATCAGGGGCACTGTGGTATATATTAGCGTAACGGTGGTGATGTGGGTTTATACGTATACAAAGATTCGTCAAGCTGACCTCTTAAGGCTTTTAAGCAACACAGCATATGAGTTATATCTCATTCAAAAAGTTCAAGAAAATAATCATTAATGGGAGGTATGGAGCAAAAATGTAGACATCTCTCGCAAGAATGAGACAACTTTGGGGCACCTGGGTGGCTCAGTTGGTTAAGCATCCGACTTTGGCTCAGGTCACAATCTCACTGTTCATGGGTTCGAGCCCCATGTCAGGCTCTGTGCTGACTTCTCAGAGCCTGGAATCTGCCTCAGACTCTGTGTCTCCCTCTCTCTCTGCCCCTTCCCCCGCTCGTGCTCTGTCTCTCTCTCTCTCTCAAAAAATGAATACACATTTAAAAAAAAAAAAAAAAAGAATGAGACAACTTTTCCAAGATTGGTTATACAGGGAAAGTGGAGTTGATGCCAGTGTGCAGACACGGGAGAGGCATAAGCCTTTGTAATTTACTTTCCCTAAGTGTGAGGCAACCGAGCATATTTTTATGTTGAGCAGAGATTAGATAAAGTTGAAGAGGCAGAAAATACGTGAAGAAGCAAGTGCCCTAAAAAGGTGTGATCTGGACTTAGTGCAGGAACTAAGGTCGAGCTCCACGAGGGGGCAGGATGGGGAGGTTCACACAGAGATTTCTATCCATGTATAAGGGTTGGAGATCAAGCAACAGAAGAACACAGACGACTTTCACCATGAAAATGTGCTGAGACATCACTGGTGGGTGGGGGGGCCGGTGAAGGTCTAGAACAAGGTCCAAGTGGCTGGGGGAGCCAGTGTGGGAGGCAGCACAGATCAGAGGCATGCAGCAGACGTAGGGAGACCGGCTGGACTTAGGTGTGTGGGGACAGGTCAGCGGTAGCAGGGGAGGCAGTGGAGACGCGTGCGTGAAATGGACAGGATGTCTGGATGTGGGGGCTGGTGGAGACGGAAGGGTTGAGGAGTGACTTAAAGTGGCACCCAGCCTTCTGACCTGCACGGGAGGTGGGAGGAGAGGGAAAAATCAAGAGCTCCCTCTCAGGCATGGTGAGCTGAAGTGTCTTGTGCACATTCGCAGACGTGAGACCGGGGACACGGGCGAAGGTGTGGAACAGACTCTGAAGGGCTGAACGGACCAAGGGACCACGAGAGGGGAGAGCCTGGCTCTGCGGTGGCACCAGTCAGCACACCTGATGTCCCGAGGGCCTCAGCGGCCCACGTTTGGGGAAGAGGTGAAGTGTTGGCGAAGTGTTACCTTGACGCTTAAGCGAACAGGAGGGGTGCTAAGATATGGAGCCCAGGAGTGCTTCTGAGTGTCTAATGGACCCTTGGAGAATGGTGGAGAAGGTGGCAAAGGGTGAGACGCAGAGGACAGCTAGTCTCCTCGCGCTTCAGAAGACAGCCTGAACTACTATCATGATTCACGAGGACGCATACTGTGACGTGAGCAGCACTAACAGCTTACCTTTGCTGAGCCATTCGTGCCCTGTAGGTCAGGGCCAGTGTGAACCAGCGTCACATGCAATCTGGTACGTCCTCAAACAATCCAGTGATATAGAAACTATTATTGCCAGCAGTTTTCAGGAGCAGACTACACTCACCAAACCATTGGCTCCTCTCCACGGACACACAGCTCAGCCTCATTTCCCAGAGCCAGGCACCGAAGTGCAGCCAGATCGAATGTGATGAGAAATAGTGGGTATGACCCCTCCCTTTCTTCTCTGATTTCCCCTCTGCTAGCTGGAAGGAGGCAGGACAACCCGGAAGTCTCATGTTGACGACAGGAGGTAGCTGGGTCCCTGAGTAACTGTGTGGCACACAGCTACAGGTGGACCCACACAGTCCTTCGGTGAGAAAAGTACTTTTCATATGCTGAGCCCCCAAGATTCTGGAATACACCTGTTAGAGCAGCTGAGTTACAGTGGCTGAACTTACATGAAGGCACTGTGAGATGACGCACCTTTCTTGTGGCCACAGGGTTGTGGCATGTCACAGCTAGTTTTTAAGCCCGAGCAACCAGAGCCAAGAGCCCGAACTTCTTACTTAATAGGCCCCACACCTCCCCAGGAGTGCTGGACATTGTGATGGGGTGCCGGGAACGGGTGGAAAGACCTCAGATTACAAGGCTCCGTGCATCCTAAGCCTTGAGAGAGGCCACAACAGTAAAACTTCCACAAACTCCAGGGACAGTCTACTCTGCCGTCTACAAGCTGCCAGGACCCCCACCTGGCCAGCTGTTGGCACCCACCTGGGCAATTGCTAGAGGAGAGGCCTCTCTGCAGTGTCCATAACTCTGGGCTCCGCTCCAGTGGGTAGATCTGCTCTGGTTTGGGTAGAGGACAGCCTGTTTACGGAGAAAGAAAGAGGACGTGGAGATTCTGGTGAGAAGAAATAAATCTAGACTGGGACATCAGAATTTGGAGAAGGCCTCAGAATGAAGCTGCTCCCATCCATGCAAATAAAATGATGTGACCTGGAAACCAGCTGCATAAAACACTGTCATTGGGCCCCATAGCATCGGCATTACCATAGCATCGGTAGACATTAGCATCGGCTCCACAGAATGCACCAATTCCCTTTGATCCCCATCCTGTAGAATCGCAATGCTGTTTAGACCTATCTCCTGAAGGTGCTTTCTAATTAATCCAGTCAGGGGCCTCGACCTCCCTGTGCGTCAGCCAATACCTGGTGAGCTTTGCTGCTACTACTGCCTAATTGACACAAAATATCTGGGGTGAGGCCTGGGCATCAGGAGATTTTAAACACGTCCCAGGATGATGGCACCCCACCTAGTAGGTTCATTTCACCAGTGGCATCTCTGATCATAGACAGTCAGGTAGGCAGAGTGGCTGGGTACTCTGAGCAGAGAGATAGGTTATTCCAGGCAGAAAGACTAGAATGCAAATACAGGAATAAGGACAACAAATAGAATACAGTGACAGATATGGTAAATATTAACCCCTCTGTATCAATATCACTTGGATCGTCTGGTTTTTTTCTAAATGCTCCAATTATAAGACAGAGATGGTCAGAATGGATAAAAAAAATAAGACCCAACTATAGATCGTCTATAAAAAACCCACTGTAAATAAAAAGATACATGTTGAAAGTAAATGGATGGAGGAAAATATACTAATACGTTATCAGAATACGCTAACACTAGTCAAAAGAAAGCAGGCAGACCTGTATTAATTTCAGACAGGGCAGACCTCAAAGCAAGGAAAATTACCAGGGATGAAGAAAGCATTATGTAATGATAAACGGGTTAGTTTGCTAAGAAGACATAAAATTCCTTAATCTGTATGTGTCTGCCATCAAACTATATGAGGCAAAAACTGATAGAATGACAAGGAGAAATAGATGAATCCCCTATCAAAGTTGGAGACTACACTACTCCTCTACCAGAAATGGACAGATCCGGGGCGCCTGGGTGACTTAGTTGGTTGAGTGTCCGACTCTTGGTTTCTGCTCAGGTCATGATCTCGCAGTTTCAGGATTTTGAGCCCTGTGTCAGGCTCTGCGTTGCAGTGTGAAGCCTGCTTGAGATTCTCTCTCTCTCCCTCTCTCTCTGCCCCGCTGTCTCAGCAACCTCAGCCCAAGGAGGCTGAAACAGTGACAGGGGGATGTGAGCAGGAGGCCTCAATCCTCAGGAAACACGGGCCAGAGAGAGAGACAGACTTGATGACGCTAGACGGCGCTTCAGGAACCACTAAAAACAAAAAACTGGGACTCCCACTCAGTTGTGTGGTCAAATAGGGATGCTTGCACAGACATAAATGGCATCTACTCTCCTCAACATTTCACAAAAGAACGAACCTGTGCCACCAAAAACTGCAGGAGAGCTTTTCGCAACAAAGAGGGGTCTTTGAAACTGAACAGATTAAGCTTTAGAGGGACTCGTTGCAGTGGCCCTATTTTCTCACTTGCCGAAGATGGCATGTCGGCAGAATTAAGCGAATGAAGAGGAACAGTATCTGCATACAAGAAGAGCAGAGACACGGAACATGGGGCCTCACACCGCAAGGACTGGGCGACCGCTTCCTGCTGCCAAACAGCTGTGGCAGAAAAAAACCACTGTGAAAAGACAGAGACACAAGCAGACCCACGGAGAGGTCAGGACGAAAGCCCCGGAAGCCAGGGCATAATCGTGCTTCTCAAAGTTGCTGGATCAGTCCCTCAAGGGGCCCAGCTGGCATTCCTTCCTGTGGGTTCCGTGAGACACCTCCATTTCCTCCCAACACACCCTTCTTTGGCTGTGACCAAAAGCCAACTATGTTCTCGCCTCACCCTCCCTCCCACACAGAAGCCCAGGCAGGAAGAGGGGAGTCTAGAAAATCACCGAAGCTGTGGGGAGGAGGGAGGCAGGCTACAGAGGCCTTGTCGACCAGCCAGGCCTGGAGCCAGAGAGTGGAGGGAAGGAGGTGATGGGGCTCCCACACGGCAGGAGGAGGGAGGCCTCACCCAGAGAGACCAGGAGCCTGCAGGTTTCCAGCATCACCTCCTGGTACAGGGTCCTCTGGGCAGGGTCCAGCTGCCCCCACTCCTCCTGGGTAAAAGTCACAGCCACATCGTCGAAGGTCACCAGCATCTGAAAAGTCAAATAGAGGCAGCTGTGTTTGTCCTAGGGCTACTGACGGGAACCAGAGCCCATCTCTCTTGATGGCGAGGGAGCAGAGAGACCAAACGGCCACTGAGGGTTGAGCTCTGTGCTGGCCTCAAGGACTCCGAGATGCTGCTTTGCCTTGATTACAACAGCGCGGGAGCCAGGAGCCTCCCACGTGGGAGCCCAGGGAGAATGACGCAAGGTCAGGACCTTCCTGTGTGGACTGTGAGACACAGCATGGCAAGGGCTCTGAGACGCCAGACGAATGGGAGAGCATTGAAAATAGCAGCAATGATAATTACAGAATAATCCCCGAGACTTACTGGTCTCCACAGTGTGCCTGCCTCATGCAGACGCTCTGCCTGTCTCCTTAAAGGGAACAAAAGTCATACTCCTGAGGTGTGAATCCTCTTAAAATCAACACTTGCCTGGCAAGTGTTACTTGGGAGCCTCAATTCCTGGGTCAATACAGTAATTATCACTCGGTGGTAGTAGTTTTGAAAATTAATGAAAAAAAGATATTCGTAAAAGAAGCACTGGACGACTGACCACAGCCTGAGGTCGTATCATTATCACCCTCATGCCAGTCAGGGCCCTAAGTTTACACGTGGTATGAGCAGAGGCAGGATTTGAATTGAGGTCCCTCTGGTCTACGGTCTAACTGCACAATCTTGACACTCCTCCATTAGCAAAGGAGTTAATGCAGATGTGAAGGATTTCACATAAATACCCAGTCACACTCATTTTGGCAAACATTGAACATAATTTCTGTGGACAAGGGCAGAGGAGCGAGCTCATCATCAGCCACCTTACAGGACAGTCACCTGAGGTGGTGGCACCTGCTTGGGAAGTGGCAGGGCCTGGATCAGGTGCCAATGCCTTCTGCTCCTCAGACTGCCAGGGAGAATCCACAATGAGCCATCGTTTCTTTTTCCTACTGGAATCTTCTTTCCTTTCCTTTGGCGACTCTGCCGGAACTCAAACCCGCCTGCCTGGGTCCTCACGGCACCCATCCCTGAGGAAAGATTACTTCAGGCCCAGAGAACGGAAGCTGCTGAGGACGATGCAAGCAGGCTGCGGCCATGAGAACAGCCTCCGATTTACCACTGTCTGTCCTGGCAGAGTGTATGATGGAACGGTCAGCAAATGATCACAGAGGCTGGCCCTCCCAGGGTAGGTCTCGACAGATGGGGACGGGGGGCCATGGAAATCACACAGGTCTTCTGGGGACTCCTGAAACAAATATACCTTTTTTTGTCCACACGCTTCTACCTGCTGAAATGCCATATTCCCACCTTCCGCCCAAACTGCCTACTCCAAGGAAGCCTGCTTGGCTTGCAATGTTTCCGTGTCACTGCCAGGTATCCCTATATGCGTTTTGTACAGAAGGGGGTAAAAATACAGGCTGTGGTGGCTGACACACTGATTGTTTCTGCTACTTAAGAGCAGCAGTGAGGGGCGCCTGGGTGTCTGCCGGTTGAGAGTCTGACTTCAACTCAGGTCATGATCTCAAGGTTTGTGAGTTTGCACCCCACATCTGGCTTGCTGCTGTCAGCGCGGACCCCACTTCGAATCCTCTGTCCCCCTCTCTGCCCCTCCCTGGCTCGCACTCTCTCTCTCTCTCTCAAACATAAGTAAAACATTAAAAAGAAAAAAGAGCTGCAGTGAATTTGGGCAAATAACTGAACTCTCTAAGCCTCAGCTGTTTTCATGCAAAACAGCAATAATAACAGAACTTAACTCAGAGGAGGTGAGGATTAAAAGAGGTGAAATGTTAGGTGTGCCCTTCAACCCACAGCAAAAATTAACCAAGGCCAGCGATTATGGTTCCTCTGCCACTGTTTTCTCTTTGCTCCCACAACATCCCAGACATATTCCACCAGGAACCCTTATTTAATTTTGCCAGGTTTCCTACACAAAAATGCCAGATGATGGGCAAGCAGGGAAGGGGCCACTTCGGCCTGAACTGCTGGGACAGTTCTGTCCAAATGCGTGACATCTGAGCAGAGGCCAGAAGGATGTGAAAGGAAGACCCCCCCCCCCCACCCCCCGCCAGAGTCAAAGGGGCAGAATCGCGGGCACAGGGCAGGGCTGGGGGATGAACTCAGCATGGTCAGGCTGGTGTGTCCGGAGAACCGCGCCCCCGGGGAAGAAGGCAAGGTCGAGGAGGTCGGCGGGAGGGCCGGGTGGGCACCTGCAGGTCCCCGGGCGGGCTGGATCTGTGAGTGACGGACGCCCGCGGAAGGAAGCATCACTTTCACCTTCCAGGCACTGACCAAACACTTGTCGGAACTCCGGCACTGCCGCAGGACTACGGACAATAAAACGGCAAGCTAGCGACGCGCGCTGTACACAAACGACAGGGAGAAAAGGCAAGCGAACGGCTTCCTAGCCTCCGGCTGCCCAGGAGCCCTCTCTGCAGCAGACAGGCTGCAATACCCACAGCGTCGTCCACTCACCCGCGCAGGGGCCATCCACGCCGCCGCCATCGTGGGACCCTGTGCACAGAGCGGGGCCCGGGGAGGGGGTGGCGGCCGAGGGGCCCCAGAGCGGGGCGACCTCGGCTGGCGGTCTCACTCCCAGCCTCAGCTTCCCCGCTGTGAAGCGCGCTCGAGGCCCAGGGCTGCAGGGACAGCAGGCGCTCACGTGACACCCCGTTATAGAGAATGAGGGGCGGGTATCAGGCTCGTACAAGGACGCGGAGGTAAGACCCACGCTCCACACCGCCTTCTCCGCTCGCGCCTCATAAAGGTGCCCTGCACACCACTGCTCGAAGCCGCACAGACCGGTACGACCCACCCGGCACCGGCGGATGACGTTCGCCTCCACGGAGCAGGAAGTCCTGCCCCCGCCGGGGCGGGCCGCAGGAAACGCCCCTGTCCTGGGCTGTCATTGGCCCAGCTCGCGCGCGGACACGCGGTGTACAGCCTTCTGGGAATTGTGGTTTTGTCCCTGAAAGCAGCGGCGGTGGGAAGCTTCCCGAGCCTGTCTCCTCCAGTGGAAGAGTGCGCGAGGCCGAGTACCGCCTCAGACCTGCATCTTCACAGTGGGGCCGAGGGACGGGCGCGAAACGGTCCCTCACGTGCCCGGGGAAATCGAGGCTCCGGGGGCCGGGACGTCCGCATGGGGTCGGGGCACGTGACACGTCGGGGACCGAGGTCTTCGGCTCAGCTCGGGACTTCCCCGTGTTCCTCACCTCCTCGCGATCCTCCTGGAGGGAGCCGGGCACACAAGCCTTAAGAGTAGCGAGCGCCAGGACGCGGACGCCAGAAGCCCTCCCTCCCACGCGGCGCATGCGCATCGCCTGGCCCCTCGCGGGCTCTGTCCAGCACCAGCTGCACGTGCTGTGGGGCCTTGACGCCCGCTGGTGAGCGAGGCCGGAGGTGGACGCAGGGGTCGAGCACCGGCACTTTCACCTGTGTCTCATCGCTGGCCCAGGGGTCGTGCATGGATCTGCAAATTCG
Organism: Acinonyx jubatus; assembly: GCF_027475565.1. Taxonomy (NCBI): domain Eukaryota; kingdom Metazoa; phylum Chordata; class Mammalia; order Carnivora; family Felidae; genus Acinonyx; species Acinonyx jubatus. The sequence continues at coordinate 59,124,612 of NC_069396.1, read as the reverse complement.
GGAGTTGTTAGCGAACAGGGTTATCTCCAGTCTCAAGAAAAGCCTGAGAATAGAGAAAGGAATGGGCAGGGGCGAACCCAGAACCAACCTGGCATTAAATAGGTGCAGACAACAAACCAACAGTCATGTTAGGAATGCTAACAATACTTCGAGAATATATTACAAAAAACTTAAAAGTCATCGTTGGTTACTTATTTGTGTGTGTGTGTGTGTGTGTGTGTGTGTGTGTGTGTGTTTTCTTGTGACAAGGTGAGAAAATAAAACTCAGCTTCCAATGAATATACACACAGTTATAAAAATGGAAACAGACCCTGCTGTTCTGTCACAATTACTAAACACATCACCAAGGAGTAGACCTCCACATTATTTTTCCCCCATGTGTAAAAAAGGGAATCACAACACACAGATTTCTTTCTTTTTAAATGCTTGTTTACTTTTGAGAGAGAGAGAGACAGAGCAAGCAAGGGAGGGGCAGAAAGAGAGAGAGAGAATCCCAAGCACCCTCTGTGCTGTTAGCCCAGTGCGGGGCTTGATCTCACGAACCAAGAGATCGTGACCTGAGCCGAAATCCAGCCAGAGACTTAATCGACTGAGCTACCCTGGCACCCCAACACACATATTTCTTGTAAGTACTTATGTTTATTTGTTTTTTAAAGAAACAAGAATCAGTAGTGCTCTTACATAAATGGGTACAGGGAGATAAGAGAAACCTTCCTACAGAATTCCGAGTAACATATAGATCGCCTTATTTCAGATGGTGGAGTTTGATTCCCTTGAATTGGCTGGACTTAGTGACTAAGGATGAAAAGAAGAAAAGGGTAAGTTGACAGCAGAGGAAATGGGTAGACACCACCCTTACCGAGTGAGCAAGGTTAGCAGCATTAGTGATGTCCTGCTGACACCATGTACCACATAGTATGATGCAACAAAACTGTTCACTACTGTGATGTCCTTCCCCCAGACTCACCACTTTACTCATAAAAAAATCAGATAAGTGCAAATTGAGGAACATTGTATAAAATATCCAACGAAAACTCATCAAAAGTGTTGGGATCGTGAAAAACAAGTGTAACAAAGTAACTTGATTAAGTGCAACCTGGTGTCCTGGAATGGGATCTTGCAACACAAGGACATTAGTGGAGGAAAAAAAAATGGTAAAATCCAAATAATTTGTAAACAATGTTATATGAATGTCAATTTCTTAGCTTTGACAAATGTACCATATATCTGCATAATACATGAGGTGAAGCTGGGGTGGAAGTTATATATAATGGGAAATACATACTTGCCACTTTACAGTAAATCTAAAATTATTTAAAAATAAAAACTTAAAAATAAAAAAGAGCAAGGAGGGACTTCTAGCTTGACAACAGGAGTAGTTATGTGGACTCATTCCCTAGTGAAACTGGTGGAAAAAATTTAAGCGAACAAAAACCAAAACATACAAGATTTAATATCTCTGGAAATGGATGTACAACAACAAGGTTATACAACGAATGAAGAACATTTATTCAAGATGATCTGTAATTCTGTAAAAACAGTGCGAGTCTGCGGTTTTTGAACTGAGACATTTAATCTCCTTCAACCTTCCCAGTTCAGGGAGATAGAAAATCCACTACAGTGGTGCAGATGAGAGCGCAGGGATCCCTCACTCCCAACTCCCACTCGGAGAGTTATCTTCCAGGAGGGCCAGGAGGTCAGCATCTCTCATCCTGCCCCCAGCTACTTGTTGTTAAGGTGAAGTTCCTGGCCAGTATGGTCCCCAGAGGTCTCTTTTAGCAGGTCGCCACTTCTAGGCTGGAGGTTCCGCCTTGGGCACCATGCCTCTGAGAATACTGGTCCACTCTCATTTTTGTGCCAGCTGAATGGAAGGATTTCCACACTCCAAGACGGCAGCTGAAAAGAGTTGAGGCCTCTTCCCACTCACCCCACCTCAAATGGGGGTGTCAGACAGAAGTGGGACATTGTCCCCACTCCCAGTTCAAGAGTGCTGACTTAGTCATTTTGCTCTGGGGAAGCAGAGAAACTGGGAAGAGAAATTTGGGAGTAGCCAGCCTGGGGAAGAACAAATATCCAACAACATAGGAACCCAAGAAGCTTGAATACTTTTGGTTCAGGCTGTAGAGCAATTTCCCCCAGAACTTTGCTGAAAGCAGTTCTGGAACTCTGTCCTTGAACCCCGTGAATGGTCTCTGTAGCTCTCTGTCGGTGGGAAAACTCACCAACTCCCAGATTTTTCCTGTCCAGGAATGTGTTATGTGCCATGACCCTGGAATTCTGTAATCTGCTTCGTGTTCGTCCCCTGTCATTTTAGGGGGAATAGTCCTCTAACAGGTGTCCACTCCAGTCAGCTCTTCCTTCCATTCCTTGTAGAATCTCTCCTGTTCTCTTGAAACCAGGAGCACAAACATATCTTTTTTTTTTCCCCCAATGTTTATTTATTTTTCAGAGAGGACAGAGAGAGAGGGAGACACAGAATCCAAAGCAGGCTCCAGTCTCTGAGCTGTCGGCAGAGCCCAATGTGGGGCTTGAACTCACAAACTGCGAGATCATGACCTGAGCTGAAGTTGGATGCTTAACTGACTGAGCCAGCTAGGTGCCCCAGGAGCACAAACATATCTTACTCTCAAACAATGACTCTTACCCAGGGACTACAGTTCCCTGTGAGTCACAGGCTAGTTCCTGGGAGCATAGAAAGGGAACGAGTAGATCAACAACCAATAGTCCTAACAATGGTGCCAAGGGACCAGGAGCATTTAGTAGCCTAATGGTAAAATCCACTCAACATTTGCTCTACAGATACTTCCAAGAGAAGGTGAGAGAAGGCACTTTGCAAAATGCTGTGAAGGATATAGTGTTGAGTCACTCACACCTGGATTGTAGACAGATGGTCCAGGGCGATGAGACTCAGTTCATGTCAACCATTACCTCCTCACAGAGGTTTCTCCATATCTCTCAAATTTAAATTAGTCCTCCACCCCAACATCACTCTTCTCTCTTGTCCCTCATAACGATTTGAAAAAAAATATATATATAGACATATATTTGATCAATATTTATTGAGTGCCCATTTTTTGGACAGGCACTGCCCTACACAATGGGGACACATATATACCAAAAAATAATGCATTCCTGTTCTAGAGGATCTTTCATCGTAACAACTAATAGTTTAAAAACAAGAACAATGAAAAACCTAAACAATATAGGTTGGACGGGGGGAGTGCTGTGGAAACAGGAAAGTGTAGAGCAGATGAGAAATCGTGGGAGAGTAGAATGAAAGCAGTTTTGCAGCACTAAGTAACATGGTTGGGACAAGTCTAATGAGACATTTATTATCTAAGCACAGACTCTGAGGAGGGAAGGAGTCCTTATCTGAAGAAACAGGGTGTCACACAGAGAACACCTACGACAAGGAAATTGAAGGGGGAGAGCCCTGAGAGCCTGAAGAGGGGCAAGAATGTGGCCAGAGCTGCACCTGCAGGGGTTCGAGTGAGAGGAGAGGAGCCAGAGAGAGAAATGGAGACGCTGGGGTGCCTTGGACTACACAGGAGGTTGGAATACACTTCCTGCGTGCTCTAGAATGTACCCAGGGACTGGTTGATCTCGTGCAGTAGCATACACAGACCTGAAAATGATTATCATGAAGGAAGTTTATTCCTACAGATCCATAGGCTCAGGATGCAGGGCACATGATTCAGGGTCTCCTGGAGACCAGGATGGGTCAGGAGGCAGAAGTGGAGGACAAAATGTGGTTCCGAGCTTTTGTATTTTGCACAAAGGAAAGGCAAGGCAGGGCAGGGGAGACAGCTTAGGATTGGCTAGTTTGAATACTACTAGCAGGCTTTAGAGCAGGAGGGCTGTCCTGATTTGTCTGGTCCCAGGATCTGGGATGATCCACACAGAATACTGTTTCCTGAAGTGAAAGAGCCAGAAGGAGGAGGTGGTTCCCCTTAGTGTCTTTGTATTGTCTAATTTGCATATGAAAGGCAAGTCCACACCAGTAGTTTCCTACTTCTAAGGACTGGTTATCCTGGGAGGAGGCCGCCTGCCTGCCATGAGCAAGGCCCCAAATTTAGAGCATCAAGAATACAGACAAGCAAATCCCCGCTGTGAAATGGGTAGTTATGGCAGGGTTTTAAGTAAAGTATTGATGTCATCTGATTCATGTTGCAAAAAGATTACTCTGGGTGCTGCATGGGAGTTAGGCTATGGAAAGGGGAGGAGAGGGGGAAGATCTGTTGGAAAGTTCTCACTGCATTCCCCCGTGGGTAAGGATGATGATGTAAGGTAGTGACAGCGGGGGTTGTTTATCACACACACTTGATCAGAAAGGAAAAGTAACCAAATTAGTACAAAAATATGGACATGACAAAACTACCCAAAACAATCTACATATTCAATGCAATCCCTATCAAAATAACACCAGCATTCTTCACAGAGCTAGAACAAACAATCCTAAAATGTGTATGGAACCAGAAAAGACCCCGAATAGCCAAAGCAATCTTGAGAAAGAAAACCAAAGCAGGAGTCATCACAATCCTGGACTTCAAGATGTAATACAAAGCTGTAATCATCAAGATAGTATGGTACTGGCACAAAAACAGACACTCAGATTAATGGAACTGAATAGAGAATCCAAAAATGGACTCACAAACATATGGGCAACTCATCTTTGACAAAGCAGGAAAGAATATCCAATGGAATAAAGACAGTCTCTTCAGCAAGTGGTGCTGGGAAAACTGGACAGCAACATGCAGAAGAATGAAACTGAACCACTTTCTTACACCATACAGAAAAAATAAACTCAAAATGGATGAAAGACCTAAATGGAAGACAGGAAGCCATCAAAATCCTCGAGGAGAAAGCAGGCAAAAACCTCTTGGATCTTGGCCGCAGCAACTTCTTACTCAACACATCTCCGGAGGCAAGGGAAACAGAAGCAAAAATGAACTATTGGGACCTCATCAAAATAAAAAGCTTCTGCACAGCAGAGGAAACAATCAACAAAACTAAAAGGCAACCGACAGAATGAGAAAAGATATTTGCAAATGATATATCAGATAAAGGGTTAGTATCCAAAATCTATAAGGAATGTATCAAACACCCAAAAAACAAAAAATCCAGGGAAGAAATGGGCAAAAGACATGAATAGACACTTCTCCAACGAAGACATCCAGATGGCCAACTGACACATGAAAAAATGCTCAACATCACTCATCAGGGAAATACAAATCAAAACCACAACGAGATACCACCTCACACCTGTCAGAATGGCTAACATTAACAATCCAGGAAACAACAGATGTTGGCAAAGATGCGGACAGAGCAGATCTCTTTTGTACTGCTGGTGGGAATGCAAACTGGTGCAGCCACTATGGAAAACGGTATGGAGTTCCTCAAAAAATTAAAAATAGAACCACCATATGACCCAGCAATTGCACTACTAGGTATTTATTCAAAGGACACATGTATGCTGTTTCAAAGAGACACATGCACCCCAATGTTTATAGCAGCACTATCAACAATAGCCAAAGTATGGAAAGAGCCCAAATGTCCATCGATGGATGAATGGATAAAGAAGATGTGGTATATACATACAATGGAGTATTACTTGGCAATCAAAGGAATGAAATCTTGCCATCTGCTACTACATAGATGGAACTAAAGGGTATTATGCTAAGCGAAATTAGAAAAAGACAAATATATGACTTCACTCATATGAGGACTTTAAGACACAGAACAGATGAACACAAGGGAAGAAAAAATAATATAAAAACAGGGAGGGGGGCAAAACATAAAAGACTCTTAAGTATGGAGAACAAACAGAGGGTTACTGGAGGGGTTGTGGGAGGGGAGATGGGCTAAATAGGTAAGGAGCATTAAGGAATCTACTCCTGAAATAACTGTTGCACTATATGCTAATTTGGATGTAAATTAAAAAAACTTTTTTAAAATATGGACATGAACATAATGGTTTCACAGTATGGATTGTTATTTTAATCCATCCATACCCTACACTGCCTCCTTCAAATGGTTATTAGCACATTTCTGATGACACTACCGTTTTCCTGTCACAGAAATACTTCACTACATAGAGATGCTCAGGCTGATAGCACCGTTTTGGTCACAGAGCCTAGGCCAGGGGCCAGCAGGGCGGACTGAGCAGAAATGCGCCAACTGAACAGGCTTTGGCTGCTCAAGTGCTACACATCCCAAAGGACCGGCCCCTGCCCAGCTCTGGGAAGACAATCTAAGTGCTTGACATCTGGCCTGGGAAGTGATCTTACGCCTGAATCTGCAGGCCCCGCTCGCTGCATCCGTTTGACCAGATGATGGACGCGGACGGTGCGACTCACGGGAATGGTGGCTTTTGTAGGCCTGAGGCTCTGGGACACACTGTATCTCTGCCTTCTGCAGACCCCCGGAGTACCCACGGTCAGTCGCGAAGGTGCGGCGTGCCTCAGTAAGAAACCCCGGCATTAAAGCTTCGGTGAGCTTCCCTCATTGGCGATGCCTGAACATACTGTCACCTTTGCCGAAAGAATTAAGCCTTGTGAGACTGTGCCGGGACGGGACACCTGAACGCTGGTGCTCAGTCTCCCTGGACCTTACCCTTTAGTGACCTTGGCCTGTGTCCCGCGCTGTCACAGGCAGGAACCGTGTTACAGCTGTTCTGAGTGAAGCACATCCTCCTAGCACACCATCAAGCCTGAAGGTGGCTCTGGGGAGCAGAGAACAGTATGGACCCGTGCCATGATCTAGAAGCACGTTCCGGTCAAGGCTCGCCGAGGAAATGCTATTTGAGATGAGAGGTGAGGGATAAGCGTGCCCTCGCTGGGCAAAGTGGGGAGGAAGAGCCCATGGCAGGCAGAGGAGTGAAGGGAGGCAGGGAGTGAAAAGAGGCCAGCGTCGTGCAAGAGGTAGGAAATGAGGCCCGTCCCCCACCAGGGAAGGCCCCGTGGATCGGCCACGTGAAGGATTCGGGGTTTACCCCAGGAGTGGAGGGGAGTCGTGGAACGTTTTAGGGGGAGGGGGCGGGTGAGCGGCCCGTGACCAAATCGGAGCCGGATCTCTGGCGTCAGTGTGGACAACGGATCGCCGAGGACACAGGTGGACCCAGCTGGAAAAGCAGGAGCCGAGGTGTCAGGTGACGTCTGCAGGCAGCAGGCAGCAGGCAGCGGATCGCAGAGCCACGAGCTCCCGGGCGGGAAAACTTCACAGCGCAGACACGCGCTTGACACACAGATACCAGAAACGGAAGCGGAATAAATAGGGACTCGAAACTAGTCACCCAGCGCTAAGAGCGAGGTCAGGAGGCACAGCAGGCAGTCCTACTAGAGGGCCCAGGCTCTGGACTCCGCTCCAAGAGGACAAAACGACTCGCCCGTCTACAGTCTAGCGCAGACCCTTCAGTTGCGACACGTGTAACCTACCTGTGAGCAAGCAGGTCGTTAGCCCTCACAACTCAAGGGTGACATCGTGGAGCGTTCCAGAGGCACCCCCGCCCCGCATCCCACAGCGGAGACAGGAAAGGCCGCCTGTGAGAACAGAGGGAGCCGCACACGCCCCCGAGGCCAGCTTCCCAAGGTCTCCAGCATCACGCCTGTAGGGCGCCCTCCCAGCTGGAGCCCGAGGCTCCCACCGCCTCCCACTCACACGGACACATACGTCACCTTGACGAAGCCTGCCAACACCACAGTCTTTAATCTCAAGTTATGCACATTTAATGATGCAGAGATCATGACCACATAGTTGATTTGTTTTTTGAAGCCAAAGGCTACAAGTTTCAACAGCGGGAACAAAGAATAAATATGAAATCACTGACATATGTGCAATAGAAATACATAGCATTGACCTGGCCATTATGTCTTTGTTGAAATCAAGGCAAAAGAGGGAATATTTGTAAGTCATATCACCTGAGGCCATATCTATACGGAGACAAGAGCCTTTCTCACCAGTCTCTGTACTTTGTAATCACTAAATTAAACCCTCCTTTGTGAGAATATCCACTGTGACTTCGTTTATATGTATATAAGTCTTCAACTCAAAGCTAGGACTTCATTGCAGCACACTGTATTTGTTTAATGCTTATAAAAGGTATTTGAGTTTACTCAGCTTTTTAGTACCATTCATGTCACTGTGAAGAAGAGTTAATAGAACAGGCCCAAGGCCACTGTCCTTTAGTCAAAGGACAACTTTGCCAAAGTTTGCCCTTGACTGGAGCTTGGGACCTTGTATTTCAGGAGGTTTCCTAGAATTTGCAGAAATGACAGGTGGCTCAGTGTGCCTGTGGTTGGTGTAAACAATGTGGCTTATGCTGGTGAACTGCTATCCTTCTGCAGGTCTAGAATTCGGGCTACATTTTAGAGAAAGAGTGCCCAATGAAAACCCTAGGCATGGACTTTCTAATGTGCTTCCCTAGTAGACATTTCACAGATGCTGTCATAACACATTGATGGAATGAACGTGAGTGCACTGGAACTCCCGAGGAACTTTAGTCCTTCTCCCTTGTCTGAGTTTGCTGTATATCCTTTTGCTGTAATAAACTGTAGCCGTTGAGTATATGCTGAGTCCTTCCTAATAAATCATTACCCCCGGGGTAGCCCGCAGGACTTTCAACACCACCATTCGTTCAGACTTTTCAAGTCTTAGAGATCTGGCCATAAAGGCCCATGTGGGTTCTCTCCGAGGTCAACGTATGCTATATATTGTGCCAACTATACACACAGCTTTGCATAAACACTGTGTGAGGGACCCAAACACTGTTAATAAAGATACACTGCTGTGTGTGACCATTCACTAAGACACACGTACATTAAATGTCTACTAAGGAAAATAAAAGGTAAAGACAACAAAAGGAGACACTGGCTGGACACTGGGATGATGAAAGAAAAATGGCTACAATGGAAGCAGCTCGGGCAAGAGGACGGAACACAGTGGGATTCACAGAGATATTTCGCAGGCACCTGAAACACGATGTGCAAAACTAAGTGCCTCCCGTAGCCCTCTTCTACCTCCCTGCTACCTCAAACCCAGAGGTTTTCCGTCATTTCCTAGAATAGGCTATGCAGCCGATAAGAATAAGTTTGGTTTATCTCACTCAACCTGAAGGGATGGCCAAGGTGTACAGTCAAAAGAGAAAAGGGGATTTTGAGCATAATTTGATCCATTTAGTAAAAATGATGACCAGGAAAACAAAGACTTATCCTGTAAGAAGGAATATAGGAAAGGATATGGACATGGACCCTACAGACACCCTAACTGACCTCAAATCTCTAATCTCATACTTCCTACCTGAATGTAGAACTCTGGGTAAATTCCTTCACCTTTCTGTGCCTTAGTTTTCTGATCTGTAAAATGGGGAGAACATCACCTACCACGGAACTGTTGCAAAGGCTAAGAGTTGCTGTGTGTCAAACACTGCCAACGATGACTGATACACAGGAACACACCATGTCTGCTTGCTGTCAGGATCATTATGGGTGCATCCTCGTGGTGACGGTCACAGCCGCGTGACACACGCACACAGGCTCAGTAGGTAGGAATACCGACAAGGTGTGGAACGATGACCAGAAACATTCAACCTGGAGACAAGGACGTGGGGGAACTCTGTGATCACTGAGAGTAAAATGCCTCGGGGGCAGGGGATTAACTCACTCAGGGATCCTCTCACAAGTGAGAAAGCAATGGCAACGCACGGATCCTGAGAAGCACAACTGTTTAATAGACGGAAGAAGACAAAGGGCCTCTGAAGAAGGGCAGGAAGTCACAGAAACCAGGAAAGTGCCTTCAAGTCAAAGAGGTGGGCAGCAGTAAAAGGCCCAATAACAGACTGGGGGCGGGGGGAAGCGTGGGAGCACAAGAGGGAACTCTGTGAGACTTGCTTCAGTCAGGTGCCAGTGGTGGAGGCCAGACACCGGACAGAACTGTTGCACAGGGTGTGTCTGGGAGAGAGAAGGGCAGAACTCACCAGGCACGTGGGGCAGGAAGTGTGTGTGTCGGGGGGTGAGACTAGAGACTGGAACACAGGCATGGATTAAGAGGATAGAAAGGGATTAAGAGGGAGAAGTTAAAGACCAAGCGGTGAGGGTCTAAATTCGAACAGGTCCTAGACAAGCTGGGGATTGGGGGATGTGTCCAACCACGAAGAGCAAGAGTGACCCCTAGAGAGAAGAGACCTCTTTCCCCTTTGAGGCTCTGCAGGTATCTCCTGCTTTTCAGAAGTTCACTTACACTGCATTGCTTTTACAAAGACCTACATTAGCAACCTGTTTTCACTAAGCGAAAGAAACCCAACAAGGATTTTCACTTTTACCGGAAAAGGTGAAAAGCATTCGTTTATGTAGAGACAGCACACACCCCGAGCAGCAAGACTGGAACCACCAACCTCCTTCCCCAGGAACTATGCCATCTCAGCATTCAGCCACCATAGCTGTGAACTGTGTCTGTGAGCATTCCGGCTTTATCTCGATTTATTTTGTGCATCTGTGACCAAGATGTCCTAAGAAAAGCCTAAGAGGAGTTATTGTTGGGGTCTGGGAATGCTAAAAATGTTTTTCCATATAAATTAATGGTAATTGCTTCTTCACATTATACAGATCACTCACTCTTATGTTTCAGTGTCTGTTCTCAGAAATATTTATGGAAACCAGCACAGAAGACTGCAGGCCTTTCCTTCCTCCATACAGTTCGAGATTTCTATTCCAACTCAAGATAAACCACCAGAAAATATGACTTTGGACTACACAATTTTGCCTATTTTCTCAGAGTCCTTCTTTGGTACTACAAACTAGGCAGAGAAATAGAAGACGTATAAAAGAAACAAAGAGAAATGAAAACAATTGAAAAATTCAAAAACCAAAATGAAAATTCACTGGGTGAGCTCAATACTACATTAGATAGGAGAGAGGAAAGATTCAGTGAGCTCAAAGAGATCAATGGAAATTAATCAACCTAAGCAACAAGGAGAAAGCAGAGTGGGGTGAGGGAGTAGGAGTCCGAGGACCTTCTGGGACAAGAATAAAAGATCTACCACTCATGTTATTAGAGTCCTAAAGGAGAGGAGAAAGTGTGTGGCTGAAAAAATGTTTGAAGAATTAATACCTAAAAATCTCGCCAACTGGCAAAGGGCATATACGTCATTGGATTCAAAGAGCTAAGCAAACACCAAACAGAATAAACCCCTCAAAATTTCATGCCAGGTTATATCATGATCAAACTTCTGAACTCTATATGCAATAAAAAACCACTCTGAAAACAGCTTGACAGAAAGATGCATTACAGACAGAACAATGGGTCAAAATGGCAGACTTCTCATCTGCAACCAAGAACAGAAGGAAATAACATGCTTTTCAAGTACTAAAAAAGTGCTGACTCCAAATACTATATCCCACAAAAATATCCTACTAGAATGAAGGAGACTGAGACATTTATAGAAAAAGGAAAACAAAAACATTTGTCATTAGAAGACCTACCTGATTACAGATGATCCCTGACTTACAATGGTTTCATGATTTTTTCACCTTATGATATTGTGAAAGTAATACGCATTCAGCAGAAACTGTACTTCCAAATCCAAATTTTGATTTTTTTTCTCTGATTAATAAAATGCAGTGTGATACTTTCTTTTGGTGCTGGGAGCAGCCACATCTCCCAGTCAGCCCTACAATCACAAGGGTAAACTACTGAAACTCTACATCATACTGTGTTGCCGGCGTTTGGGGACATTGTGTTTTGTGTTTTCGCATCCCATCATGTCTACAAAACACCCATCTGTGTCTCCTTCTTCTGGGAAGCAATTACTCTACGAGAAGAGGAAGGCAATTACTCTTGAGATGAAACTCAATTGCCTAGCATGAAGCAAGTCTTCGTATGTGTTAGGACTTTCTCAATCAACAGTCAGCCATGTTAATGGTCAGTATTGGTTAAATCCATTGTCATCACAAAGAAAAGAGAGGGGCCAACTGGTAACATGGAGAAATTACTTGTCACATGGATAGAAGACCAAATACAGAAGCGCATACTGCTGACATTGCCAATCCAGGCTAATGCAAGAAGTCTTTTCAATCCACTAGAAGAGCATGCTAATGGTCCTACGCATGCAAATGTTCACAGAAAGTCATAAGAGTTCCAATGCTTCAAGAGTCACCATAATTTTCATAATATTTAGGTCAGCAGTGAGGCAGCAAGCGCCACTACTCACGGTGCTGAAGCTTTTAAGAAAGAGCTGCATAGGATACTTGTGGATAAGAAATACTTGCCAGAACAAATATTTGATGTCAGTAAAACGAGCTTGTTCTGGAAGTATATGCTGGGGCACACATACATTCGTCAAAAGCCCGAGACAGTGCCAGGATTCAAGGCACTACAAGGCCATGTAATGCTGCTTTTGGGTGTTAATGTTGCATATTTCAAATTAAAAGCCTTTTCTACTCTACCACTCAGAGAACCCTAGAGTATTCAAGAATGTGAGCAAGTATATGCTTCCCATTTATTATCACCATAACAAGAAAACCTGGATCACATTAGCAGTGTTTAAAGACTGGTTTTTGAACTGCTTTATTCCACAGTCAAGAGAATATTGTAGGCAAGACAACATCGCACCCATTCAAGATTCTTCTGATCTAATACTTGAGGTCATCCCCGGTATTTCAGGGACATGCATCCTGGTATAAAGATTGTGTATCTGCCACCAAACACAACTGCAGTCAATCAATGAACCAAGGTTAAACAGCTATGTTCAAAGTATACTATTTATGTCATTTATGCTGGCTGTTGAGTGACTGAATCTAGCCAAGTTTGGGGAAGGTTTTTCACATTCTAAATGCTATCCAGAACATCACTACAGGAAGAGTCACATAGCAATGCTCGAAAGAAGAAAGTTTTGAAGATATGTGAACACATTCAAAGACTTTAAAGATTCTGCTGTTGAAGAAATAATAAGTAACAAGGTATTAGTGCTTGGGTAACAGCCAGAATTGGACACTGAAAATGAGGATATTCCTGAGCTTGTTGGCATTGAGGCTGAAAAGCTTTCTATTCTTTTTTTAAACTTTTTTTTAATGTTTATTTATTTTTGAAGAAGAGCGTGAGCAGGGGAGGGGCGGGGGGGAGGGAGACACAGAATCTGAAGAAGGCTCCAGGCTCTGAGGTGTCAGCACAGAGCCTGACGTGGGGCTCGAACTCACGCAAGGTGAGATCATGACCTGAGATGAAGTCAGATGCTTAACTAACGAGCCACCCAGGCGCCTCAAGGCCGAAAAGCTTTCTATTGAGAAGCTAATCAGACTGGGGGAAGAAAGAGACGTTTAGGCAGAGTAAGTTACGCATGAAGCACCAAGAAAGTTCACAGCAAACAAACGGATAGAGGTAACTGCTACTATCAGCAGTGGGTAGGGATATCAGAAGAAATGGATGTCAGTTACAAGACATTAACAAGAGCTGACAGGCTGATACAGGGTACTCTTGCTTGCTGCAGAGAAATATATAATGAAAAGAAACAAACTGCACAGTCAAAACCTGCTATCTTCCTAAGGAACACGATACTGGCTACACCATCAACAAACGCTGATGCCCTGGTGCCTTCTGCCAGCTACTCTCTTTCATAAGAAAAAGAGACTGATGATCCCGTCACCTTAGCACCCCCATTACCCAGCCCAGCAATTAATTTTAGTTCCTCACTTCACACATTCTTTAGGCCTGGTGTACTTTGGGCTGTGTATGTTAAGTACCCATACAATCACTGTTTTTCACTTTCAGTATAGTATTCAATAAATTACATGAGATATTCAACACTTTAGTATAAAACAGGTTTTGTGTGAAATGATTTGCCCAGCTGTAGGCCAACGTAAGCATTCTGAGTATGTTTAACAAAGGCTGGGCTAAACTGTGATGCTTAGTGGGTTAGGTGTACTAAATGCATTTTTAACCATGGTATTTTCAACTTACGATGGGTTTACTGACATGTAACTCCATCATAAATCAAGGAAGATCCGTATAGGAGTTTGCAAAAAAAGAAATGTAACATAAAATATCTTGAGATTTCAAGAAGAACAATGGAATGGATAAAAATATAGGTAAACACGTTACACTTCTCATGGGTTGTGTAAAAATTGTTTGATAGTTGAAGCAAAAACGAACATCATCCAATATGATGCTCAGTGTATGAAGAGGAAATACTTCTGTAAAAGGACCCAATGAAAGTTAAGGTTTCTACAATCAAAGTGCTAAGATGTTGATACTGTAGGCTGTGATAAATTACATATATAAGAAACAATACCTAAAAAAACAGTAAAATACAAAGACTTATACTCAAAGTCATCACAGATATATCTATTAGAATTCTAAAAATTAAAGTAACCCACAGGAAGGCAAAGCAAAAAACAAAACAAAAAATAACCCCAAAACAACTGAGGAACAGTAAACAGGCAACAAAGAAAAACCAAATCATAAACTAGCCGACTTATGCCCTAACATATCAATAATCATTTTAAATTTAAATGGTCTAAATATAGCAATTAAAAAAAGAAGTCAGGAAAATGGGTAAAAAGAAAGCGTTACCCAAATACGTGCTATTCACAGAGACTCACTTCAAATGTAATGATATAGACAAGGTTGAAAATAAAATTATGGAAAAATATAAACCAAAAAATGCAAAATATTAACCCAAAAATGCAACAGTGACTATATTAAATCAGATAAAGTATATTCCAAAGAAACGTTAAAGGGGCAAAAAGAGACATTACATAATGATAAAAGGGTCAATACACTAAGATGATTTAGCAATCCTAAATGTGTATGCACCTACAACAGACCTTTCAAATACAGCAAAAACTGATAGAACTTAAAAGGAGAAAGACAATTCCAGAATTATACTGCAGGACTTCCAACATCCCTCTCTCAGCTCTTGATAGAAATACTAAACAGAAATCAGCGGGGACCTAGAAAATCTGAATAACATCATCAACCAACAGGATCATGTGGACATTTATACAAACTCCACCTAACAACAGTAGAATACACATTCTTTTCAAGCCAACTTATATAACATTCACCAAGATAAATCATATTTTGGGTCATAAAGCAAACCTCAACAAATTTAAACAGCCAAATCAAATATAAAACAAACTAGATGTGATTAACAAAGAGAGCATGAAATACTTCAAATGCTAGGAAATTAAACAACATACTTCTAAATTATTTATGGGTTAGAGAGGAAGTCTTGACTAAAGAAATTCTTAGAACCAAATGAAATGATATTAAAATATATTAAAACTTGTAAGGAAAGTGCTGTGAGGGAACTTTATAGAATGTAATGCTTACATTAGAAAAGTAAAAAATCTCAAATCAGTATTCAAAACATCCGTCTCAAGAAACTACAGAGGAAAATACCACCAAAGCAGGTGGAAGAACAGATATAATAAAGATCGATACAGACATATCAGTGAAATTAGGAACAAAAAGATAATAGAGAAAAAACAGTGGTATAAAGTGCTGCTTCTTTAAAAAGATTTAAAAAATTTGATAAACATCTGAGATTCACAAAAATAAAAATAACCGGCACATTTTCAATATCAGGAATATAACAGGAGATATAAGTACAGATTCTTCCATCATAAACAACATAATAAAGGAATACTTGAAACAAAAAAGAAAATTTAGATGAAATGGAACAATTCCTAGAAAAAGACAACTACAAAAATTCATCCAATGTGAAATAGATATTCTGAACAATTGTATACATATTAAATAAAATAAATACATAATTAAAAAGCATCCAAAAGAAAAATCTCCAGGCATAAATGGTTCACTGGAGAATGCTACCAAACATTAAAGGAAGAAATAAAACCAATTCTATGCACTATCTTCCACATAACAGAAGAAAGAACACTCCCAATACATACTGGGAAGCCACTATCATCTAGACACCAAAACCAACGACAGTACCAAACACAGACAAAAACCAAAGAAACAAAAATGAACAAAAGAAAGAAAACTACATATCATTATCACTCATGAAATTAGAGGAAAACTTTCTCAACATACTAGCATATTGAATACTGCAATACAATATATAAAAATAATTACACTCTACAATCAAGTAGGACTTGTTTCAAGAATACAAAGCTGCTTCAACAATCAAAACTCAAATCAATGTAATACATCATATCAACAAGCTGCAGAAGAAAAAAACATATGATTGTATCAATTGGCAGAGAAAAAGCGTATGACAAAATTCAACACCCATTCACAATAACAACAACAAAAAAACCCCACACCAAATTAGGAATATGGGAAAATTTCTAAACTTGATTAAGAAACTTCTATGAAGAAAACCTTATACTAACATCATACTTGACAAAATACTGAATGTTACCCCCCTAATATCAGAAACCAGACAAGGATAGCCTTTCTTACTACTACTATTCAATATTGTATTGGAAACCCTAGCTAGTCCAGGAAAAGAAAATGAAGTAGACAGATGGTAAGGAAGAAATAAAACTACCTCTATTTGCAGATGGTATTTCTATGTAAAAAAACCCAAGCAGTCTATCAAAACAAATAAATGCCTACAGTTCAGAAAGATTGTAGGATACCAAACTGACATCTAAAAATTAATTACAATTCTGTATACTACCAAAACTTGGGTGGAAACTTAAAGTTAAAAATCAATCCATTTATCATAAAGAAAAAAGACCACCTAGATATAAACTTTATAAAAATCATTCAGGACCTATTATTGAAATTTATAAAACAGTGATGAAATAAATCAAGCAATACTTAAATAAGTGTACAGACATACCATGTTCATAAACTGGAAGATACAACACCATAAAGAAGACAATTCTTAACAAACTAATCTGACAATTTAACTCAATTTCTATCGAAATTTGATGCTTTTTTTCATAAACAGACAAGCTTCTCCAAAACTTTATGTGGAAAATCAGAGTAATGAGAGTGCTAAATCAGTTTTAAATAAGAAGAATAAAGAGAGATCATTTTATGCAACTAAAATATTTACCACCTAATTACAGCAATCAAGTAAACTAATAGTACAGGACCAAGAAAATGTCTGAGTATCAGCTCCTTAAAGCCGCATGAAGAAAATGTTTGTTTTTTAAAAATCAAAGCCTTAAACAGTCTTAACTGGTAAAATAAAATGTGCCCATTCATAGGTGTATTCTTATCTCCTCAAATATAAAAGTGTTTGATGGCTTTAGCCATTACATTTCTCACAAAAATTAAGCTCCTTATGAACAGAGACAATGTTTTAGAACAGAGAAGACATTCATGAAAGTTTCCAAACCTGCCCTCAACTAACTCTCTTGACACTGGACAGCAATGAATGTATATACAAGACATATAAAAAGTCTAAGTCCTTTCCCTCTCAACAAAACCCTCCTCCTGCCAAGTAAACTAAGGAATCCATGACAAAGTGCCAAAGGCTTGGCAAGGAAGTCTGAAAGAAAATGTGTTTGCAGTTCATTGTCTAAGTCTCCTTAAAAAAAAGAAAAAGGAAAAAAAAATTCCTGAGATAACACTGCAGTGTAAATTAAGGAAAAGATACAGCTGAAGGTTTTCCTACATGCACATAACCGCTGGGTCTCTCTCTGGATGAGTTCTCAGTTGTAGAATAAGGCTCTAGGCTGGATGAATTTCCAGTATGACTCATTAGGTGACAACAGATATCCTGCAACAGAAGGGTTTCTCACAGGGAAGAAAACTGAGGGGTTTCTCTTTGGTATGAATGATCAGATTCTGAGTAAGAGGTTTCCTCAGTGGCTACATTCAAAAAGTCTTTCCCCAGCAGGAGCTCTTGGAGGTTGACCGAGGACTGCCCGCTCGTGAAGGGTCTCCCCACTTCTGCTGCGCTGCCCCTGACGGGGTGTCTCCCAGTATGAATCCTCTGATGCTGAGTGAGGGAGGAGCTACGACTGAAGGCCTTTCCACACTCGCTGCATTCATAGGGCTTCTCCCCGGTGTGGATGATGGAGTGTCGAATAAGGTTTGTGCTCCAGCAGAAGGTTTTCCCACACTCGACACATTCATAGGGTTTCTCTCCACTGTGAATCCGCTGGTGCCTCGTGAGCCCCGAGCGGCGGTTGAAGGCCTTCCCACACTCCATGCACTCGTAGGGCTTCTCCCCGGTGTGGATGCTGAAGTGTCGGATGAGATCTGCACGATTGCTAAAGGCTTTCCCACATTCTTTGCACTCAAAAGGTTTTTCTCCAGTGTGGGCCCTTTTGTGCAAGATGAAAGTGGAACAGTGGGTGAAGGCCTTTCCACACTCAGTGCACACATAGGGCTTCTCCCCGGTGTGGATCCTCTGGTGCCTCTTGAGGTAGGACCTGTGGTTGAAGGCCTTCCCGCACTCCAGGCACTCGAAGGGCTTCTCCCCCGTGTGGATGACGTAGTGGTGAATGAGGGCCGCGCTCTCACAGAAGGCCTTCCCGCACTCGCTGCACTCGTAGGGCTTCTCCCCAGTGTGAGTCTGCTGGTGCCACATGAGGTAGGACCTGTGTTTGAAGACCTTGCCACACTCGAAGCATTCGTAGGGATTCTCGCCACTGTGGATTATGTAGTGACGTATGAAACCTGGCCTATCTCGGAAGGCTTTTCCACACTCTTTGCACACAAAGGGTTTCTCTCCAGTGTGGCTCCTGTTATGCAAGACAAAAGTGGAGCGGTGGGTGAAGGCCTTTCCACACTCGTTGCACTTATAAGGCTTCTCCCCGCTGTGAATCCGCTGGTGCTGTGTAAGGTGTGACTTGCGGTTGAAGGCCTTCCCGCACTCCATGCACTTATAGGGCTTCTCCCCGGTGTGGACCATGTGGTGCTGGAGGAGGTAAGTGCTTTTACTAAAGGTTTTCCCACACTCAGTGCATTCATAGGGCTTCACTCCAGAGTGAATTCTCTCGTGTCGAGCAAGGAGGCGTTTCTTGTTAAAAATTTTCCCACATTCGTTGCATTTAAAGATATTTTCTTCTTCTTGAATCATGGGATCTTTACCTGATCCACACGAGTCATGGTCATGGACAGCACCTCGCAGAGGGACTGGCTCCTGTACAATTCTTGAACACACATTATCAGCTGTCCCTATGTTGCCATCTTCAGAGCTTGATTTCCCAGGGAGTTTCTCCTTCTGGGGATCTATCTCTGGTCTCAAATGTCCTTCTTGCATTTCCAATGACCCATCCTGATCCTTGGTTTGGCGCTTCTGGGAGTCTCCTGCAACTCCTTGTATTAGTTGTTCCTGGACGGGGACGCCCTCAGACAGGGCTGGCTCACCAATGGCAGATACTGTGGCCTTGGGTTTTCCTTTGTCACCTGAAAGAAATCCAATACACAAATAGGTCTGTTGGTAATGCCAACACAGGAGAAAAACGAGCATTTCAGTGAAATGAACAGAAAAAAAATGAAGATGAAAATAGTGTCTTTGTGTCTTGCCACCTCTGAATCCCAGGATAACAATTTCTTTCCTGGTCCTCGGACTGTTGACACCATGAAAGGGAGAGAGACCCAGGGGAATGGCTAGATTAGAAGACAAAGTGCTGGAGGGGAGACACAGTCAATTCCAGATTGGATATTTATGCAAATGGATAACTTATATAGGACCTCAGATAGTTCGCTTAAGAGATGATTCAGGGCAATGCTTGACCACACGAGAAAAGCCCAACCATGTAATTAGAGGATTTGTGTTTTGGGCTAGAAGATAGCAACTAGGCCTCTGGAAAGAGATGGGGAGGGGCAGGAGTCAGGTAGGAAATGATCCAATCAATTATGTTTATGTAATGGCAGTGAATAAAACTCTGGACCCTCAAGCCAAGTGAAATTCCTAGGCTGCCAATACTTCATGCATGTATTGCCCTACATCAATGCCAGAAGGGTAACAAGTCCCCAAGGACATAGTAGCTCATGTTTGGAACCCCTCCCAAAACTGGTCCTAAAATATACCTGATGCAGATGTACTGGACATGATTTACAACAACTATGTTAAAGAAGCTCAAAGAGCTAAAGTAAGATATAGAGAAAGTCAAGAAAACCATATATAAACAAAATGGAAGTATCAGCAAAGAGCAAGAAACCTAAATAGAAACCAAAATGTACAATAACTGAAATGAAAACTTCACTACAGGGATTCAAAGGAAGATTACAGTAGGATGAAGAAAGAATCAGCATACAGGACAATGGAAATTATGTCCAAACACAGAAAAAAAAAAGAAAAACATTTAAGAAAAGTGAAAATACCCTAATGGAACTGTGATAAACCACTAAGGGAACCAATACACTCACTGTGGGATTCCCAGAAAATAGTGAAAGAAAATATTTGAATAAATGGCTGAAAATGTCCCAAATTTGATGAAAGACATCAATTTAAATATCCAAAAAGATCAATGCACTCCAAGAAAAATGAACTAAAATAGACTCACACCAATAAAACTTATAATCAAACTTGTGAAAGCCAAAGACAGAGTATCTTGATAGCAAGCTTGAAGACACTTGTCACATACAAGAAATTCTCAATAAGATTATCAGCAGAGTTCTCATCAGAAACTCGGGAGGCCAGAAAACAGAAAAAAAATCTGTCAACCGAGAATCCTATATCCAGGGGCACCTGTATGGCTCAGTCAGTTAAGCAACCGACTCTTGATTTCAGCTCAGGTCATGATCTCATGAAGCCTACTTGGGAATGCTCATTCTCCTTCTCTCCTTCTGACCTTTCCCTGCTCTCCCTCTCTCTTGAAATGAATAAATGAACTTAAAAAAAAATCATATATCTGGCAAAACTCTTTTAACAGTGATGAAAGAAATTAAGTCATTCCCATATATAAAATCTGAGAAAGTCTGTTATCACCAGACCTGTCTTGCAAGAAATTCTCAAGGAAATCCTACAGGGTGAAATGAAAGGACACTACGGGGCGCCTGGGTGGCTCAGTCAGTTAAGCATATGACTTCGGCTCAGGTCATGATCTCGCGGTCCGTGAGTTCAAGCCCCGCATCAGGCTCTGTGCTGACAGCTCAGAGCCTGGAGCCTGTTTCAAATTCTGTGTGTCTCCCTCTCTCTCTGACCCTCCCCTGTTCATGCTGTCTCTCCCCGTCTCAAAAATAAACAAACATTAAAAAAAAAAAAAAAAGAAATGAAAGGATACTAGACAGCAATTCAAAGCCATATTAAAAAATAAAGATCTCAATAAAGGTAAATATGTGAACAATTATAAAAGCTACTATTATTTTAACAAGGGTTTATAACTACACTTTTTGTTTTTTACATGATTTAGGAGACTAGTTTAAAAAAACTGTATTAATCTAAAAGGTAGTGTTACTATAACTTCAGTTTATAACTCCACATTTAGTTTCCTACATAATTCAAGAGACTAATGGGTTTAAAAGAGTTATTAAGATTGAGGGCATACAATATATAAAGACGTAATGTGGTAACATGACCAACTAAAAGAGGTGAGAACAGAACTGTAAAGAACTTCTTCTCCTGATATAAAATCAAATTAGTGTTATAAATTTAAGATATTAAATGTAATCCCCATGGAAACCACAAATAATCAGCTAGGGATAATATACACAAAGGAAATGAGAAAGGAATTTAAACATTTCACTACAGAAAGTCAACTGAACACAAGAGAAGACAATAATGAGAAACAAATGAGACAATAATGAGAAACAAAAAAAAAATCTATAATGCATATAAAAAGCCAATATCAAAATGACAGAAATCTCTCTGTATTAGTAATTACTTTAAATGTAAATGCATTAAACTCTCCAATTAAAAAATAGAGATTGGGGGTGCCTGGGTGGCTCAGTCAGTTGAGCGTCCAACTTCAACTCAGGTCATGATCTCACAGTTTGTGAGTCTGTGCCCCACATCAGGCTCGCTGCTGTCAGGGCAGAGCTTGCTTCAGATCCTCTGTCCCCCCCACTCTACCCCTTCCGTACTCATGCACTCTCTCAAAAAAATTAAACATTTAAAAAAGTTTTTAAATAATAATAAAAAACAGAGATTGGCAGAATTGATAAAACACGTGATCCAAGTATATGTGTCTACAAGAGACTTACTTTAGATCTAAAGACACAAATAGATTAAAAGTGAAAGAACGGAAAACGATATTACATGGAAATACAAACCAAAAGCAAGCAGAAGTGGCTATGTTATTATCAAACAAAATAGACTTTAAATCAGAAAAGATTACAAAAGACAATAAAGGACATTACATTTTAATAAAAAGTATAATACAGCAAGAAGCTCTAACAATTATAGACATATACTTAATGTCAAACCATCAAAACGTATGAAGCAAAAAGCGACACAATGAAGGAAGAAAGAGACAATCCTACGGTAATACATGGAAACTTCAATACCCCATTCTCAATAATGGATAGCACAACCAGACAAACTAGAAGTAAGGAAATAGAGGACTTAACATAATAAGCTAAGTAGAGCTAACAGACATATACAGAATATTCTACCCCACAACAATAGCATACACATTCTTCTCAAGTGTACATGGAACATTTTCCAGGACAGACCATGTTAGGCCACAAATTAAGTCTCAATAGGTTTAAAAAGATAACACATAAACTATGATTCATTTCTAATGAAAATGAAAATTTAACATATCAAAACTTATGGGATGCAATGAAAGCAGCATTAACTGGGAAATTTATAGCCACAAATGCTTACAAATTGATAGCTTATAAATGCTAAATAACAAAAGAGATCTCAAATCAAACTAAAGACAACTTAAGGATGTAGGAAAAGAACAAACTGAAACCACAGCTAGGGGAAGGAAGGAAATAGTAAAGATTAAAGAGAACTGATATAGGGAATAGGAAAATAGAGAAAATCCATGAAACAAAAAGTTGGTTCTTTGAAAAGATAACAAAATTGGCAAACTTTTGGCTACTGAAAAAAAAAAGATTCAGAGTTCTAAATCAGAAATGGAAGTGGGGACATTACTATCAATTCTGCAGAAATGTTTAGTTTTTTTTAATGTTTATTTATTTTTGAGACACAAAGAGAGCATGGGAGGGGCAGAGAGAGAGGGAGATAGAGAATCTGAAGTGGGCCCCAGGTTCTGAGCTGTCAGCACAGAGCCCAATGTGGAGCTTGAACCCGCAAACCTTGAGATCATGACCTGAGCCAAAGTCGGATGCTTAACTGACTGAGCCACTGAGGTGCCCAAGAGAGTACTATGAACTGTGCATCAACAAACTGTTTAACCTACATGAAATGGACAAGCTCCTAGAAACACAAAAGCCATGAAGACTAAATCAGGAAGAAACATAAGATCTGAATAAACCTATAACCAGTAAGGAGGCTGAATTAGTAGTAAAAAAAAAATCTACCAACAAAGAAAAACCCTGGCCCTGATGGCTACACTGATGAATTCTACCAAACATTTTAAAAGAAGAATGAATAGCAATCCTCAAACTCCTTGAAAATATTAAAGAGAAAGAAACACTTCTTAACTTATTAAGGCCATTAGTACCCTGACACCAAAGCCAAAGACATTACAAGAAAACTACAAACTAATATCCCTTATGAACAATGATGCAAAAATTCCTCAACAAAATATCAGCAAACTTCAGTATATGAAAAGGACTGCACACCATGACCAAGTGGGGTTTATTCCTGTAATGCAAGAGCAATCTGACATATGAAAACTGATAAATGTGAATACACCACATTAATATAATGAAGGGAAAAGCCCACACAATCATCTCGATGCTGAAAAGCCTTTGACAAATTCAACATCCTTTCATGATAAAAACACTCAACAAACTAGGAATACAAGGAAACTTTCTCAATACAATGAAAGTCATAAATGAAAGACTCCTAGCAAACATGATACACAATGGTGAAAGACTGAAAGCTTTTCCTCTACTAAGATCAGGAACAGGGCAAGGATGTACGCTATCACCACTTCTATTCAACGTAACACTGGAAGTTCTAGGCAGAGGAATTAGTCAAGAAAGAGAAATAAAAGGCAGCAAAATTGGAAAGGAAAAAGCAAAATTATCTTTGTTTGCAAATAATATGATCTTATATGTAGAAAACTATAAAGATGCCACACACAGTAACTGTTAGAATGAGCTCACCAAAGTAGCAGGATACAAAGTCAACACAGAAAAATCAGTTGCATTTTTATATACTAATAATAAACTATCTGAAAACGAAATTACAAAAAAGGCCTGCTTACAACCGCGTCAAAAAGAATGAAATACTTGGGAGTTAATCTAAACGACAATGTAAAAGAGATACAATGAAAACTACAAAATGTTGCTAAAATGAATTAAAGATGTAAATAAATGGAAACGCATACCATATTCTTGGACTGGAAGTCTTAGTATTGTTAAGATATGGATATAAGTGTCTGACTCGGCTCAGGTCATGATCTCACAGTCCATGGGTTTGAGCCTCACGTCAGGTTCTGTGCTGACAACTCAGAGCTTGGAACCTGCTTTAGATTCTGTGTTTCCCTCTCTCCCCTCCCCTGCTCACACTGTCTCCCTCTCTCTCTCAAAAATAAATATTAAAAAAAATTTTTTAAAGATATTGATATAATCCAAAGTGATCTACAGATTCAATGCAATCCCTACCAAAATCCCAGGCATTTTTGGCAGAAACAGAAAAATCCATCATAACATCTATATAGTATCAGAATGGACCCTGAATAGCCAAAACAATCTTGAAAAAGAACAAACCTGAAGGACTCTAAATTCCTGATTTCAAAACTTACTACAAAACTACAGTAATCAAAACAGTATGGTACTGGCATGAAGACAGACATAGACCAAGAGAACAGAATCAAGATCCCAGTAACGAACTCTAGTATATATCATCAAATCATTTTTGATTAAGGGTGTCAAAACCATTCAATGGAGAAAAAGACACTGTTTACAACAAATGGTGCTTGGAAAACTAAGTATCTACATGCCAAAGAATGAAATTGAACCCTTATCTAACATCATATACAAAAATGAACTCAAAATCGATCAGAGACTTAAATGTGAGACCTACAACTATAAAATTCTTAGAGAACATAGCACAAAACCTCCATGGCACTAGATTTGGCAATGATTTCTTAGATATGACACCAAAGGCATAGGCAACAAAAGAAGAAACAAATTGGAGCTCATAAAAATTAAAAAACTGCATCAAGATATTATCAACAGAGCAAGATAACCCAAAGAATGAGAGAACATATTTGCTCATCATATATCTGACAAGGGATTAATATCCAGAATATACAGAGAACTAAAACTCAAAAACAAAAAAATCCCAATGACAGAAATGGGCAAAGGACCTGAACTAGACATTTCCCCAAAGAAGATACACACACGGTCAGTAACCACAAAAGATGTTCAACACCACTAATCATTAGAGAAATGCAAATCAAAACTATAATAAGTTATCATCTCGACTTCATTAGGATGGTTATCAAAAAATCAGAAAATAACAAATACTGGAGCATGTAGGGCCATGGGAACTCTTGCGCAATGTTGGTGGAAATGTAAAATAACATAGTTTCTGTGGAAACGGTACGGTAGCTCCTCAAAAAGTTAAACAGTGGAATTATGAGACAATCCAGCATTTTTTCTTGACATCTGCCAAAAGAATTAAAATCAGATTCTCAAAGATACTTGTACACCCATGTCACAGCAGAATTATTCACAATAGCTAAAATATGGAAGCCACCAAGTGTCCAACGAGTGATAAATGGATAAGCAAAGTGTGGGATGTGGAATGTCACTGAGCCTTAGAAAGGAAGGAAATTTTGACACACGCTACAACATGGATGAGATTTGAGGACATTACGCTAAGTGAAATAAACCAGTCATAAAGACACACACACACTGTATCATTCCACTAATATGAAGTACCTACAGTAGTCAAAATCAGACACAGAAAGTAAAATTGTGGTTGCCGGGGGCTAGGGCAGAGAGATTGGGGGCGGTTATTGTGTGATGGGGAAGGACTTTCAATTTTACACAACGAAGAGCTCTGGAGATAGAGGTGGTGATGTTGCACCACATTATGAATGTGCTTGATGCCACCACTGTATATTTAAAAATGATAAAATGTTAAGTTTTATAAAAAGGATAAAATAAGAAATATACAAAAAATCCCTAAAAATCAAAAAGAAAATGCAAACAAGTTAATAGAAAAATAGGTATTTATCGTGAAAGGACATTTCAAAAAAAATACAGATTGACCAATAATCCTATAATCAGGTGCTAAAGTTCCTCTGCAACGAAAGAGAAACAAATGGAGACCACAGGAGACATAGTTTTGCACTCATCTGAGTGTCAAAAATTGAGGAGCCTTAGAGAATCGGGTCCTGGGCAAGGTGTGGGTGGAAGGAGCTTCCATGTGTTCCCGGTGGAAGTGCCCTTTAGAACACACTGGCAATTATCCAGGAAAAACGTGGAAGTTGCATAGCCCGGAATCCATCAACCTCACTCCAGCAGACATCAAAGATGCCGTAACCACAGGCAGGAGGACCACTGGGGGGACGACTCCGGGGACCTGGACGGCTCTGGACAGCGCCTGTGTGAGCAGTGAGCACGTGAGCGCGCAGGGAGCGGACGGGAGCCAAGCGAGCCGGGAACTTACTGACCTTCTTCAATGGTAAGGAGCTTGGGTCTATTTTTACACGGAGTACAGAAAGGATGAAGTTACCTTACACAACAAACAAAACGAAGGAGGAAATAATTCCCCTGGAAAGGTGCTCTGGACTCTGGTTCAGGAAGCGGCCCTGGGGCCAAGGGCAAGACCCCCTCTGCTAGACGGAAGGCGCAGCTGCAGACTCGAGAGCCCGAGTGGGTGTGGAAGGGTCGAGGCTCAAGAGGGGGAGGAGGCGCAATGCACTGTCAACGCCGCGGTCGCAAGGGGACATGTCCGTGGCTGGGGAAGTGCTAGCCGTCTGGAACAGAGTCTGAGCACCTGGGGAAGCGCAGGCAGGACCTGGAGCCGAGCCGACCAGACCAGAGGCACCACGCAGACGTGGAGAGCGGTGGGGAGGCCAGCGGCCCCTGCAGGGAAGATGATGGGAGTGAGCAGGGAGCATGGAGGCGGGGCTTATGGAGGCGGTGGCATAAGGAACCGAGTCGGGAGATACACCGGGCAGGACACGGCTGCACAGGACCTGGGGACGCTGGCCAGAGAGAGGCACTGAGGGCGGGGGGAGGCTTGAGCGGCTCTCTGAGGCCGTGTCCGGTCCCCAACCTGCCACCGAAACTTGGCAGGTGGACGGAGGGAGAGACATTACGGGTCCCTGGCCGGGCACGCGGACTCTGGGTCAAAGGGTTCCCCGGCTTCCGAACCACCAGAGAGGCCAGAACGAGAAGCTTCCCGGGGAACCAGGGCCCGCGGTCCCCTCCTGGTCTCCAGCCTGCAGGGTCTCCCGCGTGCCCGCATCCTGGCTCCTACCTGGATAGGTGTTCTGGGAGAGGCCTCTCTTCGCCGTCCACGGCTCCTGCCCGCGCTCCAGCTGGCAGATGAGCTCCGGTCTGGGGACGGGACACCCTGGTCATGGAGAAAGAAAGAAGGCACTGGGATTTTTGGGAAAACAAATTAAACCTCTCAATCTAGTCTGTAAAGAAGACCTTAGAATAAAGCTCCTTCCATCCACACAAAACGCTAACATGCAAACCCAGAAACCAAAAGCAGGCCATACTGCCAGGGAGATTTCTTTCCCTCACAGTAAGTCAAAAACCAATATATAGAGTTTAATCATAAATGTCAAAATATAAAGTGTAATCACAGATAAACATAATCATAAGGGGCTGTGTCAAGCATCTCAAATGGATTATGTCATTTCAAAACTGAAATAAATTTACGGAGTAATTGAAACAACTGACATATTTAAAATATTGACTTATTCGTTCAAAACAAGCTATTTGTCTTCATTGATCTAGGTCTTTTTCTAAATCCTAAGCAAAGTTTTGTATTGTTCTTCCTATAGGCCATGGACCAAATGAGGATTCTATCTCAGGATTTCCTCACAGCATTCTCAGCAAGTACAAATTGCAACCAGCACCACTTTGTAGATGAAGAAACTAACGCTCAGGCAAATCATGGGATTTGCCAGAGCGCACAGACCTGGTGAATGGCTGGGCCAAAACGGACACCCAAGTCCAGCCATATCCGCTCTCTATGCCGTTTTACCACAAAGCTACACAACACCGTTCCGGAAGTGCTGAGTCCCCGTGTGAGGATGATGAGGATCACAACAAGAGATATGACACTGTCAGAGGGGTTCTTAACTGCTAACCTGCACACCACCTGCTCACACCAGGCACTGTTCTGAGCTCTGTTCAAAAGTTACCCATTCATCCTTGCTACAGTCTGGGGAAGTACATACATGAGTAACTGGGGAAGTATATACATGTTACCAGCGAGCACACCCAGGTGCAGTGATGTGCCTGCAGCCACAGCTTTAAGGGGCAGAGCTAGGATTGAACATCAGGGGTCTGGTTCTGGGCCTTTGTCTCCTAAACACGACACTAAGGAGGAAACGGCAACACCCTTGTGTGTGGCCAGCAGCCCCAGACCAAGTGGGGGGTGGAGGTGAGGTCGTCCTCAGAGAACTGGGGCCAAGGGAAGGACAGACTCAGGGACTCTAGACTTCAACATTACATGAACTACTCAAAAATAATAAAACTGAAAATCCTATGCAGTGATACTATTACATATGACCTTTACAGAAACATCAAATATCATACACTGTCATCGACATTAAACACAAAAAGGATTTTTACTACAGAAAACAACAACAACAACAACAAGAACAACAACAACAAAAAATGGAGAACAGCTCAAAAATCAACTACTGGGACCCCATCAAAATAAAAAGCTTCTGCACAGCGAAGGAAACAATCAGCAAAACTAAAGGGCAACTGACAGAATGGGAGAAGATATTTGCAAATGACATAACAGATAAAGGGTTAGTATCCAAAATCTATAAAGAACTTATCAAACTCAACACCCGAAAAACAAATAATCCAGGGAAGAAATGGGCAAAAGACATGTATAGACACTTCTCCAAGGAAGACATCCAGATGGCCGACACATGAAAAAATGCTCAACATCACTCATCATCAGGGAAACACAAATCAAAACCACCATGAGACACCACCTCACAACTGTCAGAATGACTAACATTAACAACTCAGGCAACAACAGATGTGGCGAGGATGCAGAGAAAGAGGATCTCTTTTGCACTGTTGGTGGGAATGCAAACTGGTGCCGCCACTCTGGAAAACAGTATGGCGGCTCCTCAAAAAACTAAAAATAGAACTACCCTATGACCCAGCAATTGCACTACTAGGCATTTATCCACGGGATCCAGATGTGCTGTTTTGAAGGTACACATGCACCCCCATATTTATAGCAGCACTATCAACAATAGCCAAAGTATGGAAAGAGCCCAAATGTCCATCGATGGATGAATGGATAAAGAAGATGTGGTGTATACACACACACACACACACACACACACACACACACACACACACACACTGGAGTATTACTCGGCTATCAAAAAGAATGAAATCTTGCCATCTGCAACTACGTGGATGGAACTGGAGGGTATTATGCTAAGCGAAATTAGTCAGAGAAAGACAAATATCATATGACTTCGCTCATATGAGGACTTTAAGACACACAACAGATGAACATAAGGGAAAGGAAGCAAAAATAATATAAAAAAAAGGAGGGGGGCAAAAACATAAGAGACTCATAAATATGGAGAACAAACTGAGGGCTACTGGAGGGGTTGTGGGAGGGGAGATGGGCTAAATGGGTAAGGGGCATTAAGGAATCTACTCCTGAAATCATTGTTGCACTATATGCTAACTAATTTGGATGTAAATTTTAAGAAATTAAAAAAAAAAAATAGACAACAGCTTCATAAAATGAAGTTCGTCCAGACTGAGTAAATTAAGCTGTCTGAGGGACTCATTGTAGTGGCCAAGACTTCCGGAGGACTGCGATGCCATGAGATTGTGTGGGTGAAGCAGGAACAGTGCCGGGGACAGCGCTCCAAGGACCTGAACAGGCTGTGACTATTATTATTCACTTTTCCTAAAAGTGACCCACTTTTTATTTTGCTTAGATTCCTTCAACAAGGGAATCTGTATCACTCTAGTAAGTGGGAACCGGAGTCACTGGCCTTGAAGGCAGGTCACCCTGAAGACGCAGCAATGAAACCAAAACCATCTTAATTCCCAGTGAGCTCATGCTGCCTACTCGAGGCTGCATGCTCACTCTGTTGAAAAGGGAAATGAGTTTGGGGCGCCTGGGTGGCGCAGTCGGTTAAGCGTCCGACTTCAGCCAGGTCACGATCTCGCGGTCCGTGGGTTCGAGCCCCGCGTCAGGCTCTGGGCTAATGGCTCAGAGCCTGGAGCCTGTTTCCGATTCTGTGTCTCCCTCTCTCTCTGCCCCTCCCCCGTTCATGCTCTGTCTCTCTCTGTCCCAAAAATAAATTTAAAAAGTTGAAATAAAAAATTTAAAAAATAAAAAAAAAAAGGGAAATGAGCAACAATTGCAGGTAAGGTATTAAGATTCAGCACTGAACCCAGATTTTTCTTCAACAATAATCAGGAGGCATTAATCATTCCATGAAATGATTATGTCAGGGTGTCCCTCAATGTCAGCTGATGAAGTGTCCATGCACCCTGTGACCACAGGGTTTTCAACCTCCAATGGACATTTAGGTCAAGATACTTTTTTTTTTTTTTAGTTTATTTATTTTGAGAGAGAAAGCATGAACATGAGAGAGGGAGGGAGGGAGGGAGGGAGAGTGAGACAGAGAAAGAATCCCAAACAGGCTCTGCACTCTCAGCGCAGAGCCCGATGTGGGGCTTGAACTCATGAACTGCGAGATCATGACCTGAGCCGGAACCAAGAGTTGGCTACTTAATCAACTGAGCCACTCAGGCACCCCAGGTCAAGACACTTCTTTGCAGGGAAGACATGGAGGAAACTGTCCTGTGCGTTACAAGAATGTTTGGCAGCACTCCAGGTCTCTACCCACCAGATGCCTGTCTCAGCCCCATCCCAGGGCGACAACCAAAATGTCTACAAGCACTGCCCAGTGTCCCTCGGGGACGACATCGTCCCTGCTTGAGACCGCTAACCTAGAAGGCCACAACCGGGATGATGAGAGAAAGCGACAGGGATGGGGGAGGGCCCTGCATAAGATCTGGTGGTCAGGACACTGCTGGCGAGGGGGCGGGGACCGCGCACAGAAGGGTCACCGTCTGAGAGGCTGAAATGTCCACGAACACTCACCAGGCAGACACAACAGCAAGTTGAGGCCCGAGCCAGGTGTGTGCGCAGGAAACCACCAGACGCCCCGCACAGCCAGGGCAGGGGGAGCTCAGGGAGAGCACGGAAGGGGAGAGAAGAGCTCAGCAGGGCCAAAATGCGCTTTCTATTTGTAAACGTTTTGTTACAAAATATTTAATCTATCAAACTTCTCTAATTTTGTTTTTGCCTCTTCTCACTGAGACCTAACTCCAGTTCTCCAAAAATCGGCACGTCGTCCCCTAAGCTCTGGGGTCTCAGATCGAATGGCCTCGTGGTGACTAACCTCAAGCAGAGAAACATCTAAGCTGGCGTTTCTCAACTGGGCACCCTGGATTCTGCAGGCGGGATAATTCTTGCTGAGGGGCCCGTCGTGTCCATCGAAGGAGGTCTCCAGCATCTCCGGACTCTAACCACCAGATGCCAGTTCCACCCGCACCCAAGGCGCGACAACCCAGAGTGCCCACAGACGTTGCCAAATGGCTCCTGGGGGCAAAACTGCCACCCGCCGAGAAGCACTACTCTAACCGCCTCTCTCGTCCCGGCAGATGATCCCGGCCCTGGAAACAAGTGACAACCACGAGGGCACGTGAGCACAGAGAAGCCCCGTCACTGGGATCCCCTCGTTTACAACAATACCTGTCGGTGCTGAAGGCAAAGGCCTCCGGGGGGCCTGACTCCCTCCCTTCCCGGAGAACTTCCCATCACTCCCTGCCCTGCTGGCCCTGCTGAGGACACCTGAGCCAACCAGGCTCAGCCCGTCAGCTCCCCCTCTGGAATGTGAAATGAGGACCTCAGATGGAGACCAGTCTGTCCCGGGCACTGGGGCGAGAGGTCCAGAGGAGCTCGGGCTCAGGTGGCCATTTCTGCCTCAAGGACACCCCACACAGCCCCGCAGCAGAGTAAGGAAGAGAAACAACAGAAACAGGCAAAGACGCAGAGGTGCGGAATCTGGGGGCCACGCCTGGAGACAGAAGGTCCTCTGACAACGAGGTGGCAGGTCCCCCCCTAGGGTGGAGTGGGGAGCACTTACCCAGAGACACCAGAAGTCCACAGTTTTCCAGCATCACCTCCTGGTACAGGGTCTTCTGGGCCGGGTCCAGCTGCCCCCACTCCTCCTGGGTAAAAGTCACGGCCACATCGTCGAAGGTCACAGACACCTGGATGTCAAACAGAGGTAGCAGCGTGTTGGTGTTGGGGTGTTGGATGGGATCGGGCCTCATCCCTACATCCCTGATAAAGGTACAGAGTGATCAAGGCTCGAATCGCCAAGAACCTCGTGAGCGCCAAGCTCCGTGCCGGGCTCAAGGTGGGGGTGGACACAGCAGTGTAAGGGAGAAGCCTCCTCCACGGGAGCCACCGGAAGGTCACACAAGACAATGGAAGTGACGGGTAGACTGGGAGATGCAGACACCATGGGCCCCAGGACGTCAGAGGAATGAGTGAATAATGACAATAACAGCGTTGGTGACAACGGCAGTACCTGAGCCTCACTGGTCCTGCTCGCTGCCTGCCCCATGCTGAGGGCTTCACATCTTCGTTAAGGTGACTGTAAGTACCCTGTTCTTTTTTTTAATGTTTATTTATTGGGGGGGCGGGGGGGGGGAGTGGCAAAGAGAGAGAGAGAATTCCAAGCTGGTTTCCTGCTCAGCGAGGAGCCCAACACTGGGCTTAATTCCACGACTGTGAGTTCACAGCTGATATCAGGAGTCAGACACTTAACCTACTAAGCCACCCAACTGCCCCACCTTTTTAAAAAAATTTTTTTTCAAGTCCCCAGTTCTTAACTCACCTTGTTTCCACTAATGTGGTCTTGTGACTTAAAAACACCGTATATGGAGGGACGCCTGGGTAGCTCAGTCAGTTAAAGTGTCCAATTTCAGCTCAGGTTATGATCTCACAGTTCGTGAGTTGAAGCCCCACGTAGGGCTCTGTGCTGACAGCTCAGAGCCTGGAGCCTGCTTTGGATTCTGTCTCTTTCTCTCTCTCTCTGCCCCTCCCCCACTAGTGCTCTGTCTCTCAAAAATAAATAAATCTAAAAAAAAAGAAACAAATAACACTGCATATGTAGTTTGCCTTGTTAATGTTACTTACGTCACCATATCCTACAGTCTTCTGAGACATTCAACACATACAAGACCACCTTTCTGCGTGTGACCAGATCAGATCCATGAATTAAATATAAGTAACACAGCTACTCCACTCTCAGATGGACAGCCCCACCGCTGTAGGTCTGTAACTTAAACGCTCCAAGATCTTGGCTTAGGGTTTTCCATCTGCACCTCCAGAGACCACATCTCTGTGCTTTCTAGCTTTGTCCACTCTATCAGTGCTCTTGAATTAATATTTCAATTAAACATCTGGAAAGTCCTAATAAACTAATTGGTTGGTACACAGGAACCCTGCATCATGACTCGGTTCTGGTGCTGGATAAACTCACATCACTGGGAGCATGTTGGGCAGGTAGACACGCACAGAATGGTTAACTACGGCCTCCACATTGATTCTCAAGTGATATATGCGTGAGTTACGAAAACTTTCCGACATGCAATCACATAACATCGTACGTATATGGTTGGTGAGAGGCAAATATATGGTTTTTCTGGTCGGTCTGAAGTTGGAAATGCAGAAAAAATTAGAGAGCGTCACTTATTAATCACATCCTGGCCATTTAGGGCCGACAGTTACAGAAATCATTGTTCAGCTTCCTGGATGGTCACTAGAGCTAGTAATCTGGCTTCCGGCGAGTGTGACTTCGAGCGGGCCGGTTTACTGGGTTGTTTACGATGGATACGGGGTTAGTTCCCTGGGCAGGTGGCTGCAAGTTTGGGTCAAAGTTCTACTTTTACGTACGTTCTGCCACTTGTCACTCTGTATATTGTCTCCCATGTTACAAGGCTGGAGATCAAGTGAGTGACAAGCCCTCTCCACTCGTCCTACACAAACACAGCTGCAAACAGAAATCGAGTTCTCCCTCCACTTCCAGCTGCCCAGGAGCCCTCTCCGCAGCAGAGAGGCAGCAATGCCCAAAACATCGTCTACTCACCTGCGCAGGGTCCATCCACGCCGCCGCCATCATGGGACCCCGTGGACAGAGGCGGGTCCCGCGGGCTCGGCCGACCGCCACCTCTTCCCTGTCCTGGGAGGGGTGACCTCGGCTGACTTTCGCACTCCCCGGTCACCGCGCGGCTCACGGCCCGTTCAAATGCGCGGAGGTGAGTCGCAACCCCCCTTCTCCTCTTTTTGGTTGAGCTGCACTGGAAGCGGCCACAGAACAGGGACCCCTCCCCACAGCTGGCGTGGACGGAATCGTCGCACACAAATGACGTATGCCTCCAGGAGGCCGGAAGCCCCGCCCCCACGTCAACGAGCCGCAGGAAATGCCCCCGTCCTGTCACTCAGTGGCCCCGGTACTGCCGCGGACACCCCCTTGCACAGCCTTCTGGGTAATGTAGTTTTTGCTCTAAAAACGAGTCCCAGAAGAATGCGTTCCAGAGCCAGTCTTCCTCGTGGTAAAACACGGATTAGGCCCAGATTCCCCTGTCAGGCCCGCCTCTTCACCGTGAACACAACGCAGGGGGGCCAAGGAGAATGGATCCCCATCACATGCCTCGGGAAATCGAGGCTCCGAAGGCGGGAGCGTCCGCCTGGCGTCAGGGCACGTGTCACCTGTCCGCCTAGGGTCAGGCCCTAGGCTCGGCTCGCGACTTCCCCGTGCGTCTCACCTCCTCGCGATCTTCCTGGAGGGAGCTGGGCACACGAGCGGTAGGAAGAGCAAACGCCAGGACACGGACGCCGGAAGCCCTCCCTCCCACGCGGCGCATGCGCACCGCCCGGCCCCTCGAGGGCTCTATTCCAGCATCAGCTGCACGTGCTGCCAGGCCTTGACGCCCGCTGGTGAGCGAGGCTGGGGGAGGTCGGGACTCCGGGGTGGAGCACGGGCGCTGCATCCTGTGTCTGATTGCCGGACTAGGGGTCCTGTGTGGATCTGCATGTTGGGGAGTTGTTAGCGAACGGGGTTATCTCCAGTCTGAAGAGAAGCCTGAGAATAGATGGAGAAAGGAATGGGCAGGGGCGAACCCTGAACAACCCGGCGTTAAATAGGTGCAGACAAGGGGCACCTGGGTGGCTCTGTTGGTTAAATGGCCAACTTCGGCTCAGGTCATGATCTCGAGGTTCGTGAGTTCAAGCCCCACATCGGGCTCTGTGCCGACAGCTCACAGCCTAGAGCCTGCTTCGGATTCTGTGTCTGCCTTTCTCTGCCCCTCCCCTCGCTCTATCTCTGTCTCTCTCTTTCAAAAATAAGTAAACCTTTAAAAAAAAAATAGGTGCAGACAAGAAACCAACAGTCATATTGAGAATCCTCACAATCTTTTTAGAATTCTATTACATAAAGTCTCACAAGTCACCATCAGTGACTTTTGTTTTCTTCTCATAACTGTGAGTGTGAGAGAATAAGATCTCGTTTCTAATGAGTTCAGAATACATATGGTTATGCAAATGGGAATGTAGTGTGCAGAAAATGCCCTCAAAAGATTTAGTTTTATGGTATATTACTCAGCCATAAAAAAGAATGAAATCTTGCCACCTGCAACAATTCGGATGGAGCTAGAGAGTATTATCCTAAGCAAAATAAGTCAGTCAGAAAAAAACACAAATACTATATGATTTAACTCATATGTGGAATTTAAGAAACAAAACAAATGATTGTGCGGGGGTGGGGGGAGAAGAAAACTAAGAAATAGACTCTTAACTATGGAGAACACACTTATGGTTACCAGAGGGAAGGTGGAGGGGGGCGTTAAATAAGGGATCACTTGTGATAAGCACCAGGTGTTGTATGAAGTGTTGAATCACTGTATTGTACACCTGAAACTAATATTACATGGTCTGTTGACTGGGTTTTAAATAAAAACTAAAAAGAAAAAGAGAGATTTAATTTTAAAAGTGGAGAAAAGCGTAGTAACAGGATGTTAATGGAATCAAGGATTAAGGTGGAGTTAATTTTCTAGAGGAAGATGTTTTTTATAAAAGGTTGTGGAAGGGTGGTTGGGTGGCTCAGCTGGTTGAGCATCGACTCTTGATTTTGGCCCAGATCATGGTCCCAGGATCCTGGGATCAAGCCCCACATCATGCTCCATGCTGAGCAGGGGATACTGCTTGGGATCCCTCTGCCCCTTTCCCTCTCTCTGAAACAAAATAAATAAAAATTCATATTAAAAAAAAAAGGGCGGGGGCACCTGAGTGGTTCAGTTGGTTGAGTGTCCACCTTTAGCTCAGGTCATGATATCATGGTTCCTGAGTTTAAGCCCCACATCAGGCTCACTGCTGTCAGCCTGTCAGCACAGAGCCTGCTTCAGATCCTCTGTCCTCTCCTGTTGCCCCTCGCTGCTTGTGCTCTCCCAAAACTAAGGAAAAATTTTTTTAAAAATTTAAAAAAAGATTGTGGAGAAATATGGCTAAATTAGCGTGTGATCCATCATTGGCCATAATAACTTGACCAAATTGGAAACAGCATATTTCTCTTCACATGTAGTTGACACAGTTAAATGAAGTGATTTGAGGCTAGAATGTAAGTCAGATATTAAAGATTTTTATATTCTCTTTGTCACGAGAGGCAGAATGTCTGGAATCAGTGGTGGGGAAAGCTATATAGCTATTGGAAATCCCTGCTGTAAAGCATGTCAGAGAGTTTGCGTGATTTAGACACATATCACCGGGTAGTCAACGTGGAAGCCCTAGTTTCCTTTCCTATGCTTATCTTACCTACTTCCCCCAAAATGCACCCAGTGATGTGAATTTGTCTAGCACCAGAACCGAGTAATATTGCAGGGTTCCTATGTACAAACCAGTTAGTTCATTAGGAATTTCAAGGTGTTTAATTGAAGTATTACTTCAAGAGCACTGATAGAGAGGACAAAGCTAGAAAGCAGAGATGTGGGCACTGGAGGTGCAGATGAAAAGCCACAAGCCAGTGTCTTGGAGCCTTTAAATCATACATCTGCAGCAGGGGTTGGGGGCTGTCCGTCTGAGTAGCCGAGTTCCTTGTATAATGGGTCTGGTCACACATGGAGCCGTGGTCCTACACGTGCAGGACATTTCACATGAGGAGACTGCATAGAATACGATGAAGGGAGTAACATGAACAAGGCAAGCTCCATACGCAGTGTTTGTAAGTCAGGTGACACAGCGGGGAAAGCGATGCCTGCAAAAATGAGCAAAAACCATGTTTTGAGCTCCCAGCTGTGTCTAGATGTTTATTCTGGGGCAGTCAGCTTATTGTGGATAGAGGGAGTGGCTGACACATGACAGTGGGACAGAAGGATACAGGGGAAGGTTGGAAGAGCCCTAAATTGCTCCAAGTGGAGGATGTGATTTCAGAAGAGGTGACGGTCCGTCTATTATTAGGGGTGATTTAGTTGATGCAATCAGAATATGACACATCACAGAGATACTGGTGAATCCATTTGAGAATTGAGCGGCAGTTGATGTTCAGTGAGACATGTTATCAGACAGTAGCATGCTCGTGTCAGTATAAAGACAGTGGACCTCTGGGTTGACCCGTGTCCTGTTTTATAGATCCATGCTCCTGAGAAGATGGGAAATAGTAAATTGAGTCTAGAAGCAACTGTGATGGGGGATAGGGTATGCACCAAGGCGGTTATCTGAATGAAAATAGGAACTAGTTTTGACGGTGAGTGGTTGAGTCACCACCCTGGGGACCCGGAGGGACATCATCTTGGGACGCTCTCATGGGAAAGAGTTTCTACAAGAAATAAAGATTCTACCCCATCAGACACCAACTCACAGAACCATAAAGACCTGGTAAAAAAATGACTCAGCTTTTATTCATTAGTATCTTGCATCTTAGAAGAAACAAAAGACAGACCAGTTAGTAGAGCCAGGAGAGCTCCCTGGACAAATGCAATGAAACAGGTGCGGACAGGGCTCAAGAATTCATCTGAACAGATGGAGGCAGCACCCTCCGAGAGTGGGCCCGGACCCAGGGGTGCTCCAGGATCTGTGACAAAGGCAGCCGCTCCAAAGGCTGGTATCTGAGAAGCTTGGAGATCAAGTCCCGGGCCCCCAAAGGTATTGACGGAGGAAACCTGATGTCCACCTGATGAGGCCAGACAAGAAAAAAGAAAAGGATGGTTAATTTCTGTGCTCCATGTTTTCTGTTCCTTGAGTCCCTTCCAGGCACTCTTCTGGATCTTATTCGACAACCTTTATGTGCAGCCCAGACTCTGTAGCACCCCGCCCCCACGAATTCCCAGAATGTGACCATCCCACCTTGAGGATACGTCTGTACGTCTCATTATGGGAATGGCTCTCAAAGGGTGGATTCCCCACCAGCAGCTCATAGCAGAGCACTCCAATGCACCACAGATCAACCGTCTCATTATATGTTCTCCTTTCTATCATTTCTGGGGGCAAGTAGTCCAGAGTCCCACACATGGTCTTTCTCCTAGAGGACAGCAGAGAAGGGAGGCCTGTGTAGAGGCCCCACACAGGGCAGCCCTCCTTTTCTAGATTCCAGTGAGATGAGAGATGCTAGAAAGGCCTGAGCAGTCCCCTCCCAAGCCTGGAAGTCTGGGAACACCAAGTTTTAATAAGGATCGAGGTTTAGGGAAGGCAAGTTCTGGGACCCACCAATTCCATACTTTGGAATTACTTATACATTTAGCTCACAATCCAGGATGTTTTCATAATATTCTGGGCATCAATAGAGATTTGGAACAAACTGAAGGTGCATCAACAGAGACCAAGTAAAATTTCCGGAATTATGGAGCAATGATTCTTACTTACATGGAAACTTACTGGGGAAAGTTATATGTTAACAGAGATCAAAAGATAAAATATGTGGTTCAGCCATTCTTTCCATCTACAAATGCACATTAAATATATACATATGAAAAAAGACAGTGCTCAAATACAAACCCGGGGTTTTATCCCAGTCTTACACGTGCAATGGGTTAAATTGGATCATTCCTTACTAGCACCCAGGGCCCATGCCACCACCACGTGACCTACCTCAGAGATGGGGTGTGCACAGACCAGCCAAAGTCTGCAATCTTCACCTCACCCCTGAACCCCAGCAGCAGATTCTCCGGCTTGATATCCCTGTGAATCACCTTTTTCTCATGGCAGTATGTCAGAGCATCTGCTAATTCCTCCATTATCTGAGTGAGCAAAGAAAAAGCAGTCTGGAAATGAAGCCAGCCAGTTTTCCGTGTGAGATAAAATACTCCTCATACATTTTTATCATTGTAGTGGAATCTTTTTTTTTTTTTTTTTAATTTGAAAGAGCACACAAGCAGGAGAGGGGCAGAGAAAAAGGAGAGAATCCCAAGCAGGCTCTGTACTGTCAGTGCAGAGCCCGATGCAGGGCTCCAACTCACAATCGGAGAGATCATGATCTGAGCCAAAACCAAGAGTTGGACGCTTAACTGACTGAGCTATCCAGGCGCCCCTGTAGTGGAATCTTTTATGTCCTAGTTACCAACCCCATTACTTCCTTAATGGCACAATTAATTACTGGTGGGGGAGGAATTCCTCTCCCCATTTTATGTGGTCTTAAATGAGTGATGCTAAAGTGGACGGAGCCTCTCTTTTGCCCTAGCACAGCAAGGAGCTGGACCAGGGCCCATGCTGAGCCAATCAGAGGATCGCCCACAGGACTGGAGTCCTGAAGAAATGATACAAAAATAGGAGGAAAATTGGAAGATCACTTATTCTGACAGCAAGCTGACCCAGCCCTTCCTGCTGGGATAACTGAGGCTCTGATTCCCCATCTGAGGCTCTGTAGAAATCTCTTGCTTTCTATTTCTAAGCCAGTTCTACTCATAGGCTTTCAACATGCTTCTTCACATAAGGTAGTGGAGATTCTGTTGCTTACAACCAAAGAATCCAAATTCACACACACTAATTATTAATATTCTGGGTAACTAGGGTATCAAAATGTGAAGTTATAGGATGTATGTGTCACTACGTAAAAGGTAACAGAATTCAGAAATAAAAAAAAAAAAAGAAGCTGGACACTAATGACAGCCACAAGCAGTGATCCCCACCAGCCCAGAGTAAACCCACAGGCCCAAAGCCGCCAGCCCTCCCATCTCACCGTGGCTGTGTGCTGTTCATCCAACGTGTTGCTCTTTTGCAGCTCCTTGTAGAGCTCACCCCTTGGAGCATATTCCAGAATCAGGTACACCCGGCGTGCATCATGGAAGTAGTTGTATAGGCGTAGGATATTGGGGTGCCTGGAGAAAAGATGGA
Organism: Acinonyx jubatus; assembly: GCF_027475565.1. Lineage (NCBI taxonomy): Eukaryota > Metazoa > Chordata > Mammalia > Carnivora > Felidae > Acinonyx > Acinonyx jubatus. The sequence goes on along the minus strand of NC_069396.1, from coordinate 59,084,012 downwards.
GGAAGGGTCAGACTCATGAGACCCAACTCCCGATGCTACTAAAAGTGATTGGTCGGACAAAGGACAAATTGCGCTGGGACCAGAATAATGGTCTGATACTGGAGTGTGTGAGGGGAAAGCAAGAGGAGGCATCAGGATTTGGGGGTCTGAAACAGGGAGGAGGTTTACACGGTGTAAGTGGAGTGAACTGCAGAAAAAATCTTCAAGGTGGACTCAAGGTGGCCTGTTGGAGGGTCATTTGGGGGGAGTGCTGGGTTCAGATGCCAGAGATGGAAGAGGAAACAGATGAAGAGGAAGAAGCTGGCGCTGGATTCTCCTGCAGCCCGTCCTTACTGTAGATGCGCCTGGATCTCAATTTCCCGGCGCAGCTGGTGCTCCAGTCCTTCCTTTTCTATCTGGGACTTGAAGATGACTTTCAGGGCCACAAGGAAATGGCTTTCCTTGAGCCGAGCCAGGTACACGTTCCCAAATTTTCCCTTGCCCAGAGGACGCCCGATTTCAAAGTCCTCAATCGTGAGGCGCCTCCTGAAAGTTAGAACAGAGCCTCAGTTTGGGGAAGAAGATGGCGGGCAGTGACGGACTCGAACCTCCTTCACCTCTCGCCTCCCGCCCCCGTGCCCCTTCCCCTTGTCAAGGGCGCAGCCAGGCTGTTTGGTTGGCCCACGAGCCAACACTTCCCACGTGCAGCTGGTCTTCATTTCTCGTCCCGCTCCGCTTCCTTCCAGAGACACTCACACGGGGGGCATGCCGAGCTCCACGAGGCCTGCTGCAGCTTCTTAGACAGACAGGCAGAGGTCAACACGCGCTTCTTGCACCCCACCCCCGCCCCAACAACTGACACCAGTCCTTCTCCACCTGTTCTCTGGTCTCGGGTCTGCTCCTCTTCTTCATCTGCGGGCTGCACGCTGCCCGACTGCATCGCAGCGTTTGAGTGGCTCCCCAGGAGACGGCACGGCGGCGACAGGACGCCTTCCCGAGCCCTTTGGAACTGTCCTCAAAAGGGGTGAGGGTAGGCAACAACCAGGCTGAGGCGCTTCGGACGCCGACGGCCCCCCACGAACCCTCACCGCAGCGCACGGAGCTGCACCTCCGAAGATCAAGGAACTCCCGGGAAGCCAGAGCTGGGGCCTTTATGTCTGCGCCCCCTCGTTGGCTGAGCCACAGTTCCTGACCGGCTCCCATTGGTTGGATCTTCTGGGCGCGCAGGCAGCGTGTCCAATAGAAAAGACAGAAATGGGAGCTTCCGCCCACGCTGAGCCAATGAGGTGGCAGGGCGCGGAGACCCGGGCGCTGCGGCGGGGCAGACTAAGGGGGGGGCCCCCGTGAGCTGGGGGATCTTGGGGGAATGGGAGGCGAAGCAAAGGGTCTCGGTGAACCAATTCCTGCGTGAGTCTCCGAGAGTGCGCGAATGCATTAATGAACTGACACCGCGTGCTTGTGAATGATGAAACACCAACCACAGGAAGCTGCGGGGGGTGGGGGTGGCTCTAAGGTCGGCACACTCCCAAGCTACGCACCAAACCGGCCCCCGCTGGGAGATCGTGTCCCGTTCAGGCCACTCCCCAGGGGTGTCCTTCGTCTTGCTTCCCGAAGTTTCTGCCTCTGCCCTGGGGTGTCCTGCAGCCCCTGCTCTCCCCACTCCACCCCACAGCCCTTGGAGCCTCCCCGAGCCTGGGACTGTAGGCCCATTCGGCGCAATGGCACAGACCGCTCGCCCTTTGCCTCCATGAGCTGTGTATTTGCTGGACTCTTGACCTTAAAAATACAATAATACATTCATTGTATTTAACATTCGGTTATTTTTAACCAGCAAAAAAAAAGAAAAAAGAAAAAAGGGCTTATCTGGAAATACAGAATTACAATATAGGGACAAGGAAGATGCAGGAAAACGCTGTTTTATGGAGAAGGAAGTTTGGGAGGGCTTGTTTTGAAGGAAAGTCCATTGGAGAAAAGCAACAGTTTAGTAAAAGACACCTTCTCATTGGTTGAGTTGCCGGGGTGGTCAATTTCTTGTAGGAAATGCAATGTATATCTTTTCTCCTTGGGGCCTATAATTGATGATTCTTTACTGTTGAGGATTCTTCTGCCGGCGTCTGCAATTGACATCCCTAGTCAGGATGTGACAGCCCCCGTCTGGCCTCCTGGCTCCATCTTACTGAAGCTTCCTTTAATTAATTTTCACAGACACTGTCTGCAGTTTGCATTTGGGAGTCTCAAATAGTAAAATCAGCCCACATGTCTGTTTGTGTGGCATATACAGGCGTTACCAAAAATTTAAATTGCATTCTTTTAGACAGGTAATGTAGCAGGATTCTTGCAGAGAGTCTGACACTGAGGCTTTTCTTTCCAGGAAGCAACTTTATTCTTGCCAGCACGGCTCAGTTGGGTTCCTATCTGAAGAATTGAGCCCTGAACAAATGCCACGTGGCATCGTTTTTAATACATTTTCTATTTCTCTGTCTCCCATATAATGATAACACACAAACATGGAGTCTGATTACGTGGTCTCATGTTACAAGGTCGAGAGGGATGTCGTCACATGTATAGCCAGGTTGCTTGAGGTTTGTTTTTTTTTTTTTTTTTTCATTCCTTATGGAGGGGACCCTACCACAGTAACAATATAAATTCTTGGAGGAATGTAATTTAGAAAGAAAAAATCTTCTCCCAACCCAGAAAACCTCCTCACAAAGATAGTAAAAACATAAATAAAAGTTTATTACTGAATAAACCTTAAACTGAATGCGATGCCGTATCACAGATAATTGCTAAGAGATGGAAAGTGAGAAAGATGCCATTTCGTAAAGCCAAGCAGACACTGGCTTTCCCAGTGTCTCCCATTACATAGCTTCATCACAAACAATAATTAGTCCTCACATAAGAAAACATAACAGCACCATTTGTTACACAGAGTCATCCTAAATCTACCTGGTAATTGGGGTGGCTGTCTGCTCCTACATTGGCTTTCCATAAAGGAAAACAAACGTCTCATTTCTTGAGGATAGAAAGCGGTGTTAACCTTAAAAATAAGTCACTTATTTTACCCACAAAAAAAAGTGTCATTTGGAAATAGCACAGAATTGCCACAGAGACACGCAAACTACAATAAAGCCACAGGCAAATCCAACAAACAAAAGTTATTTTATGGAGGAGGAGGGAGTTGGCAGGGTCGTTTTGAACAAATTCCATTGGAGGACAGCAACAGTTCAAGATGATGGAAGTCTCTCATTGGTTGAGTTGCAGGGATGGTTGATTTCTTGCAGGAGATGCAGGGTCCATCTTTTCCAGTTGGGGCCTGGAATTCACGATTCTTCCTGTGATTGCCTTGGAGTGGTTTCCTGAGAGTTCTGCCTTCTGGCCTCCCAACTCTGTTGTAAATTAACGAGGCTTCCTTCGTGAATCTTCCCTTTTGCAACTTGGAGCCAGATGCCCACCAGAGAGGCTGTCTTCCCAGAGAAGCTGAGTGATAGAGATAACATCTCCCTTGATTTCTGCATTTCAAAGAGATGGCTCCAGAGTCTTTTAAGACATTCCTGGGGGGGGGGGGGGGTCGGAGCGCACCGGGGGCCTGAGGAGAAGGCTAGTGGAGCTAGAACTGTGTGGCAGGGGTTCAAGCAGGACCAGGGGAGTTAGATAAATGGAGATAAATTGCGTAGAACCCTGTCAGCCTTTGTAAGGAGGCTGTAATTGGCTCCAGCACGTGTTCTAAAATGTACCTGGGATTTGTTTCCTCAGGTGTGGTAAGGCAGCAGATCTGGAAGGGACTGTCACAATGGAAGAAGTTTATGCTCACATCCCTAGCAAATGGGAATTATGGCATGTTACCCATGGGAGACTCTGCGCCGTGTGGATGGAGGTCTCGGTTCTCGGACTCCCCACAGAAGGTTTACGTGAGGACCGGCTCTCGGGGAAAGGCAGCCAGAAGGAAGGTAGCAAAGCACAAAGCCCGTTAAGGACAGGCCGTTCTCAAGGTGGGAAAGCGAGGCACTGCCCTGAAGCTACAGGGCTCTTTTCTCTTCATGGGTCATAGACGGGGTGGTCTCTCATAGAGGCTCCTTCCAGTCACTGGTCGGGAGGGGAGTCTCTGATCAAGCCCACCGTGTTCCTACCGGAACCATCTTGGCAGCCTTCCCATGGGGGAGGGGGCAACGCTGCAGCGCACAGGCATGACCTTGGGCACGGATGGCCCTGCGGCACAAGCGGGAGCCTGTGTGTTCCGCACCGGGGCTCCTGGTCTGTCAGCCCTGGCGTGTTGGAAGGCGGTCAGCATGTGTGACCCCAGGCTTCTAATGTGTAACCTACTTATCAGCACCCTAGCCTCCAGCTCCGAACTGCCTGTTCTACCAGACGTACCCGGCGGAGCGGAGGAGCCGGGGAAGCACCAGGGTGGGTCGGAGCCAGCAGTGATGGAGAAAGCACCGCCCACCACATGTGTCGTGTCTTCGGCAGGAAAAGGCAAGGCGGAACAGGTAGACAGTTTAGGATTGACTGGTTTGAATAATATGGTAGGGCTTTGGAGCATTAAGTGTCACTCCCTTCTAATACGGGGCCCTAGAGCTTTAAGGAGACAGACAGGTGGGTCATTTGCATGTGAAAAGCGAGGTCCCCGGGAAGTTGTTAGTGGTCTCTAATAACTGGCTGGTCCTGGGAGGGGCAGAATCTCCCCAGTCAGCAAGACTCCAAATGCCAGAACACAGAAAATTAAAAATATATAGTTAGTAAACTGTGAAATAGATGACCACCTGGGGAGGTTTTCAGGTGAATGGTAATATAATCTGATTTGTGAATTAAAAGGATCAATCTGAGTAGTGTGTGGAAATCAGACTATAGGAGGGACAAGACAGAAGATCTATTCGACTGTTTTTCCGGACTTAAAACGAAGTTAGTGACAGAGGGAAGTGGTTTATCACAAAGTACAAACAGCTGATCAGAAGGGATAGTAATCAAATTAGTACAAAAATATGAACATGAATATAATGGTTTCACAATATGAGTTGTTATTTTAATCAACCCATAACCCACTCTGCCTCATTTAAATGGTAACCAGATTTTTTTTTTTTTTTTTTTTTGAGAGGTAGACAGAGACAGAGAGAGAGAGGAAGACACAGGATCTGACGCAGGTTCCAGGCTCTAAGCTGTCAGCACAGAGTCTGAGGCGGGGCCCGAAACCACGAACTGTGAAATAATGACCTGAGCCAAAGTGGGACGCTTAACTGAGCCACCCAGGCGCCCCTTAAGAGGTTAGCACATTTCTGATGACACTACCGTTTTCCTGTCACAGAAATACTTCACTACATAGAGATGCTCAGGCTGATAGCACCGTTTTGGTCACAGAGCCTAGGCCAGGGGCCAGCAGGGCGGACTGAGCAGAAATGCGCCAACTGAACAGGCTTTGGCTGCTCAAGTGCTACACATCCCAAAGGACCGGCCCCTGCCCAGCTCTGGGAAGACAATCTAAGTGCTTGACATCTGGCCTGGGAAGTGATCTTACGCCTGAATCTGCAGGCCCCGCTCGCTGCATCCGTTTGACCAGATGATGGACGCGGACGGTGCGACTCACGGGGAATGGTGGCTTTTGTAGGCCTGAGGCTCTGGGACACACTGTATCTCTGCCTTCTGCAGACCCCCGGAGTACCCACGGTCAGTCGCGAAGGTGCGGCGTGCCTCAGTAAGAAACCCCGGCATTAAAGCTTCGGTGAGCTTCCCTCATTGGCGATGCCTGAACATACTGTCACCTTTGCCGAAAGAATTAAGCCTTGTGAGACTGTGCCGGGACGGGACACCTGAACGCTGGTGCTCAGTCTCCCTGGACCTTACCCTTTAGTGACCTTGGCCTGTGTCCCGCGCTGTCACAGGCAGGAACCGTGTTACAGCTGTTCTGAGTGAAGCACATCCTCCTAGCACACCATCAAGCCTGAAGGTGGCTCTGGGGAGCAGAGAACAGTATGGACCCGTGCCATGATCTAGAAGCACGTTCCGGTCAAGGCTCGCCGAGGAAATGCTATTTGAGATGAGAGGTGAGGGATAAGCGTGCCCTCGCTGGGCAAAGTGGGGAGGAAGAGCCCATGGCAGGCAGAGGAGTGAAGGGAGGCAGGGAGTGAAAAGAGGCCAGCGTCGTGCAAGAGGTAGGAAATGAGGCCCGTCCCCCACCAGGGAAGGCCCCGTGGATCGGCCACGTGAAGGATTCGGGGTTTACCCCAGGAGTGGAGGGGAGTCGTGGAACGTTTTAGGGGGAGGGGGCGGGTGAGCGGCCCGTGACCAAATCGGAGCCGGATCTCTGGCGTCAGTGTGGACAACGGATCGCCGAGGACACAGGTGGACCCAGCTGGAAAAGCAGGAGCCGAGGTGTCAGGTGACGTCTGCAGGCAGCAGGCAGCAGGCAGCGGATCGCAGAGCCACGAGCTCCCGGGCGGGAAAACTTCACAGCGCAGACACGCGCTTGACACACAGATACCAGAAACGGAAGCGGAATAAATAGGGACTCGAAACTAGTCACCCAGCGCTAAGAGCGAGGTCAGGAGGCACAGCAGGCAGTCCTACTAGAGGGCCCAGGCTCTGGACTCCGCTCCAAGAGGACAAAACGACTCGCCCGTCTACAGTCTAGCGCAGACCCTTCAGTTGCGACACGTGTAACCTACCTGTGAGCAAGCAGGTCGTTAGCCCTCACAACTCAAGGGTGACATCGTGGAGCGTTCCAGAGGCACCCCCGCCCCGCATCCCACAGCGGAGACAGGAAAGGCCGCCTGTGAGAACAGAGGGAGCCGCACACGCCCCCGAGGCCAGCTTCCCAAGGTCTCCAGCATCACGCCTGTAGGGCGCCCTCCCAGCTGGAGCCCGAGGCTCCCACCGCCTCCCACTCACACGGACACATACGTCACCTTGACGAAGCCACTAATTTCAAGTTAAGTGCACTGAATGATGCGCTTAGTTTTCTGTTTGTTGAAACCAGAGGTATGAACAGCAGGAATAAAGAGATTAAAAACTGTTGCTGTGTACTGCAGAAACACACCATGTCAATCTGGCCCTCACATTTTTATAGATAAAGTTAAGTAAGTGGTACATTTGCAACTCAGACCACTGGAAGGCATATATCCTGACACACACGTATAGGTAATACACGTACCTCTATTAGGCATATACATACATGTGGAGAGAGTCCTAAGTGATGTGTACATGTACGCATACACACACACAAAACACCAGTGTTTGGAAGAAGCAAAGTCCTTTCTCACCAGCATCTCTGAACCTGGTCATCACTAAATTAAATCCTGGCTAGTTTCTTATTTTTTTTTAACGTTTATTCATTTTTGAGAGGCAGAGACAGAGCACGAGCAGGGGAGGGGCAGAGAGAGAGGGACACAGAATCCGAAGCAGGCTCCAGGCTCCGAGCTGTCAGCACAGAGCCTGATGCGGGGCTCGAACCCACGAACCGTAAGATCATGACCTGAGCCGAAGTCGGATGCTTAACCAACTGAGCCACCCAGGCGCTCCAAATCCTGGCTAGTTTCTAAGTTCTACTGTGACTTGGTGATTTTTTTTGGTTACAGTGGTTCTGCTTATATAAGCCTTCAAAGTTGTGACTCTTGAAGTAACTGTATTTGCTTTATGTAGAGAAATTTAACCAGCATTTTAGTACCTTTCAGTCACTGTAAGGAAGTTACACAGCAGGCCTGGGAACTCCCATCCTTTGAGCTTGCAGGGTTTGCCCTTGGCCGGGGTTTGTGACCTCGGATGATGGCACGTTTCCCACCACTTCCAGGAACGAATGGCTCAGAGTGCCTAAGTTTCTTGTGTAAACAATGTGGCTCACACTGAACCTGCTATCCTTCTGGAAATCTAGAACTTGGTGTGTGCTTTTGCACATACATATTCTCTCTCCAAAAGACCCAGGGTCTCTGATGAACTTCCCTAGAATTGTTTAAAATGTGTTTATTTACTTATTTTGAGAGAGCGAGCAAGTGGGGGTAGGACAGAGAGAGGGAGAGAATCCCAAGCAGTTTGTGCTGTCAGTGCAGAGCCCAGTGTGGGGCTTGAACTCAGGAATCGGGAAATCATGACCTGACCGAAATCAAGGGTTGGACGCTTAACCAACGGAGCCACCCAGGCGTCCCCTAGTAAACTTTTAAAATCATGGTCTTAACTCCTTAACGGAGCTTAAGTTAAATGTGTCCCGTGTGCGTTCCCAGAAACAGGACTCTTGAAGCTTGTCTCTGATGGCCTCTGGCTTTCTCCATTCCTGGTGCCTCTCCTCGACTGCGTTCCCTGTGATCAATCACAGCCTGCCCCCGAGTATGACAAAATGTGGAGTCCTGTGAGTCTTGCTAGCAAAACACTGAAACAGGATGGTCCTGACGCCCTTAACCATCTGGCCATACAGGCCTGTGCAGATTCTCTTCAAGAGCCACATGCCACACACTGTGTCCCTCCGCATAAACAGCTCTGTGTGAGCACTCTGAGAGGGACCCGAACTAGAAGACACACATATACTGAGGATCTGTAAGGGGGAGAGAAAGGAGAAATGAACAAAATGGCTGCAAGGTGTCTGACGTGGGTAAGAAGGCAGACGACAGTGACCTTCAGGGAGATGTGGGGCACCTCACACACACAACCCCAAACCCCAACCCCTGCCTTAGCCATTGTCTACCTCTGCGCCACCTCAAACCCCTCGTCTGTACTCTCCGTACAGTTGCAACAGATTATACAGCCGTTAAAAAGTGAGTGTGGTTTGTCTCCTGTACTGTCACATGAGAAGGTAACTTGCAGACAAACGGTAATGGCCCGCTCTATGGCACAGTGGTGCACAGACCGGCCTATGGGAGGTGGCGAGGTGCTCAGGGCATGGCTTCTGCAGCCAGCCCACCTGGCTCCAATCCCCAGTCCCGCACTTCCTGATCAACTGTGAAGCCTTGGGCAGATGTTTTAACCCTTCTGTGCCTCAGTTTTCTGATCTGTAAAATGGGGAGAACGTCACCTACCACGGACCTGTTGCAAAGGCTAAGAGTTGCTGTGTGTCAAACACTGCAAACGATGACTGATACACGGGAACACACCATGTCTGCTTGCCGTCAGGATCATTATGGGTGCATCCTCGTGGTAACGGTCATGGCCGCATGACACATGCACACAGGCTTAGTAGGTAGGAATACCGACAAGGTGTGGAACGATGACCAGAGAGAAACATTCAACCTGGAGACAAGGACGTGGGGGAACTCTGTGATCACTGAGAGTAAAATGCCTCGGGGGCGGGGGGTTAACTCACTCAGGGATCCCCTCACAAGTGAGAAAGCAATGGCGACGCACGGATCCTGAGAAGCACAACTGTTTAATAGACGGAAGAAGACAAAGGGCCTCTGAAGAAGGGCAGGAAGTCACAGAAACCAGGAAAGTGCCTTCAAGTCAAAGAGGTGGGCAGCAGTAAAAGGCCCAATAACAGACTGGGGGCGGGGGAAGCGTGGGAGCACAAGAGGGAACTCTGTGAGACTTGCTTTAGTCAGGTGCCAGTGGTGGAGGCCAGACACCGGACAGAACTGTTGCACAGGGTGTGTCTGGGAGAGAGAAGGGCAGAACTCACCAGGCACGTGGGGCAGGAAGTGTGTGTGTCGGGGGGTGAGACTAGAGACTGGAACACAGGCATGGATTAAGAGGATAGAAAGGGATTAAGAGGGAGAAGTTAAAGACCAAGCGGTGAGGGTCTAAATTCGAACAGGTCCTAGACAAGCTGGGGATTGGGGGATGTGTCCAACCACGAAGAGCAAGAGTGACCCCTGGAGAGGAGGGACCCCTTCTCCTCTGGGGCTCTATCTAACAAGGCTTACAGAGCTGGGAAATTTTACACATGAATCTTGGAGACTATAACCCTGAATAATCTGCAGATCTTCAGTTTTAAGATCCATTTTTAGAAATATCTGTGGATAACAGGACTTCCATTTCTCTAGATACTTTAGGCTTTTTATTCCAATACCAAGATAAGCCACCAGAGTACCAGGACTTTGGACTACATAGTTTTGCCTGTTTTATTTCTAAGAGTCCTTCTTTGGTATTGTAAACTAGGCAAGGAATTAGAAAACGTAAAAAAGGAGCCAGTAGAAATTAAACTGGAAAAACACAAAACAACCCCAAAACCCCAACACCACAAAAGCCAAAGCGATAACTCACTGAGTAAGCTCACCAGGAGATGAGATGAGAGACAAAACAATCAGTGAGCTCAAAGATCAACAGAAACTGATAAATCTGAGTAACAGAGAGAATACAGACTAGATAAACAAAAAAATCTGAGGAACTCATTTAATTCGAGTCCCTGAATGAGATGAGAAAGAGTAGGACTGAAAAACTATTTGAGAACATAATTACTGAATCCCCAGATTTGGCAAAAGACGTAGGTCTTTAAAAAGTTAAACAAATACCAAACAGGGAAACTCCAAAAATTCTGTGCCAGGACACATTGTAATCAAACTTACAAATACTATAGATAAAAACACCCTTCACGGAAAGGCAAAACTACAGACAGGGCAACAATGGGTTGAACGGCAGTAAGTAGGTTTCACATCTGAAACCATGGAGGACACAAAAGAGGTATATGTTTTTCTTGTACTAAAAGAACCATAAACCTCAAATCTTTTATCCCATGAGAACATCCTTCAGGAATGAAGGGGACAGAGAAACACTTTTAGATGAAGGAAACCAAAATCATTTGTCAACAGCACACGTACCCCAGAAGAAAGACTACAGGAACTTTACCAAACAGAAGGCAAATGTTAACATAAGGTCTGGAACTTCAAGAAAGGAGAAAGAACAATGGAGATGGAATGAGTAAAAGTAGAGATAAACAGACCACTCTTTTCATGAGTTTTGTTTAAAAAAATGTTTGACAGCTGAGGCACAAATTACAACATCCAACATAGTGCTTGGTGTAAGAAGGGAAATACTTAGTTAGATTTAAAATGGAAAATGCAAAGGAACCTAATGGAATTAAGGTTTCTATACATCAAAGTGCTTAAAATGCTGATAATATCAGACTGATAAGTTATGTATATACAATGCCTACAGTACAAAAATTAAGACAACACTCAAAACATCATAGGTATATCAAATGGAATTCTAAAAATTGTTGGGAGTAACCCACAGGAATGCAAAACAACACAAAACAGAACAAGAAAATAACAAAAACAACCAGAAAACGAGAAACAATGTGAAGGGAACACAGCAAAAAATAAAAAAATGGAACACTTAAGCCCTAACACACCAGTAATTACTTTCAATTTAAGTGATGTGACTCTACCAATTAAAAGACAGAAAGTAGAAGGGATAAAAAAGCATGACCCAACTATATGCTGTTATAAGAAACTTCTTTCAAATGTAGTGACACAGATAAGGTTCAAAATAAAACTATGGAAAAATATGAACCATGCAAACATTAATCAAAACATGCAATAGGGAGGAACGCCTGGTGGGCTCAGTTGTCTGACTTCGGCTCAGGTCATGATCTCAAGGTTCGTGAGTTCCCTGTGTTGGCCTCTCCGCTGTCAGTGCAGAGCCTGCCTGGGATCCTCTGTCTTCTTTCTGCCCCTTCCCCACTCTCTCTTAAAAATAAACATTAAAAAAAAAACATGCAGTAGGGACTATATTAATATTACTGAAGTATGCTTCAAAGTCAAGAAAATGAACACGGGCAAAAAGGGACATTAAATAATGAAAGGGTCAATAACCAAGATAACATATCAATACTAAATGTGAATGCACCAAACAAAAGAGCTTTAAAATACCTGAAGCAGAAAATAATAGAATTTAAAGATGAACAGACAATAATGCTTTAGGACTTCACCATCCTCTCTGTGCAACTGACAGAAACACTAAACAGAAGGTCAGTAAGGATACAGAAAATTTGAATACTACTACCAACCAAGAGGATTGTGCAGGCATTCACAGAAATTCCACCCAATGACAGAACACATTCTTTTCAAGCGGCCTTTTAGAACATTCAAGAAGACAGACTGGGTCATAAACACACAACAAATTTAAACAGGCCAAATGTGAAACAAACTAGAAATCCAATAACAAAAGATAAAGAAAATACTCTACTAGAAAACTAAACAATAATTCATGAACCCAGTAGTCTCTTAAGGAGCTGAATAAACTGGAATTAAAATTAGCTGCGGTGGGGGATGCCTGGGCAGCTCAGTCAGTTAAGCATCCAACTCTTGATTTCAGCTCAGGTCATAATCTCATGGTTGGTGAGTTCAAGCCCCACATTGGGCTCTGCACTGACAGCAGAATTGGAATGCTCTCTCTCTCTCTCTCTCTCTCTCTCCCTCTCTCTCTGCCCCTCTCCTGGGCACACATATGCGCGTTCTCTCTCCCTCACACAAAATAAATAAATAAACTAAAAAATAAACTAAAAAAAAAACACTTGTGGGATGAAGCTGTCACAATGCTATAAGGGAACTTTATAGTACTAAGTGCTTAAATCAGAAAAGAAATGAGGAGCAAAAGACAACCAAAACAAGTAGAAGAAAGGATATAATAAAGATCAGATGTTAGTGAAATTATATAAACAACAGAAACAAATGAAATTAAGTGATGGTTCTTCAAAATGATCAATAAAACTGATAAATACCTAAGAAGATGGACAAAGATAGAGAGAGAGTGGACCTATTTCCAAAATCAGGTATCAAATGGGACAGAAGTATAGATCTTGCTGCCATTAAAATGGTAATAAGGAAATACTACAAGTTAGAAAATTTAGATAAAACGGAACAATTCCTTGAAAATGCCAATCTTAAAACTATCCAATGTATCCAATATAAAAATTATTCTGAATTCAAGAAATTAGAGGAAAATTTCCTCAACAAAATATAAACAAATGGAATGTTTCAATACATAATACGTAAAAAAAAAATTATACTCCACAACCAAGTGGGATTTATTCCAAAGATGCCAGACTGGTTCAATATTCAAAACTAATCAGTTAATACACAATATATCCATAAACTATAAAAGAAAAATCAGATAATCACATCAATTGATGGAGGCAAAGCATTTGGCAAAATCCAATGCTTATTCATAATTAAAAAAAAAAAAACAACTCAGTAAATTAGGAATAGATGGAAATTTTCTAAACTTGATAAGAAAACTCCAAAAAGAACTTTTAACATCGTATTTGATGAAAAACTGAAAGTTTCCCGCCTCATTTGAGGAATCAGTCAAGGGCATCCTTTCTTACTACTCCTAGCTGATATCACATTGGAAGTACACCTAGAGCAGTAAGAAAATAAAGTCATAGATAAACAGATGGGAAGGAAGAAATGAAACTCTATCTGCAGCTGATGTACCTTTGCAGAAAATCCTAAGGATTCTGCCCAGAGAAATGGCTAGAAATAATGTGAGTTCAGCAAGGGTGCAGGTTACCAAAATATCATCCCCCAAACCAATGATCATTCTGCATACTACTGAAGATCATATGGAAAATCAAAGTGTAAAAATCAACGCCATTTACACTCAAAAAACAAAACACCTAGTTACAAATCTTAACAAAAATATACAAAGCCTGTATTGAAAATTATAAAACAGTAATGAAGTACCAAGAATTAAACAAATGAAGTATCATAGGATGTACGATGTTCATGATGCTGCTTTTCAACAAACAGATCTACAAACCAATTCCTATAAAATGCAAACACGATTTTCTGCACCCTAAAATTTATATGAAAAGTCAAAGGAACTAGGAAAACTAAATCAATTTAAGTAATAGAGAGAAATCACTTTTACCTAATTTTGAGGTTTACCGTATAGCTACGGAAACTAAGTAAATAGATGGGATCAAGAAAAAGTCTGGGTGTTTGGGGTTTAAAACCAAATAAAAAAGTTTGTTTTCTAAAACTGTTAAGTCTTAACGTCTTAACTGGTGCAAGACAATGTGCCCATTCTTATGTGTGTATTTACCGCTTTGAATACCTGCCCTCTCATCTGTCTAACTCTCCTGCCACTGAACAGCAATGAATGTATATACAAGACACATAAAGGGTCAAGGCCCGTGGCCTCTGAAACACCCCCCCTGCCCCAAGTAAACAAAGGAATCCATGACAAAGTGCTTGACAAAGCTTGACAGAGAAGTCTCACAAACTTTTCATTTCATTTGCCCTTCTAATCTCCACCTTCTTTTTATAAAAATTCCTGAGATAACGCTGCAGTGTAAACTAAGAAAAAAGTAGCTGAACATTTTACTTCCTGCATAATCAACACCGGACTCTCCCGGATGAACTCTCAGATGCACAGTAAGGCTCTGGGCCGGGTCAATCTCTAACTGCATCTCTACACGACTCCTGATGGCCTGGGATGGATGATTTTCTCACAGCGAAGATACCTGGGAGGTCTCTCTTTGGTATGTTCGATCAGATGCCATGGTAGATGTTTTCTCTGGCAAAAGGTTTTCCTCGGTGGTTACATTCAAGAAGTCTTTCCCCAGAAGGAGTTCTCGCAGGGTGACCGAGGACTGCCCACTCGTGAAGGGTCTCCCCACTTCTGTTGTGCTGCCCCTGACGGGGTGTCTCCCAGTATGAATCCTCTGATGCTGTGTGAGGGAGGAGCTACGACTGAAGGCCTTTCCACACTCGCTGCACTTATAGGGTTTCTCCCCGGTGTGGATGATGGCGTGCCTGATGAGGTTTGTGCTCCAGCAGAAGGATTTCCCACACTCCATGCACTCATAGGGCTTCTCTCCACTGTGAATCCGCTGGTGCCTCGTGAGCCCCGAGCGGCGGTTGAAGGCCTTCCCACACTCAGAGCACTCGAAGGGCTTCTCCCCGGTGTGGATGCTGAAGTGTCGGATGAGGTCCTTCCTAGTGCTAAAGGCTTTCCCACATTCTTTGCACTCAAAAGGTTTTTCTCCAGTGTGGGCCCTTTTGTGCAAGATGAAAGTAGAGCAGTGGGTGAAGGCCCTTCCACACTCGGTGCACACGAAAGGCTTCTCCCCGGTGTGGATCCTCTGGTGCCTCTTGAGGTAGGACCTGTGGTTGAAGGCCTTCCCGCACTCCAGGCACTCGAAGGGCTTCTCCCCCGTGTGGATGACGTAGTGGTGAATGAGGGCCGCGCTCTCACAGAAGGCCTTCCCGCACTCGCTGCACTCGTAGGGCTTCTCCCCAGTGTGAGTCTGCTGGTGCCACATGAGGTAGGACCTGTGTTTGAAGACCTTGCCACACTCGAAGCATTCGTAGGGATTCTCGCCAGTGTGGATGATGTGATGTCGAAGGAAACCCGGCCTGTGTCGAAAGACCTGCCCACACTCTTTGCACACAAAGGATTTCTCACCAGTGTGTCTCCTCTTATGCAGGACAAAATTGGAGCGGTGGGTGAAGGCCTTTCCACACTCGTTGCACTTATAAGGCTTCTCCCCGCTGTGAATCCGCTGGTGCTGTGTAAGGTAGGACTTGCGGTTGAAGGCCTTCCCGCACTCCATGCACTCGTAGGGCCTCTCCCCCGTGTGGATCATGTGGTGCTGGAGGAGGTGTGTGCTCTTAATGAAGGTTTTCCCGCACTCAGTGCATTCATAGGGCTTCACTCCAGAGTGAATCTTTTCATGTCCAGCAAGAAGGTGCTTCTTATTAAAAGTTTTCCCGCATTCATTGCACTTAAAGGCATTTTCCTCTTCTTGAATCATGGGATCTTTACCCGATCCACATGAGTCACAGTCACGGATGGCACCACCTAGGGGGACCAGGTCCTGTGCAATCCGCGAACACACTCCATCAGCTGTCCCTAAACCACCATGTTCAGGGGTCATTTTCTCAGGGAGCTTCTCCCTCTGGGCTTCGAACCCTGGTCTCGAGTGTCCTTCCTGCATTTCTGACGGTCCACGCTGATCCTTGGTTTGGCCCAGCTGACAGTTCCCTGGGTCACCACGTCTTAGTTCCTGGAACGAGGCCCCCTTAGGCAGGGCTGGATCACAAGTGGTGGGTTCCATGGTCTTGGGTTTGTCCTTGTCACCTGAAAGAAACCCCATACACAAAAAGCCCTGTGAATAATGACGACATGGGAAAAATAAAACTAGCATTTCAGCGAAAGAGATGAAGATGAAAACAGGGCCCATCTCTGTTATGTTTTACTACCTCTGAATCTCAGGATTTTTACCCCTGGATCTTGGACTGTTGACTTCTTGAAAGGGAGACCCAGGAGAAGCCAGGCGAGGGGACAGGAGGTCTGAGGGGAAATACTACCACAATCCCATTGTGCATGCGTCTGCAGTCTAATTATGGTGCTGTGTGCTTCAAGATACCTCTATGCGTGGACATCCCGCATGGGCACCTAGGAATGTATCCCTTACTTTGGGACGGCAGGTAACTCATTACAGGCCTCCAGTTTGTACTAAAGAGATAACTTGAGGCAAGGTCCAGCCACATAAGAAAAACCTACCATGAAATTAGAAAGTTGGGACTTTGAGCCACAAGATACCAGCTGGACCTCTGGAAAAGGAAAAAGAGCTAGAGACTGAGTCCCACGGAGAGTAACTCAATTGCGCGTATGTAATGAAGGCTCAATAAAAATAGAAATAGTGACGCTCTGGCGAATCTCCCAAGTTGGCCATATCTGTGCACGTTATTGTCATACACGGATGCCAGGAGGGAACAAGTCACTGAAAACATGGAAGTTTTGTGTCTGAACACCTCTGGCCCTGCATGTAAGCTGTATCCTTAATCTGTAACAAACACTGAAGGCAGGGGCACCTGGGTGGCTCAGTTGGTTAAGCTCCCGACTTTGGCTCAGGTCATGATCTCGAGGTTTGTGAGTTCAAGCCCCGTGTAGGGCTCTGTGCTGACAGCTCAGAGCCAGGAGCCTGCTTTGGATTCTGTCCCCCTCCCTCTCTGCCCCTCCCCTGCTCAAACTCTCTCTCTCTCTCTCCCTCTCTCTCAAAAATAAACTTTAAAAAAAAAAAAAAAAAACAGGCAACAACAGATATTGGCGAGGATGCAGAGAGAGAGGATCTCTTTTGCACTGCTGGTGGCAATGCAAACTGGTGCAGCCAGTCTGGAAAACAGTATGGTGGTTCCTCAAAAAACTAAAAATAGA
The DNA here is from genome assembly GCF_027475565.1 of Acinonyx jubatus. Lineage (NCBI taxonomy): Eukaryota > Metazoa > Chordata > Mammalia > Carnivora > Felidae > Acinonyx > Acinonyx jubatus. The sequence goes on along the minus strand of NC_069396.1, from coordinate 59,066,957 downwards.
ACTATCCTATGACCCAGCAATTGCACTACTAGGCATTTATCCACAGGATACAGGTGTGCTGTTTCAAAGGGATACATGTAATCCCATGTTTGTAGCAGCACTATCAACAATAGCCAAAGTATGGAAAGAGCCCAAATGTCCATCGATGGATGAATGGATAAAGAAGATGTGGTGTATGTATATGTAATGTGTATATGTATATATGTACGTGTGTACATATATATATATATATGTATATATATACGTATATACATGTGTGTATATGTACACACACACACACATATATATATAACGGAGTATTACATGGCAATCAAAAAGAATGAAATCTTGCCATGTGCAACTACGTGGATGGAACTCGAGGGTATTATGCTAAGCAAAATTAGTCAGAGAAAGACAAATATCATATGACTTCACTCATATGAGGACTTTAAGAGACAAAACAGATGAACATAAGGGAAGGGAAACAATAATATAAAAACAGGGAGGGGGACAAAACAAAGGAGACTCTTAAATGTGGAGTATAAACAGAGGGTTGCTGGAGAGGCTGTGGGAGGAGGGAAGGGCTAAATGGGTAAGAGGCATTAAGGAATCTACTCCTGAAATCACTGTTGCACTATATGTTAGCTTAGATGTAAATTAAAACAACAACAAAAACCTAAACAAACAAAAAAACACTGAGGGCAGAGTAAGAACAGATTTTAGGAAGTTTTTCTAGTTTTTCTAACAATGTGTCAAATCTAAGGATAGTTGTGGGAAATCTCTGAACTCCCACTGGTTTCGGATGACCTGGGAAGACTTGGCATTCTCGGGAGTTCTGTGTTCTTAGCCTTGAGCTTGGCTGTGTTCAGAAAGACATCAAGAGAGTTTTCCAGTAGGAGGTGCCCACGATGGGGGTCCCACTGGCAGCACAGGAGTCGCCCCAGAGAGGAAGTACCGAGGGTACAGTAACCTCAGGGGACAGAATGTACAGGGGACCAAGAGTTTGAGGATGGTGTTGATGAGAACGCAGGGACAGAAAGGAGACAAGGGAACAGGATTCCCAAGGTTCTTGGGGGGGGGGGGGGGAGCGGGTGGGAAGGGGACAGTGAAGACTCCCAGGACACGGCAGGAGGTAAGCAGGACTGGGCTGCACGTACTGAGTCTGGGGAAGAGACCAGCAAAATACACATGGATCTAGAGGAGAAAATGATAATACTTTACTTGAAGACATGAAGAAAGAGCTGGGTCAATGAAGAGTATGATGTGGGGGTCAGAAGAGTCAGAGGAAGGTGTGTGGAAAGGGACAAACTTCCAGTTCCAAGGTTAAGGGCTAGGAACGGGACGTACCACACGAGGGCCCTAGCTACTCCTGCCGTGACACAGAGCAGAGATGAGAGAGTAAATTGCAACAGTTCTCACCACAAGAAGAAACCTTTTTTCCTTTTTAATTTTCCTCCTTCCTTTACTTACACTGACATCAGGACCTGTTTCTACTAACTGAAAGAAATTCAAAGATTTTCACTCGTACGAAAACCACAAAAAGCAAAAATGGTGTTCAGCATCTGTCGCATCGAGCCGTCAGAGGCAGTGGGCCCCCTGGGTGGCAGAGGTGGCCCACCGAGCTCCTTCACCAGAACAGTCCCTGACATTGGGCCGCCACAGCTCTGAACTGTGTCTGCGAGCACCTGTGCTTTCTCTCCACTTATTTTGGGCATCTGTCAGCAAGATGTGTCCTAGGGCATCAGAAAACCCTGAGAGAGATGATTTTTAAGTATAGAAATAGTAAAAAAAAAAAAAAATTTCCATATAAATAAATGCCGTTTTGGCTAATGAGAAGTTTCACAGGAACACTCTACTTTCACATGGTGGGGAAACCCGTACGGTGATGTGGGTCCATTATTACTTGACAAAACCAGGGCAATAAAACTTAATCACATAAAACTGACCATTCTACCCAAATGAGTAAAAAAAAAATTTCAATACAATTCCCTATAAAATGCCAACTGGGCCATCAAGGAACTTCACAGTCTGATGGTAGGACTTGTATGAAGGGTCAAACAGGCAACAATAAAGAGAAGGACACCTACCATCTCAGATGACAGTACTGCCACGGAATCACAGACTCACACACTGTGGTACCGGCACACAGAGAAGACAAACGAGCAATGGAAAAAGAAGAGACTTTGGGAAACACACGCAGGGAGCTTTGGCGGACAGCAGAGAGGGCAGAGAAGCTGCGAGGCTGAAGAAGGGGAAACACAGTAAATGGAGCCAGAAAGACAGGTGTCACACTGGAAATGCAAAACTGTACTCGTATCTCACAACAGACTCCAGTTCCACTTTGGATCGAAAGGTTAAATGTCAAATGTCTCTCTCTCAAAATAAGCAACAAACATTAAAAACATTTTTTCAGGGGCGCCTGGGTGGCTCAGTCGGTTAAGCGGCCGACTTCGGCTCAGGTCACGATCTCGTGGTCCGTGAGTTCAAGCCCCGCATCGGGCTCTGTGCTGACTGCTCGGAGCCTGGAGCCTGTTTCAGATTCTGTGTCTCCCTCTCTCTGGCCTCCCCCGTTCATGCTCTGTCTCTCTCTGTCTCAAAAATAAATAAACGTTAAAAAAAAAAATTTTTTTTTATAAAAACAAAAAACCAAAAAAAAATATTTTTAAATAAAAAAAAAGAACACAGTGGCAACTCTCCAGTAAAAAACTTTAAAGTTTGCATAGTCTGGAATCCATCTACCTCACTCGAAGAAACATCAAAGACGCTGTAACCACATGCAGGATGACCTTCGGGGCGGCTCCGGGCAACGCCTGCCTGAGCAGTGAGTACGTGAGTGCACGGGGAGCAGATGGGGGCTACGTGAGCCGGGAACTTACTGACCTTCTTTAACCATAAGGAGCTTGATATATGTATTTTTTATGTTTATTTATTTTTGAGAAAGAGACAGAATATGAGTGTGAGCAGGGGAGGGGCAGAGAGAGAGAGAGGGAGACACAGAATCTGAAACAGGCTCCAGGCTCCGAGCTGTCAGCACAGAGCCTGATGCGGGGCTTGAACTCATGACCTGTGAGATCATGACCTGAACTGAAGTTGGATACTCAACTGACTGAGCCACCCAGGCGTATTGAGCATATTTTTATGCACCTTGAGCATATTTTTATGTTGAGTACAAAAAAGATGAAGTTACGCTACACAACAAACAAAACGAAGGAGGAAATAATTCCCCTGAAAAGGTGCTCTGGACTCTGGTTCAGGAAGCGGCCCTGGGGCCAAGGGCAAGACCCCCTCCTCTGGACGGAAGGCGCAGCTGCAGACTCGAGAGCCCGAGTGGGTGTGGAAGGGTCGAGGCTCAAGAGGGGGAGGAGGCGCAATGCACTGTCAACGCCGTGGTCGCAAGGGGACACGTCCGTGGCTGGGGAAGTGCTAGCCGTCTGGAACAGAGTCTGAGCACCTGGGGAAGCGCAGGCAGGACCTGGAGCCGAGCTGACCAGAGGCACCACGCAGACGTGGAGAGTGGTGGGGAGGCCAGCGGCCCCTGCAGGGAAGATGATGGGAGTGAGCAGGGAGCATGGAGGCGGGGCTTATGGAGGCGGTGGCATAAGGAACCGAGTCGGGAGATACACCGGGCAGGACACGGCTGCACAGGACCTGGGGACGCTGGCCAGAGAGAGGCACTGAGGGCGGGGGGAGGCTTGAGCGGCTCTCTGAGGCCGTGTCCGGTCCCCAACCTGCCACCGAAACTTGGCAGGTGGACGGAGGGAGAGAGATTACGGGTCCCTGGCCGGGCACGTGGACTCTGGGTCAAAGGGTTCCCCGGCTTCCGAACCACCAGAGAGGCCAGAACGAGAAGCTTCCCGGGGAACCAGGGCCCGCGGTCCCCTCCTGGTCTCCAGCCTGCAGGGTCTCCCGCGCGCCCGCATCCTGGCTCCTACCTGGATAGGTGTTCTGGGAGAGGCCTCTCTTCGCCGTCCACGGCTCCTGCCCGCGCTCCAGCTGGCAGATGAGCTCCGGTCTGGGGACGGGACACCCTAGTCACGTAGAAAGAAATAAGACACTGGGATTTTTGGGAAAACAAATTATACCTTTCAATCTAGTGTAGGACTTCCGGATACGGATATGACTTCAGAACAAAGCTGCTCCCATCCACATGAACACTGACTTGTCACCTGGAAACTGGTACAAACACCAATGCTGGGATCCAAAGACTTGAGACAGTAGTGCTGGCTATGTAGACAGCACCTGTTTCCTTTGACTTCCAGCTCACAGAATCCCAGGGAAGAGGATCCCCTCCTTCCAGAGAGTGTTTTCTCGTTATTCCGAGCAAGTGAGTCTCACCCACGTGTGCATCCACACCTCCCGGCACGTCCGCCTCACATCCAACGAACGCAAACCTCTGTAGGCGAGGCCTGGGTATTGGGAGATTTAAAAACCTTCCCAGCGGATTCTGGCATCAAAGGAAGGTCGAAAAACCACTCTCTACCAACCTGCAAGTGGCTATGCCCCATCACCAATCGTTAGAGGTACATAAGTACACAACCTGGTAGGAGCCAGGACGGCTGAGTGGGTGGCATCCTGGGACTTTTATGAGGGAACCTGCCTCAAAGCCCTAGACCAGAGAGGGGGTAAAGAAACACACAGCTGGGCTGTCACTCGCCAAGCGGGGAGCTGGGATCACCTCTGAACTTACGAGACGAGAGAATGAACGTCCCTCAGGGTGAAGACTGAGCTGCCCTGTCATGTAGCTACTCACAGACGCAGGGAAAAGACACAGGACTGCAGAGAAGTCAATGGCAGAGGCACCAGGACCCACGGAAGGCTGTGCTGACAGATACAGAGCCACAGCCGGAGAGTATCAGTTGTCACTACGCAAACCTCACTTGCATCTGCTGCAGGCTCAGCTCGGGTGTCAAAACGGGAGTAAGACTTCCCTTCAGCTCTCAGGAGCCATGCCTCCTGTGACCCCAGGGCCTTTGCATGTGTTGGCCCTACTACCTAGCAGGCTGTTCTCTTCCCACCTTGTGCCTCTAGAGAACTCTAACTCTTCCGGTCTCGGCTCCCATGTTACTTCCCGACAGGACTTCGCTGAAGCATGGCTTCATTAATCTGCCATGTTGTTGTGGAGTTTCTCATCCTAACAATAAATGAAAAACTAGCATTTATAGGGTATAACCATATCCCAGGGACTGCGGCAAGCAATTCAAATACGTTATGGTTTTTTTTTTTTTTAATTTTTTTTAATGTTTATTTATTTTTGAGACAGAGAGAGACAGAGCATGAGCAGGGAAGGGGCAGAGAGAGAGAGGGAGACTCAGAATCTGAAGAAGGCTCCAGGCTATGAGCTGTCAGCACAGAGCCCGACACGGGGCTCGAACTCATCAACCGCGAGATCATGATCTGAGCCTAAGTCAGACGCTCAACAGACTGAGCCACCCAGGCGCCCCTCAAATACGTTATGTTTAAAGTGGAAATAAATTTATGGGATAATTTAAAGAACTGACATATTTAAAACACTGACTCTCTCCATTCAAAACAAAGTTTGCATCTTTACTGACCTGAGTCTTTTTTTAGATCCTAAGCAAAATCCTTCTGTAGTTTACAGGTGTGATAACCTAGGTCTGCAAGGGCTAATTCCCTAGTTGCCCCTGTATCGGCAAAAACCCATCTCATCCATCTGTTTTTCCATGGTCAAGTCTCTGGGTGGGTGCCCCAGGGACAACTAGGGTAAGTGGCTGTCGTGCAAGGCCAAGGTCCCCCCAGACTACCGCGCTGGGGTGCAGGTATGCCCAGTGAGCCAGCAACACTCAGTGCTGGGCTGCTCAGCTAGGTTCCCCGAGGGACTGATTGCACAGGCTCGCCCTTTTCAAGGCGCATCTGGTGGAGTCCCAGCACTGGTCCCCTGTGTGATATGAGGGATCTACTGGCCACACAGCGTGGGGCGCCCTCCTCAGATGATGTGGCACAAGAGCCTTCAACTGCTTCGAGGGCAAATCCTGCCATTGTTGCCGGCCTTACTGTTGTAGTCCGTCCCCCAACCCAGCAGGGATGGGACATCCCATTCTTGGAGACCCATGGTTCAATGTATAAGGGAGAAAAAAAAGCGTATGGGGTATCTTGTTCCTGCGAGGACACCTCAGGACGCATCTCCCCTTACGCCAGATTGCACAACCAATGTCAGCGCACCGGCCAGTGCATCCGGGCTCCCCCGACCGCAGCTGCCCAGCAGCATGCCAGAGTCTCCTTGTTAAAATCACACTGACCCAATCAGAATGCCGATGCCGCCACCATGCTGCCCTAGACGTAAGCCCCGGCCCTCTGCGGCTGTCAGGGCACCCTACAGGTGGGACTGCCACTCAACAGGGGCCACCTGGGACTGCCGGGAGCTCATCAGGTAAATACCCAAAGAAAAGGAAAATGACCAGGGACAGAGAGGTGACAACAAACAATTATGCTGGGGACCAGGGCCATCCTAGGGAGGCTGCTGCCCAGAGACCCCATGCCCTCCCCACCCCTCTCACCAGCAGGAGACAAATTCAATATGGGGCTGCAGGCAGCTAAAAGCCCAAGAAAATGAAGCGGGAGTAGGAGGGGTGCCTTAAAACTTATGTACCAAGCGAATACCAGGTTTAGAAAACAACACTCATCCTAAACTACTGACTGATTTAAAACCAGTAACAAAAAGAAACCCCTAGATACACAGGAAGAAAATAAAAAATAACTAAATACACAGTATACAACTAAAATTCTGCCTACAGTTTGGTGCGATTAGAAATCCAAAATTTATATGCTAAAAGTTAAGATAACAAATTATAATAATAATGTATAGCATAATTATTCTGTATAATAATTCTGCATAGCATAACAAAATTTATATTCCAAAAAAATTATATTACCAAAACAAAACCGGGCACTGATTGGTTTTTCTGACTCTACAATATAGGTTCTGAATTAACTTCAGGATTTGCTAAAACACACCAATTGACAAAACTTCTTAAATTTAACCAATACTGGGGCTCAAATCCTAGTTATACCTGGAGATTCTTCTAAATTTAAACACAGCGCTGCCCAAACTTCAGTAGCTAATACAGGGGAAGAACAGGTATGTCTCACTTTAACTGCAGATTTGCCTACAACTCCCTGCGTCCCAGTGCCCACTGTCCTAAATTATGCCCTATGGGCACGGGTGCCCTGACACATCACAGAATTAAAATATATTTTTGGCGCTTACAAACTGGCTTGGTAAAATGGGGCCCGCAGACACCAATTAAAATAGTTAATACAGCCCAGTGGAAGCTGATCAATAAAGGAATGACCGTCCCACTGCTGCTCCACCTGACAGCCCAGTTGTGTCTGTGCTTGAACCTGGGACAAATGAAGGGCACCTCATGGGGGTGACTACAATCTTAATACTCTGGTCCACCACTGAGGGTCCCTGCTAGGAATGCAGCGTGTCCTCCCCTCAATGTCATTATGCCCCAATTCCCAATGTGATCGTATCTGGAATTCCAGATAGGATCTTTAAGGAGGGAATTAAGGTTAAATGAGGTCAGGGGATGGGCCCCAATCTGGTAGGACTGGTGTCCTTTAAAGAAGAGGAAGAGACAGCCTTTCTGAGCCCGAGGAAAGGACACATGAGGACACAGCATGAAGTGGCAGCTGGGAAGAGATTGCCATCAGACACCTCTCTGCCAGCACCTTGGGTCTGGAACGTCCAGCCTCCAGAATGATGTGGAAATAAAGCTGTTGTTTCAGCCACACAGTGTGGCAGCCAGAGCGGACTCACACGATCCACACACCCAACATCCAACAGAAATCAAGGACATCATTCAATCCACACCCCGCTGATTCTGGGCTGAGAGCTCTGGCTAACCGTGCTGCCCGGTGCCTGCTCCGCCCCTTCTCTGCCAGCCTGCCTTTCCCCCGCAGGGAAACCCTTCTTCTCTCCTGGGCTGCGGGGAGGGTGGCTCAACAACTCTGACCCACACCCATCTCTGCAGACGAGATTTTAAGTGCCCCCACTTTCTCCAGGAGCACACGTGTGACGGTACATCGAGGACAATCTTGACCACGGAAGGTCATCTGACACACTCGGTTATGGATACATAAACACAACCCAACATCTTTTAGTCCCTTTGTGGGATTAGTTATATTATAGTTTATTTATGTAACTATAAAGAGAGCACACACACACACACGTGCACGCAAGCACAGGTAAGTGGGAGAGGGGTAGAGAGAAAATCCCAAGCAGGTTCTGAGCTGTCAGCTCGAAGCCCAATGTGGTGTTCAAACCCACACAAACTGTGAGATCATGACCTGAGCTGAAATCACGAGTCTGACACTCAAACGACTGAGCCACCCAGGCGCCCCTGGGGGATTAGTTTTAGATAATAACACTACTTAGCATTATCTGGGGTCTGGTTACTACATTCTTCATTTACACATTTTATTTAACCTCACCGGTGTTGACAGTTACAGGTCAGCCCACCTTAAATGAGGCTTCCTCCAACCAAGACTCCAAGATCTGTTCACAATAGTGTTAACAGACGCTCCACGCTCCGGTAGGTGCCCTCAGAGACCCCTTCACTACAGAGGCTTTGGACAACCTCTTTCTCCTCAAGCCTCCTGGAGTCTCTGAATGACCAACGATGGCCACAAGGGCTTCTGATGGGACAAACCGTCCCCAGTTCCAGCCTTGAGCAATACACTGGTAAAACCACAGCGACTGACCACACACTAGGCCCTCCTGAAAACAGCCGCTCTCACAGACAGGAGCCTGCAACCTCCACGCCCAGCTGCCCACCGTGCCCTGGGTCACAGAAACAGCATGGCACAAGCTTGGCACCGCCACCGATGACTCCCTGAGATAGGCTGGAGCCCAGCCTGGGCCCCGTGGCATCCTCCCCTTGTGGGGCGGCTTCTCCTGTCTGCAGTTCCCAGCCACATGCTCTGCTGCTGGAGGAGGTCACCTGTCCCCAGGCCCCCAGAAAACCCCTGGGAGTAACAGAGGGAATAGTTAGGGGAGTTTGGGGATTGTAAAAGAGAGACTGCTTTCCATCACACCCGAGGGGGCTCAGTGGAGTGTTGCTGCTTTCTAGCCCTTAGCCAGAACGTTCTAAATAAAAACGGGACCTAAGAAACATCGCTTGGCCAAACTTCAGGGGGTTATTTTCACACCAGATGCCCTGATCAACAAACGGTCCCATCTCCACATTCATTATAAACTGCTGGGCCACTGCCCAAAAGTGGACTCCTTCAGGGGAAAGAACTTCAAGACCCTCCCATCTCACAGACACCCCCAAAATAAGTCAAAACCATGCATCTCTACACATACAAGGGCCACGATACAAGGCATGGCCAGGCATTCCTTGTTCCCTTCAGAGCTGCAAGCGATACTAGTAATGGACACACTCCTCACTTCTCCAATTACACAAGGCTGGGCTCTGGGAAGAGAGAGACATTCAAGAGCTTTCGCAGCCCAAACATGCCCAAAATTGCTGGCTTAAGTAGAAGACATAACTATCACTTTGAATAACTCCTTTTCAAATCCCAGTGTGACAAATAAACCCGAGTGGGCCCCTAGCTTGCCTTACAAAAGGCCTCTTGGCCTAACACCCCACACTAACACCACTGTTTCAACCAAACGCGGCCAACACAGGAGGCGCCCATCAACTTGAGCGGGCATTCACTCTCAAAGGATACCCCAGTCCCACACGTGGACAACACCGACCCAGACCAACACTCCAACGATGACAACTCCACGCCAACACTAAAACCTTCACCCCAGCACGTGTCCAGACTGCCTCTCCTAAGACCGAAATTAGACACAGAACCTTTTTGCTTTCTTCTATTAGGAATTCTATTATGTTCTTGAGGTGACTTTTTGGAACACTCCTAAGGAGGGGCCAGGGGAACCAAACACATGCTTATAGCACTGGAATGTTCAGTTCCATCCCCCAACCTCTGGGCAGGCAACAGGGGCTGGAGATGGAGTTCAAACACCAATGGCCAGTGATTTCCTCCATGATGCCGATGTCCTGAAGCTTTCATCAGCAGCCCTAACTAACGTGGTTCAGTGAGTTTCCAGGCTGGTGAACACATCGAGGTGCAGGAAGGGTGGCAAGCCTAGACAGGGGGCATGGGAGCTCAGTGGCCTGTCCTACACACCTCGTCCTCTGCGTCTCTTCCATTTGGCTGTTCCTGAATTTGATCCTTTACAATAACTGGGTAATATTAAGGTGCTTTCCTAAGTTCTGTGAGCCACCCTAGCAAATTATCAAACCTGAGGAGGGGGTCATACCTGATTTATAGCCAGGTGATCCAGACAGGTGATGACCTGGACTTGTGACTGGCATCTGAAGTGGATGTGTGGGAGGGGGAGGGGCTGTCCTAAGAGACTGAGCCCGTTTTAACCTGCGGGATCTGTGCGAACTCCAGTTAGTGTGTGGCAGAATTGCGTGGGGTCAAGAACAAGATTTTCATGTCAGAAGTGTTACTGAGTAGAGGAAAAAGAGATTCTTTTCGTTTACACACAACTAGCACACACATGGGCGAGTATGTACAGACGTGCACAGGTGTGTACATATGTATGTAAATGCACACATAGAAACATGTAAAATACATGACAGCATTAAGCTCTCTACATCATCTGTCACTAAGTCACCTCTACAAATGCAAATCTTGCAGGTGCAAATTCATACGGGGGGAGGGGGGATGCTGTGACAATTTACATGAGTGGAGCATGAATAAACCTGAACAGTCCCGCACAGTCAGTGCTCAGGGGATCTGTGATTGTTAACTGCTTTTGAACTTTTGAACATGACCCATTTTTTTTAAATTTTTTTTTAATGTTTTATTTATTTTTGAGACAGAGAGAGACAGAGCATGACCAGGGGAGGGGCAGAGAGACAGGGAGACACAGAATCCGAAGCAGGCTCCGGGCTCTGAGATATCAGCACAGAGCCCGACGCGGGACTCGAACTCACAGACCGCGAGATCATGACCTGAGCCGAAGTCAGACGCTCAACCGACTGAGCCACCCAGGCGCCCCAAACATGACCCATTTTGAATTTTTCTTATTTTCTTCAAAGAAAGAATCCTGCATCATTCTGGTAAATGAGAAACCTAGAGTCTACCCTTAGTGGAAGATCACCACAAAAACTCAGCAATGCCATCAAAATGCTGTTAAGTCCCAGTAAGCTCATGCTGCCTATTCATGGCTGTGGGCTCAAGGCTCCTTCTGTTTTAAAGGGAAAAGTGCCAACAACTGGAGGGTGGGGGTAGTAAAGAAGATGTATTAAGGTTCAGCACTGGGGGCACCTGGGTGGCTCAGCGGGTCAAGCATCCGACTCTTGGTTTCAGCTCAAGCCATCACCCTGGGGTTCGTGGGGCTGAGCCCAGGATGGGCTCTGTGCTGACAGTGGGAAGCCTGCTTGGGATTCTCTCTCCCTCTTTCTTTGCCCCTCCCCTGCTTGTATTCTTTCTCTCTCCTCCGCTATTTCTACCCCCCTCTCTCAAGATAAATGAGTAAACACTTGAAAAAAAAAAAAGACTCAGCACTAAATCCACCTTGCCATCAAAAGCAATCAGAGGCAGGAAAAGAGAAGAAATCACGCAATCATCATATCAGGGTGTCTCTCAATGCCAGTTCATGTTCCTACACTCTCTGAAATAAGGTTTCTCAACCTGACATAATTATGTGGGTTACGGGCATGATTATTTAGGTCAAGACACTTCTTTGCAGGGAAGACAGGGAGGAAACTGTCCTGTGCGTTACAAGAATGTTTGGCAGCACTCCAGGTCTCTACCCACCAGATGCCTGTCTCAGCCCCATCCCAGGGCGACAACCAAAATGTCTACAAGCACTGCCCAGTGTCCCTCGGGGACGACATCGTCCCTGCTTGAGACCGCTAACCTAGAAGGCCACAACCGGGATGATGAGAGAAAGCGACAGGGATGGGGGAGGGCCCTGCATAAGATCTGGTGGTCAGGACACTGCTGGCGAGGGGGCGGGGACCGCGCACAGAAGGGTCACCGTCTGAGAGGCTGAAATGTCCACGAACACTCACCAGGCAGACACAACAGCAAGTTGAGGCCCGAGCCAGGTGTGTGCGCAGGAAACCACCAGACGCCCCGCACAGCCAGGGCAGGGGGAGCTCAGGGAGAGCACGGAAGGGGAGAGAAGAGCTCAGCAGGGCCAAAATGCGCTTTCTATTTGTAAACGTTTTGTTACAAAATATTTAATCTATCAAACTTCTCTAATTTTGTTTTTGCCTCTTCTCACTGAGACCTAACTCCAGTTCTCCAAAAATCGGCACGTCGTCCCCTAAGCTCTGGGGTCTCAGATCGAATGGCCTCGTGGTGACTAACCTCAAGCAGAGAAACATCTAAGCTGGCGTTTCTCAACTGGGCACCCTGGATTCTGCAGGCGGGATAATTCTTGCTGAGGGGCCCGTCGTGTCCATCGAAGGAGGTCTCCAGCATCTCCGGACTCTAACCACCAGATGCCAGTTCCACCCGCACCCAAGGCGCGACAACCCAGAGTGCCCACAGACGTTGCCAAATGGCTCCTGGGGGCAAAACTGCCACCCGCCGAGAAGCACTACTCTAACCGCCTCTCTCGTCCCGGCAGATGATCCCGGCCCTGGAAACAAGTGACAACCACGAGGGCACGTGAGCACAGAGAAGCCCCGTCACTGGGATCCCCTCGTTTACAACAATACCTGTCGGTGCTGAAGGCAAAGGCCTCCGGGGGGCCTGACTCCCTCCCTTCCCGGAGAACTTCCCATCACTCCCTGCCCTGCTGGCCCTGCTGAGGACACCTGAGCCAACCAGGCTCAGCCCGTCAGCTCCCCCTCTGGAATGTGAAATGAGGACCTCAGATGGAGACCAGTCTGTCCCGGGCACTGGGGCGAGAGGTCCAGAGGAGCTCGGGCTCAGGTGGCCATTTCTGCCTCAAGGACACCCCACACAGCCCCGCAGCAGAGTAAGGAAGAGAAACAACAGAAACAGGCAAAGACGCAGAGGTGCGGAATCTGGGGGCCACGCCTGGAGACAGAAGGTCCTCTGACAACGAGGTGGCAGGTCCCCCCCTAGGGTGGAGTGGGGAGCACTTACCCAGAGACACCAGAAGTCCACAGTTTTCCAGCATCACCTCCTGGTACAGGGTCTTCTGGGCCGGGTCCAGCTGCCCCCACTCCTCCTGGGTAAAAGTCACGGCCACATCGTCGAAGGTCACAGACACCTGGATGTCAAACAGAGGTAGCAGCGTGTTGGTGTTGGGGTGTTGGATGGGATCGGGCCTCATCCCTACATCCCTGATAAAGGTACAGAGTGATCAAGGCTCGAATCGCCAAGAACCTCGTGAGCGCCAAGCTCCGTGCCGGGCTCAAGGTGGGGGTGGACACAGCAGTGTAAGGGAGAAGCCTCCTCCACGGGAGCCACCGGAAGGTCACACAAGACAATGGAAGTGACGGGTAGACTGGGAGATGCAGACACCATGGGCCCCAGGACGTCAGAGGAATGAGTGAATAATGACAATAACAGCGTTGGTGACAACGGCAGTACCTGAGCCTCACTGGTCCTGCTCGCTGCCTGCCCCATGCTGAGGGGCACATCCTGGTTAAAGCGACTACAAGTCCCCAGTCCGTAAGTCAGTCTCCTGTGGCTGGAATCCAAACTCTTGAAAGCCGACACTTGCCAGCTGTGTTAACCTTGAAGACATCACTTCATTTCTCTGAGCGTCTGTTTCTGGATCAATACAATAATAGTTCCCGCTTCACTGGTCACAGCCGTGAGACTTACATGGAAATGACTCAGCTCAGCTTCTTTGGGTTCTCGTTTCTCCCACAGCCCCCCCCTCCCTGGGCGGGGGAAACATCTCATCACCTCCAACCAGTCCCCGAAAGGCTAAGGGAGTTCCCCAAATTCACCCGAAGCCTTGCCTCTCACAAACCAGAGGCAACATGTTAACCGCTGCTTACTCTTGTACAGGGAGGAAGAGAGGGCATCGGGAATTCCTCCGTAATCACAGTGATTACAATGTACTGACATGGGGAAGCATCTGCCCCAACTTTTGACGTTAAATACATTTCCATCAACCCTGAAACGATTTTCGTGAACGTGCGCAGAGGAGCAGAGCCCTCAGCACTGACCTCACAAGAACGGCACCTGGAGGGCTGGCGCCTCCCTGGGTAACCCGCAGGGACCGGACCTGCGCCGCCCGCTCCCCACCTCACTCCCGGGGAGACTCCACCAGGAACCATGAGCCTCCTTCTTCCTGAGCTCTGACAGCACTTGCCCCGAGGCCAGGACACTGCGGGACCAGGGAGCACAAATGGCTACGGAGAACACAGGCTTTGGCCACGGGAAGAAGAGCCTCTGACTGGCCGCCAAGTCGGTGCTGGCGGAGGAGGGGTGGAGCATCCCGCCCCCCGCCCCAGCAGCTGGGACCACCGCAACCTCACTGCCCCTCCCGGGCCCCCTGAACTCGTCTCTGCCCGGAAAGCGGGCCCCCTCCGCCCGACGCCCAAGGTCACCTGTTAGAAGAGGGCAGGTGGGGCAGCGTGCGTCCTCCCAGGTCCCGTTGGGGGCGGGATTTACCCTAAGACTGACGGGAGTCCCAGGCGGAAGCATCATTCGTTCTTTCCACAACTTACTGGCGAGCCCGAGACCAAGCACTCCACGGAACAGGGGGTCAGTTAAGCCGCAAGCCAGCCCCACCCTCCACACCCCGCGAGTGCGGAGATCGGCCCAGCGGACGTCGGGGCTCCCGGGCCACTGGGGGCCCGTCTCCGCCCTCGCACAGACGCAGCAACTCCGACGCCAACGTCCACTGACCTGGGTCGGGCCGGTCGGCGGCGCCGCCATCGTGGGCCCCGCGGGTCGAGCAAGGCGAAAAGAGGCGAGCGCCCGGGCGGCCTCGGCGTAAAAGACACCACGACTCGGGGCACCGCCCTCGGCGACCGAGGGGAGGAGGGCGGCCGAGAGGCCGCGGCCCGGCGAGCGGCCAGGGGGCACACCCGCTGCAGGGAGTCGCGGCCCCTGCGAAGCGCGAAGGTGAAGCCTAGCCTCCTTCCCTGTTTGGGCCCCACGAAAGGCCTAAGGAGCGGCGCTGGCACAGCCCGCGGTGGGTCAAGGCCGTCCCAGGGCAAATGGCTGAGGCAAATGGCGGCGGCAGTGAAAACCCCGGAAGCCCCGCCCACGTACGTGAGCCGCAGGAAGCGCCTCTGTTCTTGGCAGGCATTGGCCTCAGATGCCTTCTGGGTAATGTGGTTTCCCTCCTGTGAATCCGACCGGGCAGGATGAACTTAACCAGGCGTCTTCCTCCGAGGGGAAGGAGCACAAGCAAGCAAGCAACCGATCTGCCTTTTTAAGTGGCCACAACTCGGAGGACCAAGGGGCAGGGGTGAAGCCTCCATTCTGTGCCTGGGAAGTTGAGGCTCCGGAGACGGACATTTGTCAGGGTGGAGGCATATGAAAAGGCGAAGAACTGGCCTTCTGCCCCAGCTGGCCTGGTGACTTCCTTTTTTCGGTACCACCTTCCTCGATCCTCTTCTAGGGGAAAAGACCAAAAAGTAGCTTAAAAATCCTCCCAAGGAGGGGGCGCCTGATCAGCTCAGTTGGTTAACCATCTGACTCTTGATGTAGGCTCAGGTGATGATTTCACACTCTGCCGACAGTGTAGAGCCTGCTTAGGATTTTCCCTTGCTCTTTGCCCAGTCCCCACTCGTGCTGTCTCAAAAAAAGAAAAAACAACCACCACAAAACCTCCCAAGGAGGACACTGAAAGTCCCCTTTCACAAGTTGCACACTCTCCAGGGACTTATTTCGCCTAGGGCCTTTTTCATAAGATGAATGAACTTCTGAGTCGTGTAGTTGGCCCAGATTACGAAGAATGGATTTGGCATCCTGTGAGGTGGGGAGGAGCAGACACAGGAGGCTTAGAGGGAAACTTAGGACCCAGTTTCCAGCATGGTCAATTTGAAATGTCCATGAGACCACGAGGCATGTGTTACATAGGCAGTTCAATGACAACATTGGAAAAGAGTTCAGCTTTGATAAAGGAAATTTTCAGCTTTTCACGTTTGTGGGCTTTGCTCTTGGGCTCCTGGGGAAATTATACTTTAACATTTACCAAGGTCAAAATGGCTTGGCATGGGCTCTGTTTCTGCCCCAAGCACATGTTGTACATCTGCTTCACTGAAAATAAAAATAAAAATAACAGGGGCACCTGGGTGGCTCAATCGGTTAAGCATCTGACTCTTGATTTCAGCTCAGGTCAAGATCTCATGGTTCCTGGGTTTGAGTCCCACATCCAGCTCTGCACTAACAGTGCAGAGTCTGCTTGGGAATTCTCTCTCCCTCTCTCTCTCTCTCTCTGCCCCTTGCCCACTCGTGTTTCTCTCTCTCTCTCTCTCTCTCTCTCTCAAGATAAATAAATAAACTTGAAAAGAAAGAGAACCAGAATGTAGCATTCCAAACATAAGAAAAAGAAAAAAACCTCCCTGGTTCCCCTAAGATTAGTCATATGTATTTGCACATACTAAAAACATAAGACAAAGTCTGAATTTTTGGAATGTCCTGGGTCATAATGTTAATTAATAAAGAGTTACAATTCATCGTGTGTGTGTGTGTGTGTGTGTGTGTGTGTGTGTGTAGCAGTGTACCAACCGTTCCTTCCCCAGAGCACCCTCTTCTTTGCTTTGTGAAGACTGTGTATCCTAGGTAGCTGTCTTAACATGAGCTCAAATAAAACCCCCTTCCTTTCTCTTTAAAATTTTAAAAAAGGTTTTTTCATTTTTGTGGACACTCCCATGTATTTGAGAGTTGTTAGCTTACACTGCTATTCCAAGTCATGACACTAGGTAAGACCAACAGAGGAATGAGTGTAGATTGGAGAAGAGAATGGACACAGCATGAACCCTGGGCCAACCTGACTTTGTTAAGTTGTTGATGTCAAGAAACCAACAAACTCACATTAGGGGTTCTAATGTCCACCTAGAAGTACGTTAAGCAATCTAAGAAGTCACCATTGGTGACTTTTTTTTTCATAACTGTGGAGCTGAGAGAATCAAATGCATCTTTGATGATTTGAGGATGGGTACAGATTCAGAACTGGAATCAGAGAGTATAGAAATGCCCTTCAGATTTAATATTTCTAAGATGAGACAAAAGCATAGCAATAAGTTAATTAGGTCAAGGAATGAAGAACGTATGAAGAGTTCTATGGAGAACTAGTAAGATATGTTTTATAAATATTGACATGTATACATCTTTTATAACTATGTGTATGGTGTATATGTGTGTATTGCATATACATATGTAGTTGTAATATGTATATATGAGATTTGTTTCAAGAAATTTGCTTATGTGATTGTGGGGCATAGCAAGTTTCAAATCCAGAGGGCAGAGGGTAGGCTAGTAAGTGGCCTGGAAACTCTCCAGCCAGAGCTAATGCTGCAGTCTTGAGGCTAATTTCTTTCCTTTTAAAAATTTTTCAGGGGCGCCTGGGTGGCTCAGTCGGTTAAGCCTCCGACTTCAGCTCAGGTCACGGTCTCACGGTCCGTGAGTTCGAGCCCCGCATCGGGCTCTGGCCTGATGGCTCAGAGCCTGGAGCCTGCTTCCAGTTCTGTGTCTCCCTCTCTCTCTGCCCCTCCCCCGTTCATGCTCTGTCTCTGTCTCAAAAATAAAAAATAAATAAAATAAAAATTTTTCATATTTGTTTATTTATTTTGAGAGAGAACGAGAGAGCACTTATGCACACATGAGAGCAGGGCAGGAGCCCAGCGAGGGAGAGAGAGAATCTCAAGCAGGCTCCACACCCAGTGCAGAGCCAGCAGAAGGGCTCCATCCCATGACCCTCGGACCACGACCTGAGCTGAAATCAAGAGTTGGATGCTCAACCCACTGAGCCACCTAGGCTCCTGGAGGCTGAACTTCTTCCTCAGGGAACTCTTACTTAAATCCTTAAGGCCCTTTCACTGATTGGGTAAGACCCACCCACATTATGAAAATAAAATCCTTTGCTTAAATAAGCCAATTGGTTGTAGATGTTAAGCACATCTATAAAATACCTTTACAGCAACACCAAATTAGTGTTTGATCCAATAATGACTGGCTAGTATAGCCTAGCTGAGTTTACACATAAATCTAGCCATCACATTCTACTTCTTGTCAACTTGGCACTCAGATGCATCTCCTTAAACCATACATAATTTCCAAATAAAAATGGTGAAAAAAAAGACATACTTCTGTCTAACTAGATCAAATCTGGTATTGGTCCATTGGATTTTATATGATGAATGCAATATGATCTAAATTAATCTATTGATCTAATTTGTGTGTTTGTGTATATGAGACGTAGGGGGGAGAGAAAGCATGAGCAGGGGACAGAGGGAGAGAGGTGGTTGGGGGGGAGATAGGTAGAATCTTAAGCAGGCTCCACACTGAGTGTGAAGCCCAATATGGGGCTCGAACCCACAACCCTGGGACAATGACCTGAATCAAAATCAAAGAGTCAGATGCTCAACCAACTGAGCCACCCAGGTACCCCTGTATTGATCTAATGTTAACTTCTCTGACATTAGAAATTGTCTTCTGGTTGTGTAAGATAATATCTTTGTTCTCAGAAAATACAAATATGAGACATGAAGTTCTCAAATGGTTCAGAAAAGTATAAATTGATGGATAGCGGGCAGGGAAACGGATGAATGATAAACCAAATGTGACAAAAATGGGAATTGGTAATTTCTGTGTGAAGAGTATACAGAGTTTCTTCATGCTACTCTTGCAACTTTTCTGTAATTTTGAAATTATTTACAAATAAAAGTATGTATGTTTCTGTGTCACTGATTAACTTCTGATACTTTGTTTATTTTAACTATTGTTTATTTCCTATTTTTCCCTCTAGCTGTTGCTCCATGCGTGCAAAGGTCTTCGTTTTCTTCACTGCTCACTGCTGTATCCCCTCCCCCAACTTCTAAAAATGTCTAGCACAAAGCAGACACATCATAGACGTTTCGGTAAGATATAATGGAACATTGAATCATAATCTTGAAAAGTTATGTTTTTTAAAGCAATGCAGTTGATTTTTTAAACTACAATTTGTTTTTGAATAGGAAATGGATGCATATGGCACAAAACCAAAATGATAGGACAAGATTAGCAGTGAGAAGCTTTATTCCTACCTATTCCTTGATTCACAGGTAAGCAATTGAATGGCTTTGCTTTAAACAAAGACAAATGTACATCAGAGTTTTCCCCATTTATTAGCCAAAGGGTAGCATGACATATTCAGTCTTGGGCTTTATGTATTTTTGCCTAACACTATATCCCAGAGATAGTTCCATACCAGTATATGAAGGGTGTCTACATTGTTCTTAAAAGCTATAAGCCCTTTAAACTTCTGCAGAAGGAGTCTGCAAGATAAGAAGCAGACAATATTCTCTGGTTTCCCGCAGCTGCAAGGGAAGCAGATGTAGTCATAGCTAACTTTGTAGAAGCAAATGTTTAGAAAAGAGTTACATATGAACTGGAAAAATAATGCCTGACCTCTGAAAAGTCTGTTGTTCTGATTGATTTCTCTATTTAATATGCATGGCTATGGTAACAGTATTTAATTGTTTTTCTTTTCTCATAGGTATAAAGCCCTAATACATTGGAGTGCCTGGATGGCTCAGTCGGTTAAGAGACTGGCTTTGGCTCAGGTCACAATCTCACGCTTTGTGGGTTTGAGCCCCACATCAGGCTCTGAGCTGAACGCTTGCTCAGAGCCTGGGGCCTGCTTCAAATTCTGTGTCTCCTCTCTCTGCCCCTCCCCCACTGGTGCTCTGTGTCTCAAAAATAAATAAATGTAAAAAAAACTTATACAAAAAACCCAAAGCCTTAATAAATCTGTTAGCCAGAAGTGCATCCAGGGAGTTCTACCTGTACACAGCCACTATGAAAAAGGACTCTAAAGACTGCTCAGGTAAACAAAGACCATGACCATTATTGTTCATTTAAGTGAACAGCAAATATCTTTTGGGTTTTACAATTTGCCATGATCTTTCTTTTTGCTAGACCTTCAATTCCTTTTTTAAAAAAAATTAGCCAAATTGGTTTTTTTAGAGCAATGTTGGGTTCACAGCATGAATGGAAAGTAATATTCCCATGTATCCCATCCCCACACGTTCAAAACCCCTCCCACTAACATACCCACACCACGGTGGTACAGGTTATAACTGAAGACTATACATCATATCATTATCATCCAAAGTCCACGGCTTACAATAGGGTTTACTCTTGGTGTACATTCCATGGGTTTAATAAATGTTTAATAACATGTATCCACCATTATATCATACAGAATAGTTACATTGCCCTAAAAAAAAAAAAAAAACCCTCTGTGTTCTACCTATTATTCATGCCTCTCTCCCCTTAATGGCTGGTCTGACTTACTGCTGCCATAGCCAAGCCCACTTGAGCCTGGAGAGACTAACTCTGAATAATGAGCACCAAAATGATGACAGAAATGGATTATAACACATTAGATAAAACATGGATTCTTGAGTCCCTGTGTCATCCAAGTGAATTAACTAATTTCAAAAGGGTAGGGTGGGAGGGAAAAGTTCTTTACAAAAGAGTACCAACTCAGAAATGTGCAATGGAGTAGAATGACAGAAATAGAATGTTCACATCATACTAATTGTAGATTCAGGCAAGAATCTATAATTCAGTGGAGGCTGAAGCCAGTAGTTGAAGTGTGGTGGGGGAACTGGGTATTATTGAGCTATCTCAAAGAATGGCTCCACATTAATTGCCGAGAGGAAAAGGTGGAGAGATCCGGCAGGTACCACTTCAACCAAGCAAAGTTCAGAGTCTCCAAATGTGAAGAACTGATATTCAGGTGCCTCCTGATAGGAAGACACAACATCACTGCTATGGGGCTTCTGCCAAACTGTAACCAGAATCAAATGAGGAAACATCAGACAATCCAAAATTGAGAGACATACGAACACACACAGATAAGAGATTAAAAATTAAATGTGGCAAAATCTAAATAATAAATCTAAATAATAAGAATCCAAATAATAATGATTCTGGGGGAAAACTAATGTGTGTTCCCCGAGCTGTTGTTGGAACTCTGGAATAGGTATAAAGTTTGTTAAATTCAAAACATGGCCCCCCAAACTCCAATTTATTGACTGTCTGACCTTGTGCAAATTACCTATCTTTCTGGGTCTGTTTCCTAAAACGTTAAAAATCTGGGAATAATACTAGTACCTGCCCTACTCAGTTGTAACAAATACAAAATGAGAATATACAGTTAATAACTTAGTTCAGTTCCGAAGGTATAATCAGGGCTCAATAAATGTTAGCTATTACAAACCCACGACAATTTACCTGCAATTCCAAAGGAAGAATGGTGCGAGAGCTGAAAGTTTCCTCATAAATTTGGAATAAAAGGTTTTGGTAGAATGAACTAACCAGAAGCTACATAAGGTCTCTCTTCACCTGGCTAGCATGAAGCTACAAAGGCCTGAGGAAAACACTAACATGTTTGATCACAGGATATTTTTCATGCCACGGTTTTGGATAAGAGTCTGGATGTGTATTTCATTATTATCCTGGCCACATTGACAGAGGGAGGGGGACAAGGAGGAATTAGACATGGGAGGGTGAATGTGTAAAGGGGAAAGCTGGCCCAGTGATGGAGGGGGTTCAGATAATTTTCTTAGCTGTGGCTGTTGCCTCTTCTTTTTCCTGAAAGGACCAGTGCTCATTACCTTCTCCAGTCCTGCGTTATCCTTACTCAGCCCAACCAACATTTGGGTCAAATCCCCCCATCCTTACACAGTCGCTCATGCTCTCAGGAGATGGAGACATCACTGAAGTCTTCCTGTGTTTGGGCACCAGGGTCATGGACAGATTCTGGCCCAGAGAATTACCCTGCGATCCTTCCTGGGGCACCAGGCTCCACCCAGATGACCCACTGAGGGGCCTAAGATTGGAGCTCTGTGATTCATTGGGAAGAGACGCGGAGAAAAAGTGAAGGCGTGAGAAAGGCACAGAACCAGACCCTGGAGGCCGGCGCCCTCCTCCGCATCAACATCGGGAGACCACCAGGAGACGACCACGCGGCCCGGGGCCACCTGGGACCCGGCTATTCCCGCCCTGCCGGCCAGTTTCAGGCCATGCCACACAAACGGGTCACAGCCACGGGAGGAGGTCCCCGACGTCCGTGGCCCCCCAACCCGAGCACCAGCTTGCCCCTTAAGCATCTCGGACGCGTTCCCTCCCGCCCAGGACGCCCACGGGGAACGCGGGCCTTCGGAAAGGCCCTGCCCAGACGTCTGCCTCGTACACCCTACTGTGCACGCGCCGCCGCGCCCGCTCCAAGGCCGGATCCGCCCCGGCGAGCGCTGAAGTTTGCAAAACGGGGGCTACGGCGGCGGCGCAGAACGCGTGCGCAGAGGAGGCTGCGCTCTGAGTGTCTGGAGACTGCCGCGCGGGGGCCCCCGAGGGGCCTGGAGAAGACGCGGGAAAGAGGGCAAAACCGCGGGAAACCGTCTGTGTTGAAAAGTTGAAAGCGAGAAAACGGAATCCCGCTCTTCATTAAGAGGAAGCATAAATAAATAAATAAAAAATAATCCCAGGGCGGGGGACACCGGCAGAGTTTGTTTGTATCCTTGACTTGTCCAACACAGGTATATTCATGAATTGTACAAATGTCAGAAAATGGATAGCAGGAATTTAAAAATGTATTACTTCTGATTGCTGCCTCTGGAGGTGACCACTTTTCACGTGCTACGTAGCACGTAGTCCTCACGGCTTAATCCACATTTTTTTTAATGCTTATTTTTTTTATTTTTGAGAAAGAGAGAGACAGAGCACGAGGGGAGAGAAGGGCAGAGAGAGAGAGAGGGAGACACAGAATCCAAACAGGATCCAGGCTCTGAGCTGTCAGCACAGTGCCCGACATGGGGCCTGAATCCATGAAACATGAGATCAAGACCTGAGCAGAAGTCGGACGCTCAACTGACTGCGCCACCCAGGCGCCCCACGACTGAATCCACATTTTTAGGTATAAGTATTAAGAATTCCCAATATATAGTGGAAAATGGGATCATAACGGTGTTTCTTGATTAAAACTCATTGCATCTTATAAATAAATAAAACAAAACTCATTGCATCTTCTTCTCCATTTTCAAAAATTATACTTCTTCCTTGTCATTAACCAGCATCAATACCTTGACCATGACCAGTACCTTGACCAGTTAGAAAATTAAATTGGAAAAAGAACCAATTGAGAACAGTATATAGATATAAAACAAAAGGATTAGTTTAAAGTAATGAATTCAGAAAATGTACTTGCAAGACATAGGACAAATGTAGCTTAATGTACAAGTTATTAAGAAAAAATGTTGTACCTAAGACGCAAAGGAGCTCAGAACAGCCCTCTCCCCGCCCCCCCTCCCACCATATGCCACTTTGGCATAAGGATTGTTTTGAGATAAAGGGACAAGAAAGGCCCACTGACGTCCCCTTTTACTCCCGGAAAATAGAAGGTAAAACTCCCATATGAAAAGGGCACCTGGGGGGCTCAGCCAGTTAACCAACCAACTTCAGCTCAGGTCATGATCTCACAGTTCGTGGGTTCGAGCCCCATGTGGGGCTCTGCTGACAGCTCAGAGCCTGGAGCCTGCTTTGGATTCTGTGTCTCCCTCTCTCTCTCTCTCTCTCTCTCTGCCCCTCCCCCACTCACACTCTGTCTCTCTCTGAAAATAATAAACTTAAAAAAAAAAAAAAAACCTCCCATATCAAAGATGCCCTTTCTACACTAGGAGGAAAGAAACATTCTTATCACCGGAGATGAGGAGCCAAAACTAAGAAAAAATTCTGTGCAAGCAAACCTTGTTAAGATAACTTTTATCTTCCTTTAGTTTCCACATGTATTTTAGTTACTTTTCTAAAATCGCCTCTCTTCGTTCAATCTAACATGTAAGCACTTAGGTTTTGCTACTTTTTTGGGTCTTCATTTCCTTATGAAGCTTCGTGTATCACGTAAAACTTACATTAAATAAATTTATAAACTTCTATCCTGGTAATCTGTTTTATATCAATTTAATTCTCAAGCCCAGCCAGAGCTCCTAAGAGGGTAAAGGTAAAATTTTGCCTCTTCTGCATAAACCAAGAATCTGAAAATATCATCAAGGAAAAAAAAAGAAAAATATGGACAATTTATAAAAATTTATTAAAAATAGAGCCAAAACATTTAGTTAAAAGTGTTCAAACACACTAGTTCTCAAACAAGTTACAAATAAAGCAACGAGATACTATTATTTCCAACTCTAAGATTTACAGTGATTGAAAGACTGATAACGTAGTGTGTGAGCAGGTATGAGAAAAAGAGAGAAAATATGAACAAAATGGAAGTTGCATATTACATTTTTCCTGAAATTAAATGGGAAAATTTTAAATTAAAATCTAAAAACAATGAATATGACAATTTGTTGAAAGAAAAATATACTGATCTGGGGCCAGGTGATAGGGTGGTTCAGTCTGTAAAAATTTATCAAGCTTTATACTCACACTATGTGTACTTTTCAACATTTACATTATACTTCAATAAAAAGTTAAAATACTGGCAAAGAGGCATTCTATGAGAATGCAAGAAAGAAATCCTTCTTATAAGCAGTAATAATATGCTTTTAATATAGCCACAGGGACATAGAATTTGATTAATCATAATCATTGATTATGTATCTGATTGATACATAATACACTGAGTACAGAGCCTGCCTGGGATTCTCTCTCTCTGACCCTTGCCTGCTCTTTCTCTCTCTCTCAAAATAAATAAACATGTTTTTAAAATAAAAAAAAATAAAATATGTGTTTTTTAAAAATATACTGAGCACCTGGGTGGCTCAATGCATTAAGCATCCGACTTCGGCTCAGTCATGATCTCGAGGTTTGTGAGTTCGAGCCCCGCTTCGGGCTCTGTGCCGACGGCTCAGGGCCTGGAGCCTGTTTCGGATTCTGTGTCTCCCTCTCTCTGCCTCTCTCTCTCCCTCTCAAAATAATAAATAAACATTAAAAAAATTTTTAAATGCATTCAAATTGACCATTTAATCAGTGATGCTTTTCAGAAGGCTATCAAAAGTTCAGTAATTTTTCCAAAGTCATACAGAACTTAAGTAGTAAAGCTAATATTCAGAACCATGTGTCTGGCTCCAGGATCTATATTCATAACCACTTTACTATATTGTCTCCCTAGCGTTACAAATATTTTCCCATAATTATAAAATATTTTATTTTTATCTTTAAATTCCAAGGATTTAAAAAACTTTATTACTGATATGGATGGGATCTGTTTTTATGTGATATATTGTGAGCTAGTTTTATGAGAAAGCTATTAATATTGTAGAAATACATATATATTATTGTAAGAAAGCTATTAATATTGTACATATATTTATTGATAATAAGAGTGTTCAATATATTGATATATGAAAAATAGCTTAGCAAACTATATACCTATCTAGTGAGAACTACAGAACTCCCAGCAAACAAACCCCTGCACCAAGAGACTTGACCAAACTCTTAGCACAGCTTCTGGTAGATAAGACCTGTGTCCTCAGCATGATCCCAGTTCCCCCCTTAAAATGCCTGCCTGGCAAAGGTCAACACTCCTAGGAGAACTTACTAGCCAATACCTGAGACAGGCCCCTAACCTCCCTTTCTTTGAGTATTTACTAAAAAGGGCTTATAATTTTGAATTCTTCCTCTGTCCCTTTGAGATGTGTATGTATTTCCTACAATTCTGGGTGTCTTTCTTTTTTTTTTTATTTTTTTTTAACATTTATTTATTTTTTGAGAGACAGAGAGAGACAGAGCACAAGTGGGGGAGGGGCAGAGAGAGAAGGAGACACAGAATCGGAAGCAGCTCCAGGCTCCAAGCTGGTCAGCACAGAGCCTGATGTGGGGCTCGAACCCACGAACCGTGAGATTATGACCTGAACTGAGGTCGGCTGCTTAACCGACTGAGCCACCCAGGAGCCCCTGGGGTGTCTTTCTTAAGGATCTAAAAGCCATTTCTTGGGGCACCTGGGTGGCTCAGTTGGTTAATTGTCTGACTTCAGCTCAGGTCATGATCTCAGTTTGTGGGTTCGAGCCCCTCTTTGGACCCTGTGCTGACAGCTCAGAGCCTGGAGTCTGCTTTGGATTCTGTGTCTCCCTCTTTCTCTGCCCCTCCCTTGCTTGTGCTCGCGCTCTCTCTCTCTATCAAAAATAAATTACTAAACATTAAAAAAAAAAGAAAAAAGTAATGATATTGACATATTAAAACAAATAAAATAAAAACCATTTCTTTGAAATGTCATCTTCAGGAAGCTTAGGGCCTCTGTCTTCCAGTCTCTGTGGAAGGACAGAATTCTAACTTTGATAACTGCCAGCTATCAGACACAGCTGGCCTGACAAATTGTTGTAATTTTTCACTTCCCTGCTCTACTTGAGCCCTTCCCGCTCCTCCCGGCTCGGCTTGGCCCCTGCCACCCCAAGATCCAATTACTCTCCTTGCATTTAAGTTTTCCAATTGAGTGGCTACAGTTCCGCCTGTAAGGTGTGGCCGACAGAGAAGAACGATCATGGAGCCCTTCAAGGATACTGGGGCCTCTCTTACAACTGTATTTCCCAAAGTATTGGTGAAAGGTTATCTTACGGCCCCTCTGCCTAGTGTGGGTAAATAGATCTTAAATGACAAACACTCTCTAACATCCAAATCTCCCTAAGCTTTTGAATCCCTTGCTCTATAGTAAACCATGGGAAGTTGGGCTTTCCCAGTTCTTTCCCGGTAGGCCACCTTTTGGTCCATGGTTCAGCCACCAACCAAGCAACCAACCAACCAACCAAATTGTTAGAGGGCTAACTCCTTGAGTTACAGATGCAACTCAGAAGCAATTAGATGTAGAATCTCTGTTTTATGGGCCCATATCTAAAAATTCTACCTGACACAAATTTATGATCCCTCCACCGTTATTCCACACCCTTAGTTTTCATTCCCACACATGTTCCCTTGATTTCCGCTTGTGTAATTTAGAAAACTTAAGCAGTTCTCTTGGAATGTAATACACCGCCTCTTGGGTGACATTTTGTCATCTTACCTTTAGGAGCCTGCTGACATTTGAGTCTAATTATGAGTCTAAAAGCAGAGAGGTGGGTCCTGAGGAGAGTCAGCGTTGTCTCGCATGGCAACGGCCTCAGGGAAGGCCATCACCATTTCCTTAGGCAATGCTGTTAATTCCCTCAGAGGTGGATACCACTGGGGGTGGGGATGCCACTGCCCCTGCCACTTCCTCTAGAGGAGAAAAGACCTCTACAACTGGCAAAGAAGACTCATCCGAATTTAGGATCTCAGTGATAGCATTTTCATCAAGGTCTTCCCACACATCCCATCCCAACTTACAGGACCCCATTCTTACCCTCTCAGTGCCCTCAGTTTGACAGAAGACGCCCTGTGAGGCTGGGAGTTCAATTTGTGTTGTAACTCAGCCAATTACAGGATGAGGTTTTGTATTTGATTTTTTGGCAATTTTAGCCCTGTACCTACAGGAGATAAGGGTCTCCCACAGGGCACACATGGAAGGTCTTGGGTCATTTATGTGATGTGTGAGCTGGGAAATCAAATTCCTGAGCTCCCCCTTTTCTCTCACCACTTTGTCAAGCAACATTAGGAACAACCAACCAACATCACCATGGTCCTTAATTTTCCAAAAATGTTTGGAAGTATCATATGCAGGATCACTTAGCTCCTTGCTTCCTCTAGGTGATTGAGTACCAAAAACCAATGTTTTGCATATCTACTAAACAGTTCACCCCATAGGCTATCTGCTCCCTTTACTACTGGAAATATAGTCCTTAGTGAATTTAAATCTAATCATACCCAGGTACCCCCCCCCTCCTTAAAAATCTTTTAAGATCACACAAACATATATGGGTAACAAAACAAAACTTTCCTAGGGGCGCCTGAATGGCTCAGTTGGTTAAGCCTGCCACTTAGGTTCAGGTCATGATCTCACAGTTCGTAGGTTTGAGCCCCACATAGGCCTCTGTGCTGATAGCTCAGAGTGTGGAGCCTGCTTCGGATTCTGTGTCTCCCTCTCTCTCTGTTCCTCCTCCGCTTCCTCTCTCTCTCTTTCTCTCTCTGTCAGAAATAAAGATTAAAAAAAAACTTTAAAAAAGCAGCAAAACTTTCATTTTTATCCTGTAGTACTGTGGATTACAGCTGTGAACAATTAAAAGAATCTGTCGACTTCCATCAAGGCTGATTAATGACCCGGAGAGGAAATTGCCAGGGAGAGACCCCGAGAGTCACTGCACGTGAAACGTCACCTGAAACTGCTCCTGCCAGTGTGGGGGCAGGATCTTGTTTTTAGCTACATTTTTGTATCTTATAAATGTGGACTTTTTGCAGTTAATTTTTATTTGTTTAAACATTGCATTCAAATATTATTTATTTTGATCACAGCAGTTTTTGCACCCCCTTAAATAGCTCCCGTGGTGAGAGCTTCATCTTCCTCACCCTAATCCTGGAACTAATTAAAAAGAACTCTTTTGGGGGCTCCTGGGTGGCGCAGTCGGTTAAGCGTCCGACTTCAGCCAGGTCACGATCCCGCGGTCCGTGAGTTCGAGCCCCGCGTCAGGCTCTGGGCTGATGGCTCGGAGCCTGGAGCCTGTTTCCGATTCCGTGTCTCCCTCTCTCTCTGCCCCTCCCCCGTTCATTCTCTGTCTCTCTCTGTCCCAAAAATAAATAAAAAACGTTGAAAAAAATTAAAAAAAAAGAACTCTTTTGATTTTTGTTTGTTTTTGTTTGTTTGTTGTTTAAAGTAAGCTCTACGCCCAACATGGGGCTTGAACTCACAACACCGAAGAGTCGCACGCTCTACCGACTGAGCCAGCCAGGTGCTTCCCAAGAACCCTTCTAGTATAAGTAAAGGCCACCACTTCCAAAGATAAGTGTAGAGCATTAAAAAAAAAAGCAGTTAAAAAAATACATAGGTATAGAAAAAACACTGAAAACAAGAAGATGTGTGAATACAGTAGCACTCAGAAGTGCTCTTGTGATGTTTTTGCGGTAGAGATTAGTAGAAATTATTAAATCTATCAATGGAAGAACGGGCGGTTTATCTAGCCCTTCCTATATTAGGAGGGTCTGTTTGTAAGAAGTGATGCAATTGGTAAAGATAAAACTTCAGAAGCACGCAAGATTGAACAAACAGGTGGGGCCATCCAGGCTGATGATATAAAACCGTCCTTGAGGCAGACTGTTTCCCGAATTAACCCTAAGACCTCGGGACTCCACCAACATGGCTCAAGATAATTCTCCAAACAGTAAGTTCCCCGCACACCTGACTGAGGTTTCTGTTTCGTTGGTTTGGGAGGAAATTGACTACAAACTTACGGGCTTGCCACAACTTGTAGGAGTTCCATCTTAAACCTTTTTTTTTTTTTTTTTTTTAACGTTTATTTATTTTTAAGAGGGGGGTGGAGGAGAGAGAATCGCAAGCAGGCTTCAGGCTGCCAGCACAGAGCCCAACTTGGGGTTCAATCTTACTAATTGTGAGATCATGACCTGGGCCGAAATCAGGAGTCAGATGCTTAACTGACTGAGCCCCATTTTTAAATTTTAAAATAACTGTATTAGGATTGGGAAAAATTTTCTCTCATATGATATGAAAATATGCTGTTTTCTGTGTATTGTGCATTGGGAATTTCAGAAAGATACAGGCAATCATGAATTAAACAAAATAGAAGATTTTTGCTTCAGGAAGGAGAGGGAGAGAGATACATTTAAAGAAACTGTTGTAAAAAAAAAAAAAAACAAAAGAGGGGGGCACCTGAGTGGTTCAGTTGGTTAAGCATCTGATTCTTGATTTCAGCTCAGGTCATGATCTCACAGTAAGTGAGTTTGAGCCCCACATCGAGCTCCAAGCTGCTGGTACAGAGCCTGCTTGGGATTCACTCTCCTTCTCTGCCCCTCCTCCGCGTGCTTTCTCTCTCTTGTTTTATTTTTTATTTTTATTTTTTTAACGTTTATTTATTTTTGAGACAGAGAGAGACAGAGCATGAACGGGGGAGGGTCAGAGAGAGGGAGACACAGAATCTGAAACAGGCTCCAGGCTCTGAGCTGTCAGCACAGAGCCCAACGCGGGGCTCGAACTCACGGACCGCGAGATCATGACCTGAGCTGAAGTCGGCCGCTTAACCGACTGAGCCACCCAGGCGCCCCGCTTTCTCTCTCAAAATAAATAAATAAACTTAAAAAACAACAACAACAACAAATTGGGGCACCTGGGTGGTTTAGTCGGTTAAGTGTCTGACTTCGGCTCAGGTCATGATCTCACGGTTCGTGGGTTCAAGCTCTGTGTCGGGCTCTGTGCTGACGGCTCAGAGCCTGGAGCCTGCTTCTGATTCTGTGTCTGCCTCTCTCTCTGCCTTTCCCTCCCTCACACTCTGTCTCTCTCTGTCTCAAATATAAATAAAAAACATTAATTAAAAAAACTAAAAAGAAATTTTTATGTTTATGTATTTTTGAGAGAGAGAGCCCACGCGCACGTAAGTGGGGGAGGGGCAGAGAGGGAGGCAGACACAGAATCCGAAGCAGGCTCCAGGCTCTGAGCTGAGCTGTTAGCACAGAGCCCCTTCGGATTCTCTGTCTCCCTCTCTTCTCTGCCTCTCCCCCACTGCTGCCCTCTCTCTCAAAAAGAAATGAACATTTTTTAAAAAGTTTAAAAAATCCAGTTGACATATGTATCTTAGTATAATACAGCATACAACACAGTTCACTGAAATGGTTTCAGACTCCTCGTGGCAGCTAATATCTAAGAAAGTTTATGCCACTTGTTATAGTGGGTTTTTAATTTGGTGGAGTTTTAATTATCTGAAAGGCTATTAAAGTACAACTCTGTGCCCAACTATATACACCTGTCTGAGGCTGTATATGTCATGATTGAGCTAAAAAGAACATATCACAAGAGATCAGATGCAGCTATAAGAATCCAGCTCTCTTCTATGTGGCTAAGTATAGACATCAAAGTAATTTCCATAAATGTAAAGCAATGCCACTTACCTCAGTGATCATTTTTATTCCAAGGTGATAATTTTTTAATAAAAATGTTATTTTTGTTAAAATGTAATGGGTTTGTTGACATTTGAAAATGGATTAATCAAGGGGTGCCTGGGTGGCTCAGTCGGTTAAGCATCTGACTTCAGCTCAGGTCATGATCTTGGGGTTTGTGGGTTTGAGCCCCATGTCAGGCTCTGTGCTGACAGCTCAGCTCAGAGCCTGGAGCCTGCTTCAGAATCTGTGTCTCCCTCTCTCTCTGCCCCTCCCCTGCTCACACTCTATCTCTCTCTCTCAAAAATAAATAAACAAAAAAAATTTAAATAAAATGGATTAACCAATGTTCTCACTTTTAATTTTTAATTTTTAATAAAACAAACGGTCTTCGGATATTCAGTTTTAAAAGTGCAAATGGGTCCTGAAGCCAAAAACACTGGGATTTAGTGATCTAGGAATACTTTCTAAAGAAAAAAAATTGTGCAATAATTTTCAAGTTTTTTTGTTCTTTTTCTTGTCTTCTTAGTAACGCACAATTGATAGGTTACTGCTCCTCGGCAACACACACTTGCTTCCCCTCCCCGTGCATAGCTGTCCATCTGTTCCATGCAGTGCATTTCATGCCATTTAGAGATAGGTGTCTTGTGATATGGGTATATCCTTCACAAATACACAACATTGTTTTGGTGGAACGTAACTTATTTAAATTAGTTGATCTTTACTGGAATCACTTGATTCTGTCCAGCTTTTTATTGAAGTACAACTGCACATGGTAAAATGCAAATCACAAGTGTACAATTTGATTTAATTTATGTGTACACCTATGTAGGTATATACATAATTGCTACATAGAAATATTATGTCTCTGTATAAACTCCATTTTGTGCCTTCCTTTCTTGACTTAATTCTGTGCCTTTGAGACCTATCGATCTTGTTTCCCTTGTCATTTTTTTTTTTCTCATTATTTTGGTCTTAAGGCATAAAATTCCATCACGGGGATATTAGCACATTTTACTTACCCATTCGTGTAGCCATGGGCATTTAGGTTGCTCCAACTGTTAATATGAACAGCATTCTGAAAAATATGTCATGGAGATTTGAGTGGGAAATAAATGATGGCATTACAATTACTGCACATAATTTAAACAAGCATAGCCCAATTGCCCCACCCACTATCTAGAATAAAGTACATTCCAACCAGCTCTCCAGAAGGGTTTCCATCTCCCCACCCCACCCCCATCATTGCAAGCATCTGACTTTATCTGATTTTCTAACTTTTGAACTGCAGTTTTCAGTTATGTCTTTGGTTCCAGAAATTTTTCCCATTGTATTTTGGGAGGATTAAATAGCTTATTTAACTGTTTTCTATCTCAATGTGACAAGGATTCTTTCGACATGATTTTCCATTTACTTTTACATTTCACAGGTCTTTAATTTGGCATTTTGAAATATACTGTGTATCATGACTCAACTTCATTTTTCTTCATACAGCAAGCCATTTTCTTTACCCAACACTACCCTTTCCCACTGATTTTGGAGGCTCTGGCTGTCCCAAGTTCTGTATAGAACAGGCTTTCTGTTCCTCGGCTTTCTGTTGGGTTCCATTTGTCTACTGGTCTGTTTCTGCATGAGTACTGTAAGAAAAAGCTTTTACTACTCTATTTTATCTGGATAATTAAATGCATCATCTTTATCCTTTTTAAACAAAATGTATAATCTACTTTGTGGGCTTTTATTCTCCCTGTATGTTTTAGGTGGCCCTCAAAATCCTGTTTGGTCTCTTCTCAGAAAACAGCCATATTCTCATCATGAGAAAAACATCAGATAAACTCCAATGAAGTTCTACAAAACACTTGTTCAGTACTCCTTAGAACTGTCTATATCATGAAAAACTAAAGTCTAAGAAACTGTCAGGGCCAAAGGGAGCCTAAGGAGATCTGAGGACCCATTGTAATATGGTACCTTAGATAGCATCTGAGAACAGAAAAAAGATACTAGATAAAAACTTTTAGATAAAAACTTGGAAAATATGAATAAAGTATGGACTTTACTTACCAACAATGCAACAGTATCAATTCCTTCATTGTGAGAAATGTACTGTGGTAATATGTTAATAATAGGGGAGGGGTACCTAGTTGGCTCAGTTGGGAGAGCATGTGACTTTTTTTTTTTTTCTGAGAACTGGGGAGAGGGGCTGAGGGATAGAGAGAAAGTGAGAGACTGAGCAATCCTTAAGCAGGCTCCTTGCTCCATGCCCCACTCCCCCTTGGCGGGGGCACGGAGCCCTCTGTAGGGCTCAATCCCATGACCCTATGATCATGACCTGAACTGAAATCAAGAGTACAACGCTCAACCAACTGAGCCACCCAGGCGCCCTAAGTATGTGGCTCTTTTTTTTTTTTAAAGCTTATTTATTTTGAGAGAGAAAGAGAGAGAGAGAGAGAGCGAGCACAAGTGGGGAGGGGCAGAGAGTGGGAAAAAGATAGAATCCTAAGCAGGCTCTACACTGTCTGTGCAGAGCCTGATGTGGGGCTCAAATTCAGCAACTGTGAGATCATGACCTGAGCTGAAAGGTGGATGCTTAACTGACTGAGCCACTGAGGTGCCCCAAACATGTGATTCCTGATCTCTGGGTCATGAGCTCGAGCCCCACATTGGGTGTAGAGATTACCTAGAAAAAAGTACAATGAATAATAGGGGAAACTGGGAATGGAAGATATGGGAACTCCTCATACCAGCTTTGTAACTTCTCTGTAAATCTGAACATCCTAAAATAAGGTTTACTTCAAATATCCTGTTGGTATTTTTGTTTGGAAATGCAATTCCCTGTTAATACACAGAATGTTCACTACTACCAACGAAATGGCAGTGAATATCCATGTGTGTTACCCAGACGTACACGTGTCCGTTCCTCTAGGATAGAGACTCAGGAAGGGAATTACCAAGCTGTAACGGTCTGGAGCTTTGTGCCCCCCAGAGTCAGAGATGAACCATCTTGATACTGATCTCTAGGAACCGTTAGCTTATTGGGCTATAACATGCTCCTAGGTTGATAAAAGAGATCTTCCTCAGATTTTTCTCTTTGCTTTCCTCCTTTCTTATCCTTCATCTTACTTTAGCTCTTCATCTCCTGTTCCTCCCTGCCCACCCTCTACCTGTCAGTGTAGGAATTAGGCAGGAGGCCCTAATTTGCTTATCCCCGCCCCCCATTCCCTAGGGAGTTGATCTGGGTTAGTTAGAAGTTCCTCTATATCTACTTCAGGGCTTAAGCTTTCCTTTGAGCTTTTTACTGTAAAGGAATTTTCCTTTTAAGAATGTATACAGTCAAGGATCTGTGCACAGAGAAGAACCTACTTGAAGGTATAAGATGGGTAGGGTCCTGTGAGGGCTTTTTAACCTAAGGCCAACCTCAGAGAAGATTACTTTGCCATCAGAAAAATTCAATCATGACTATTTGGAGCACAGAGTGTGGGCCTTAGACTGGAGGGTCAGGGAAGGACTCTGAGAAGGAGGTGCTCAAGCTGGAACCTGTCATAAAGGAGCAATCTAGTCCCTCATCACATGAAGGGCATTGCAGGTAGTGGCTGGAGGACACATTTATTCCAAGGTATAAGGCCAAGGAAGTCATTATATATGACTAGGTCAAAAATATTGGTGAGGGCCTGATCAACATGGTAACATTCAAGAGGACTTGAGAATGATAGTAAAGTTAACCTTCTCCTTTCAGGGTGCCTGGCTCTCTCAGTTGGTAGATTATGTGACTCTTGACCTCAGGGTTGTAAGCTGGCCTCCAAGTTGGGTGTAGAGATTACTTAAAAAAATTTAGAACTCTAGGGACACCTGGGTGGCTCAGTCAGTCAAGCTTCTGGCTTTGGCTCAGGTCATAATCTCACAGTTCGTGAGTTTGAGCCTCGCATCGGGCTTCCTGCTGTCAGCACAGAGCCCGCTTTAGATCCTCTGTCTCTGTCTCTCTGTCCCTGTGCTGCTCAGGCACATGCACACACTCTCTCTTTCTCTCTCTGAAAAATAAACATTAAAAAAAATACAAAAATTTATAAAATAAATAAACAAACAAATAAATAAAATTTTAGCCTTCTTTCAATTAAGTACAACAGACCAGGAGGTAGTAGACTGGTATGCCAATGAAGATTTAAACTTGGAGGGACAAACATTCAGGGATCAAAGAAAAAAAGACATCCCTGTGGTCTGGGAATCTCAATGAATTCTTTATTTTGCTGTAGTTAAGAGTTTTGACTGGATTTTTTTTTTTTTTTGCATAAATGCGGAGTTTGACTTTTTTGAGTCTTGTTGTTCCCTTAGTTGTTAATTTTAGTCACTCTGACCTGTGTGAGGCGGTATCTCAATGTGGTTTTGATTTGTATTTCCCTGATGAGTGATGCTGAGCATCCTTTCATGTGTCTGTTGGCTATCTGGATGTCTTCTTTGGAAAAGTATCTATTCATGTCTTTTGCCCATTTCTTCACTGGATTATTTGTCTTTTGGGTGTTGAGTTTGATAAGTTCTTTATATATTTTGGATACTAACCCTTTATCTGATATGTTACTTGCAAATATCTTCTCCCATTCTGTCGGTTGCCTTTTAATTTTGTTGATTGTTTCCTTCGTTGTGCAGACACTTTTTTATTTTGATGAGGTCCCAATAATTCATTCTTGCTTTTGTTTCTCTTGCCTCTGGAGACATGTCTAGTAAGAAGTTGCTGCAGCCACAGTCAAAGAGGTTATTGCCTGTTTTCTCCTCTAGGATTTTGATGGTTTCCTGTCTTATGTTTAGGTCTTTCATCCACTTTGAGTATTTTTGCGTATGGTGTAAGAAAGTGGCCCAGGTTCATTCTTCTGCATGTTGCTATAAGAACCAAATGATCCTCCCCATAGTGTTTTTAAAAACATTTTGGAAAGTGATCCTATTTATCTGCTATTGAGGGCAATGGACTTTACCCGGAAATTAAACCAGAAAAACTGAAAGGGACTTAATGGTACTTCATTTGCTCTTCATTTCTATGGTTTCGAGTATTCGTGATTGTAATGACCTATTATTACATGCCTTTTCTTGACTCATTCTTCTTAATCCATATGAACAGAACACATAAATTTTTCATGGGTTTTGAAAAATAGAAGACCTTGCCTCCCAGTCATGGCATTCAGATAAAATAGAGAAGTTCAAGAATCACCTTTGTGTGGGGCGCCTGGGTGGCTCAGTCGGTTAAGCGTCCAACTTCGGCTCAGGCCATGATCTCGTGGTCCATGAGTTCGAGCCCCATGTCAGGCTCTGTGCTGATAGCTCAGAACCTGGAGCCTGTTTCAGATTCTGTGTCTCCATCTCTCTCTGACCCTCCCCTATTCATGCTCTGTCTCTCTCTGTCTCAAAAATAAATAAACGTTTAAAAAAAAAAAGAATCACCCTTGTGTATTTAAGGGATTTATAATCGTGTCAGAGTTCTTTCCTACTGGTTTCTGGTGGATTACAAAGGAAAAGAGGAAATCAAACACTAGCTTGAGGCTGAAGTTTGAAATTTATAAGCTGGCCTATTAAATGCTTCGTCTTTCCTAATCTTTCCACAGAGACCACACCAGTGAACCACAGACGCAGCCGCACCAAATTCACACAAGATCAATTGAAAATCCTCATCAAAGCATTTGATAAAAACCCTTACCCAGGTTATGCTACCAAACAAAAACTTGCTTTAGAAGTCAATACTGAAGAGTCTCGAATCCAGGTAAGTTACAAATTCTGTATCTCCAAGACTAAAAGTAGACAAGGAGGCAAGGAAACTGTTAATCGAGCACATTATGTGCCAATGTGCTAAGGGCTTTGCGTGAAGTAACTTGACACCCAGAATGAAGTCACAAGGATGCTGCTCTTTGTCTCACTTCACAAATGTGAGTACTGAGGGTGAAAGAGTGTCTAGGAGTGGCAACGACATGTGCAGGTTCTTCTTCAGAGAAGAGGAAATACTTGAGCTGGTTGATAAATGCATAATAATTGCAGCATCTATTTATTAACTTAAAAAGATTACTATAGTCATGTTGGGAACAGATTGTGAAGATGCTAAATGCCAAACCTTGACCTAAGACTTAGTCGGATGTGACAGGTATCTGTAACAGTACTGAGCTTAGACCTATAAGAATCATACCCTTTGAAGACAGGCAGTAATAGGGTGAGATGACCTAGACATACTTAATTCTCTCATTTTCTTTTCCTCACTCAAGATTTGGTTTCAGAATCGAAGAGCTAGGCACCAGAAGAAATCAGAACCCGATGAGGACTTAGAATCAAGCCAAGACCAAGATCACCTTGAAGAGGAGATTCAAAGTAAATAGTCTGTTCCAGTCCTTCCACAACAGAGCTTCTTGGGTACACAAGGTCCTCTCTACTTGGAGCTAACTACTACTCTGAGTGGGAGAGGAATGTTCTTTCTCTCAGGGCCTCCTGTTCAAGGTCTTCTGGTAGCAATGGGTCCAATATGGCCCCTGGAAATTCTTTCCTGCATGGTTCATGGACCTTTTGAGACTTTGCTCTGCTTACCTTCTTTCCACTGGAAAGAACCAGCAACCTAGCCATATACTGTGTCTCTTCTAGAACCTTCTGCCTGGAATAAGCCAGGGCAAGGCCCTCTTAAGGAGATGCAATGTATTAGATGGAGACAGTGTAGGACAGGTGTGGGTTCCTTGTTTGGGAATATGTCAACTGACCTCTGAAATGTTCCATGACCCTCAGTCTTACACCTATCCTAGGTAGAGAAGACAGACGGAGTCGTACCAACTATACGTCCTTGCAATTACACGCCCTCATTGAGGCATTTTCGAACAATCCTTATCCTGGCTTTGATTCCAGAGAGCAACTTGCTAAAGAAATTGGTGTTCCCGAGTCAAGAGTCCAAGTAAGTGATAAAGAATTTGCCCCATCTCCTAGGATGGAGATGTAGGAGATGGGGAGCCCTGTGGATGGACATGTGAGGCACATTCCCACCCCAGGGCCTCTCATGAGCTATTCTCTCCATCGAGTAGGTTCTTGAGGCTTATTTATTTAGAGAGAGAGTGAACACGAGTAGAGAAGAGGCAGAGAGAGAGGGAGAGAGAATCCCAAGCAGGACCCCTGCAGACAGCACAGAGCCTGATGTGGGCCTTGATCCCACAAACCATGAGATCATGACCTGAGCTGAAACCGAGAGTCAGACGCGTAACCACCTGAGCCACCCAGGCGGCCCTCCATCTGGTTGCCCTAGGGCCAGCTATCTCACCCCCTTCAGTTCTTTCTTGCTGTAACCAGTGTTTTATTTTTTGTTTTCTTTCTTTATTTTCACTGCATTTATTACTAATATTAAAAATATTTTAAATAATTCTTTCTCAGTTCTGCAATGGCCCTCTTCCCTCCTTCTTGCCCATACTCCTGATGCATTTCCTCAGGACAGGTTGAAAAACGAACCTGTCTGCTGTTATTTTCACAGAAAGCAACCAGTGCCAGGGATGTCAGGGAAGAAGGTTGGAAGAAGGCAACAGTACTGTCCAGGTTCCATCCTAAGGTTGGCTGGGTGGAGAGTCACAGAATTCAGTCAAAAAGTCTGGTGGCCTTGCAGTGACTTAGTCTAAGTAAAGTGGGCTGGACAGGAGAATAGGGTAGCCCACCAGAGGCTTTAGAGAACACCTCAAAATCTTGTGTCAAACCCAGAAGAACTGACACCAGGAGAAGAATGGGGAGGACCAGGGAGGCAGTCTTGTGGAAAGTTCTACAATTCTCCCATGTTGGGAGGTTACAGGAAGTCTAGAGGTCACCAAGAGCCTCACTCATTTTGGCAGAAAAGCTCAACTCTAGCATTAGGACATCAAAAAGAGACCAACCACATTGAAAAAGGCTACAAAGGGATGCACAGTTTCATAAGCACAGGGATCACAGACCAGAGTGGTGGGGATCATGCTGCTGACACACAGAAACTACAAAATCCAAAAGCAAGGAGAATGGCCTTTCAGGGGTAACTCCACCTATCATTCAGACTTGACCCCAGGTCACACAACCTGGTGAATTTCGCAGAGCTGCTAGCAACACTAGGGGCAGAGGGTGTCACGTAAAAAGGACTTAAAACAAACAGCTGGAAGGAGGGAATGACAGGAAACTGCTCCAGGGAATCGAGGGCAGTACTGGGGGCTGGGTGGACAGGTGCCCAAGCAACAGCACCAAAGAGGTTTCCTGTATAGCAGCCAGCTGGCACAGGGGATGAGGACCCAGGAGGCAGATGAAGGGAACAAAGATGGGGTCCTGAACATGAGTCTCTGGAGGCTGGATCAGAAGAAAGACCATATACTGGGCACCAGTGATGACACACAACTCTGGACCAAAAGGGGGGGTGGGTGTCCCTGACTGAGGGTGGTGGGTGGAACAGCTTCGAAGTAG
The DNA here is from genome assembly GCF_027475565.1 of Acinonyx jubatus. NCBI lineage: Eukaryota > Metazoa > Chordata > Mammalia > Carnivora > Felidae > Acinonyx > Acinonyx jubatus. Next base: position 59,027,479 of record NC_069396.1, on the reverse strand, counting down.
CCATCACAGAGCCACAGGGGACTATGTGGCCTTCAGGTCACAGGAGGCTCCTCCCCGCCTGGATGGGAAGATACAGTCTCACAGGGTGGTCTGTTGATACCTGGGTGATAGAAGACACAGAGGTCCTCATATTGACACTGGCCCTTTTTGGCAAAGTGTCTGCATACAGGACAGTTGGATTTGTCTCCCCATAACCTGGAGTCCATCCTTGGGCAGGGAGGTATTCTTGATAAGAGACCAGCTTCTGAGCTTCAAGAGTTTCTCTGCTCTTTGTTGGAAGCCTCCCCTGGAGGGACTCCCATGGCCTGGTCTGGGAGAACAGGGTTCAGCATTGCCCATGCCCTCTCCCATGGGGAGGCACAACTATTTGGGCCTCATCTGGGGCCTGGGCCTCCCCGAATTGGGCCTCTGCCCAGGGGAGGAGGTGGGAGACTCAGCATTGTGGAGTCATTGGTCTTCTTGATTCTGGAGGACCTCCATGAAGAGCTGATTGGGGTCATCAAGCTTTCCATTGGCCAGAAGGCCAGGTGGTCTAATGGGACTCCCATCCTTCTCATTTCTGGTCTCTTTCCTCCTGCTCTGGCAGGGGGAGCTGTTGCTTGGGATTCTGCATCTTGCCCTTTGGCATTATGGCGGCAATGGCTGCAGTGGGATTTGGAGAGCAGTGACTGAGGAAGGGATTGTTTTCTACTCTTTGTCTTCTGAATAGTGCCTGACACAAGGAGTAATAATTTGTTGAATGAAGGAAGGAATGTTTCTTTACACGCAATATGAGCCAGGCATTTGCCTAAAGTCTTTACATCTATCACAGTTTTCAGCCTTTCTAATTATCCCATGAGGTTGGAATTATTATGTCTAATTTAGAGATTTAACATTTAACTCAGAGAAATGTAGGATCCAGATGGAATAGAATTCTGTCAGAGTGGTGTGCTCTGTGTGTGTATTTAGACCAGTGCTCCTTGGGTGCCTGGGTGGCTCAGTCAGTTAAGCATCTGAGTCTTGATTTTGCCTTGGGTCATGAGATCGAGCCCAGGTTGACTCTGTGCTGACAGCAAGGAACCTGCTTGGGATTCTCTTTCTCCCTCTGCCCCTCCCCCACTCATTCTCTTTCTCTCTCAAAATAAATAAATACTAAAAAAAAAAAAACCACAGTGTTCTTTCCAGTAATCTGATAATTCCAATAGTATGATTAAATGTCACACAAATTTACCTCCTAGACAAATAGGAGCAAACAATGTGTTTGGTGTTTGGTCAGAAACGGTTTCACAGAGGAAAACTTGATCTGGGGCTTGCAAAGCAGAGAGAGATCCCATGGGGGAAGACCAGAAGAGAGGGGGTTAATAAGAGCAGCAGTTGTGGTAGACTGGATTCCTAGCAGCAGTCCTGTGGCTTCCAGAACATTGTGAATTGTCTATGGGCTGGTGAACTAGGGTGACATAAATATACTTAAGGAGGCCTCAAGTCTAGACCAATTGTGACCAGTTGATTAAGCTGTTGTGTTCAGGTTTTGTGGACACCATCTTCCATTAGCCTGTGAGCTGTGATAGGGGGCCCATCTCTGATTAACCCCTGTATGCTGAACAGAGCTCAAAAGTCTTGAAGTGGATTAGACACTTGGAAATACTTGCTATAAGAGTTTATATTTTATCCTTTGTGTGGTAGAGACATGCTCAAAGAATTAAGACAGAGGAGAAAGCATGCTCTAGTTTCAGTTTGAAATAGCTCCTCTTCCTCCAGTGAAGAATGGACTCCACTATGGAAACAGGAAGTAAGTTTGACAATCAGTGAAAAGTCAAGGAGGCTGAGACATGGAAATGAGTGCAGTGTGAGAAACAGCACGGACACAGACTGATAGCAATGCATAGATGGGGTGTGGAGGACAGGGGTGGGTGTGGAGAGGGAAAGAGATAAGATAATGAGGAAGACATGGTGGGTCTAGCTTGGATGGGTGGCTAATCTTGGTGTTATCCAGCAGGAGGATTGGGTTCTAGAGGAGGATGTGCCTCGGTGAGGGTTGGGAGATTCTATGGAGAAGATGGATATAAATGGAAGACTGATTTTTTTGAGTAAATGGTTTGGTGTGATTCTGAAGGAGCATGTGAGTTGGGAGAGAAGAAAACAGAAGCTGGTGATGAAGTACGAAGTTAATCTTGTCCTAATGTAGCCATTCCAATATTCTTTGGGCGAGTTTTCTCCTCAGAATTCAAAGCCGAATACATTTTTCCTTAAATTCAAGATATTGTGGGGCACCTGGGTGCCTCAGTCGGCTAAGTGTCCGACTCTTGGTTTTGGCTCAGGTCATGATCTCGTGGTTTGTGAGATCAAGCCCCGTGTAGGGCTCTGCACTGACAGAGGGGCGCCTGCTTAGGATTTTCTCTCTCCCTCTCTTTCTGCCCTTCCCCTGCTCTCTCTCTCTCAAAGTAAACATTTATAAAAAATAGATCTTGGTAGGTGCAGAAATAATGAGAAATCTCTGAATGACTTTATCAACAGGGCACTGGTTCTCATAGGTACCACAAACAAGGCAAATGGAGAAAATTTATGATTCAGGTGTAGAAACCGAACACAGGGTTGCATATGTGCAGTTCCTCCAAAACAATCATTCACCTGCAGAGTGGTCTATACCTTCAGGAAGGACATGAAAGTTTTCATGGTATTACGTGACTTTTCCAAAGCCTGGTTTTTGGACTCCAGATCTGTGCCTATTCTATTTGCAACCTCTGTGAAAACCAAACGTAGTAGTTGTGGAATGTGAGTGTGTGTGTGTGTGTGTGTGTGTGTGCGTAGTATATAAATACATATACGTTTTTCTAAAGTAATGTTATTATAAATAATATATACATATACTTGAGATATATATATATATATATATATATATATATATATATATATATATATATAATGTGCATGTATGTGTGTAACTTATGGGCAGAGGCAAGGGGTAACAATTATGTCTTGTGGTATGAAAAATATCTCCCTAGACAGACAATATACTATTCTCGGTCATGGAAGAAACATAAGCATTTTGAAGAGGAAGGAAAAGAAAGATGGGAAAAGAATTCCAGGCAGAGGGAAGAGTGTCAGTATAGGCATGGCACTTTAGGGAAAACCAGCACTGGTAATGAGGCGACCGTGGGGACTTAAGGATATGAAACCCATCATGAAGGCACTAGGTGTGAGGTTCTGAATTTTGGGCTTTATCTTCAGACTTGATAGACCGTCCTAGCTGTCATATGGAAGGCTGGTGATTTTGGAATTAGGCCTAGAACCAACCCCCTCTCTCTTCCTTTTGCCTTGTGAAAGCAATGGTGAAGCTTGCATGACATCATTTGATTGAATTAATTCTTGATGTTTTACCCACTTAGATTTGGTTTCAAAATCGGAGATCCAGATTCCATGCCCAGAGAAAAAGAGAACCTGATGATGGAGACTTAGAACAGAGACAAGACCAGGAACAGGATCTCTGAGATGAGAGAGTTCAAGGTAATCACTCTGTTGTTCTCATGTTGGCTCACAGAGCAGAGCCTACTGAGTGCCCAGTCCTTCCACATGATGGAGTCAACTCCAACCATCTCTTGGGATACCTCCTACTCAAGTGCCTTATCAGGCTCCATGGAGTAAGGGGATTAGTTATAGTTCCTGAAGACTCTTCCCAAGTCAGTGGTCCCCCAAAAGAATTCCACTGGCCACTTTCTAGCTGGAGCCCATAAACCCCATTAGAATGTGAATTTGGGGGGGCGGTGTCTGAGTTGCTCAATTGAGCCTCCAACTCTTGAACTCAGCTCAGGTCTTGATCTCAGGGTCATGAGTTCAAGCCCCACATTGGGTTCTGTGCTGGGCATGAAGACTACTCGAACAAAATTCACATTCTCTCTCTCTCTCTCTTTTTAATTGATGTCTTCCCGATACCTGGTACATAGTAAACAATCTGTTGACTTTGTGGAAGGTATGGTTGAAATAATGGAGGAATCAGTCCTTAGGTTTGTTCTGCCAAAGGCCAGCTAGCGCATGGCTTTCCCAGGAGGTAGTAAGTTCCACACTGGACTAGAAAGGCGGGAACGAGTTTACTTCCATGTTTGAATGTACAAACTGGCTTCTTCCATTTTTCTTTCCTCCTTAGGCATAGAAGCTACACAAAATGGCCCCAGTCTTTCTATCAGCTGTCTTATTTCTGCAGAGCCAGAGCAAGATAGACAGAGACATTCAGTGTATTTGATATCTTCAGCCTGGGCTCTACATTTCTCTCCCTTGTCTTGGAAACATGTTTTCCTAAATATACCTCAGCTTTTCCAGAGCTGAACCTGCCGGAGACACTCAACAGGACTTTAGGAGGCGGAGACAGACACATGGTGCCACACCCTACCGACCGATCCTGGATCCAGAGTTCAGCGGATCTTGAGGACAATGAGAATAAACTTATTAATATCATTTTTCAAGCATCATAGTCATTGTGACTTTTAAGAAAGATTTTGTTTTTAAGTAATCTCTACACTCAACATGGGGCTTGAACTCACAACTCCCAGATCAAGAGTCGCACGCTCCACTAACGGAACCAGCTGGGCATCCCAGTTGTGCTTTTTAATAAGAGACATTTACTTTGTCTTCATCCCCCTTCCCAGCACAGAGCTTCTGAAACTTTTGGAGTTTCCTGTGATGACAGAAATTAGAGGATTGGCATTTTCAATCCTCCTGAACCTCTAAGAAGGAGAGAGGGGGTGAAAGTTGAGTCAATTGCCAATGGCCAATGATTTATTTATTTTTTAATTCCATTATAGTTAACATACAGTGTTATTAGTTTCAGGGGTACAATTCAGCGATTCATCAATTCTTTACATTATTCAGTGCTCATAAGAAGTATGCCCTTAATCCCCTTCCCCTATTTCATCCCCCCCCCCCTGCTGCCTCCCCTCTGGTAATAAACAGTTTGTTCCCTATATTTAAGAGTCTGTTGTTTCTTGGCTTGCCTTTTTCCCTTTGTTCATTTGTTTTGTTTCTTAAATTCTACGTGTGAGTGAAATCATGGGATTTGTCTTTCTCTGCTTTATTTTTTACTTATTTTTAATTTTTTTAATGTTTATTTTTGGGAGCAAGAGAGACACAGCAAGAGTGGGGGAGGGACAGAGAGAGAGAGGGAGACACAGAATCTGAAGCAGGCTCCAGGCTCTGAGCTGTCAGTACAGAGCCTGACACGGGGCTCGAACCCACAAACCATGAGATCATGACCTGAACTGAAGTCGGACACTCAACTGACTGAGTCACCCAACTGACTGAGTCACATTTTAACATGTGATTAAAAAAAAATTAATGTTTATTTTTGAGAGCGAGAGAGAGAGCACAAGCAGGGGAGGGGCAGAGAGAGGGAGACACAGAATCTAAAGCAGGCTCCAGGCTCTGAACTGTCAGCACAGAGCCCCACGCGGGGCTTGAACCCAGAACTGTGAGATCATGACCTGAGCCAAAGTTGGGTGCTTAACTGACTAAGCCCCCCAGGCACCCCTGAATGTGATTTTTTAAAAATTTATTTTAGGAGTCTCTACCCCCAACATGGGTTTGGAACTCACAACCCCAAGATCAAGAGATGCACCAACATGGGGCGTCTGGGTGGTTCAGTTGTTTAAGTGGCTGCCTTCAGCTCAGGTTCGTGAGTTCAAGCCCCACGTTGGGGTCTCTGTTGTCTGCACAGAGCCTGCTTCAGATCTTCTGTCCCCATTTCTCTCTGCCCCTCTCCTGCTGTCTCATAAATGAATGAATGAATCAATAAGTAAGAGTTGCATACCCTACTGATTGAGACAGCCAGGCACCCTTTGATTTATTATACTTAGCATTATACTCTCCAGATTCATCATGTTGTTGCAAATGGTAAGATTTCATTCTTTTTTAAAATGTTTTTTAATGTTTTTATTTATTTTTGAAGGAGAGAGAGAGACAGACAGAGCATGAGTGGAGGAGGAACAGTGAGAGAGGGAGACACAGAATTCGAAGCAGTTTCCAGGCTCTAAGCTGTCAGCACAGAGCCACATGTGAGGCTCAAACTCACAAACTGCGAGATCATGACCTGAGCCGAAGTCGGACACTTAACCAACTGAGCCAGTCAGGTGCCCCAGATTTCATTCTTTTTAATGGCTGAATAGTATTCTATTATACATATATACTACATCTGGTTTAACCATTGATCCAAGGATAGACACTTAGGTTACTTCTATCTTTGGGCTATTGGGAACAATGATGCTATAAACATAGGTTTATAAATATCTGTTTAAATCTCCATTTTGGGGGCACCTGGGTGGCTCAGTCATTTAAGCATTGGACTTCAGCTCAGGTCATGATCTCGCAATTTGTGGGTTCAAGCCCGGCATTGGGCTCTGTGCTGACAGCTCAGAGACCGGAGCCTGATTTGGATTCTGTGTCTCCCTCTCTCTCTGCCCCTTCCTTGCTCATGGTCTGTCCCTCTCTCTCTCAAAAATAAACAAACATTAAAAAGAATTAAAAAAAAACCCTCTGTTTTCAATTCTTTGGAGGTATATATCCAGAAGTGAATTGCTGGACCAAATTTAAAGAATTTTTAAATAGATATTATGAAGCAAGTATTTTTAAAAGTAAACACTATGACCAAGTATGGATTTCTACAAGGAGTGTGGTAATTTTATTTTATTTTATTTTATTATTTTTTTAAATTAAAAAAAAATTTTTTTTAGTGTTTTTATTTATTTTTGAGACAGAGAGAGCATGAGCAGGGGAGGGGCAGAGAGGGAGGGAGACACAGAATCTAAAGCAGGCTCCAGGCTCTGAGCTGTCAGCACAGAGCCCGACGCCGGGCTCGAACTCACGGACCGTGAGATCATGACCTGAGCCGAAGTCGGACGCTTAACCGACTGAGCCACCCAGGCGCCCCAGTGTGGTCATTTTAAATATTCTAAAATTTCATGCCCAGTTAATAGTTGCATTCCATAAAAATTAAAAGTAAAGAACTTATATACTAGATGGAAAACCTTTAATTGATGTATACACATACACATGAAGATGTTGGCTGTACTTTATTTGTAAATAAGTTCACGTTCTAGGTCAGTACAATCCAATAGAAATTTCTGCACTGATGGAAATATTCTACATTGGTGTTGTCCAATATAACAGCCGCAGGCCACAGTTGACTACTGAGTAGTAGAAATATGGTATGGCCAGTACGACAGAGGAACTGCATTAAAAAATTTTTTTTAATGTTTACTTATTTTTGAGACAGAGACAGAGCACGAGTGGGGGAGGGGGAGGGAGAGACACACACACAGAATCCGAAGGAGTCTCCAGGCTCTGAGCTGTCAGCACAGAGCCCGATGTGGGGCTCGAACCCATGGACCGTGAGATCATGACCTGAGCTGAAGTCAGACGCCCAACTGACTGAGCCACCCAGGTGCCCCAGAGGAACTGCCTTTTAAATTTAATTTATTTTAATTCAAATGTATATAGTCACATGTGGCTAGCAGTTACCCTATTGAATGGTGCAGATCTAGAAAGTGTTTTGTTACCTATTTCACTCAACATGACATTGGTAGCATCTTTTCAACCTTAAAGATGTGCTCCTCCAAAAGTAGCACCTATTTATTTGACGGTATTGTAGGTTAGAAGGTATAATAATGTAAAACTGTCTTTATCACAGCAAAACTGAAACCATGCCCCATGTGTTAATGAGGCTAAAACTAGAAGAAAGTGTTAATCTTGGTTTTTAGGGAACTCCCCCCCCCCCCGCCCCAGTCAGGTATTGAGCCTTTTCAGACCCCGCTCACAAATCACTAGTTGTTTCTACAGAAGCCTGGGCTCAGGGTCAACTGATATGGATGTAGCCTGGGAACAAGCAAGGCCCTGTGTTCCTCACTCAAGAAAACGAGCCCAAAGTCCCATCCAGTTTATGCCAGCTCCTGGAGCATGCCCACAGCTGCCTCCCCTTATCCTAAGATACACCTGACATCACGTGCTGGGTTTTGCTTCGTTCCAGTGTTAAGTCTTTACTAAGAAATGAACATGGGATGTATGTGCTGTATATGTTTGCTCGGTACACACACTCCATCTTTCCTCATGAAAAGTCATGTTTCCCCACCCTTTCCATCAATATGTATGTAACCTCACCCCGTGATTATAAAAAAACTTGTTCTCCCTTGGGGCGCCTGGGTGGCTCGGTCGGTTAATCATCCGACTTCAGCTCAGGTCATGATCTCACAGTCTGTGAGTTCGAGCCCCGCGTCGGGCTCTGTGCTGACCACTCAGAGCCTGGAGCCTGTTTCAGATTCTGTGTCTTCCTCTCTCTCTGCCCCTCCCCTGTTCATGCTCTGTCTCTCTCTGTCTCAAAAATAAATAAACGTTAAAAAATTAAAAAAAAAAACTTGTTCTCCCCCTTGTGGGAGGCAGATTTGAGGCTTGCCCTCTTGCCTCCTTGTCTCATCTCACTGTGTCTGGAATAAATCCTTTCCTTGCTGCAAGCCTGGTGTCTCAGTAACTTGCTGCACACCAGGCAGACAGACTTGGGTTCAGTTACAGAACCCAAACTATAAGGATACATTTTAAGAAAATGTAATCTACGACCCAGCAATTGCACTACTAGGTATTTAGCCAAGGGATACAGGTATGCTGCTTTGAAGGGGCACATGCACCCCAATGTTTACAGCAGCGCTATCAACAATAGCCAAAGTATGGAAAGAGCCCAAAAGTCCATCGATGGATGAATAGATAAAGAAGATGTGATTTAGGGGTGCCTGGGTGGCTCAGTCGGTTAAGCGTCTGACTTCAGCTCAGGTCATGATCTCACAGTCCATGAGTTCGAGCCCCATGTCGGGCTCTGTGCTGACAGCTCAGAGCCTGGAGCCTGCTTCAGATTCTGTGTCTCCCTCTCTCTCGGCCCCTCCCCGGATCACACTCTGTCTCTCTCTCTCTCAAAAATAAATAAACATTAAAAAAAAAAGAAGTGGTATATATATACAATGGAGTATTACTCAGCAATCAAAAAGAATGAAACCTTGCCATTTGCAGCTACGTGGATGGAACTAAAGGGTACTATGCTAAGTGAAATTAGTCAGTCAGAGAAAGACAAATATCATATGACTTCACTCATACGGGAACTTTAAGACACAAAACAGATGAACACAAGGGAAGGGGAGCAAAAATAATATAAAAACAGGAGGGGGGCAAAAACATAAGAGACTCTTAAGTGTGGAGAACAACAGAGGGTTACTGGAGAGGTTGTGGGACGGGGGATGGGCTAAGGGGCATTAAGGAATCTACTCCTGAAATCATCGTTGCACTATATGCCAACTAACTTGGATGTAAATTAAAAAAAAATAAATTAAATAAAAAATTTTAAAAACCTATGGGATTACAAGGTGAAAAAAAAATAAAATAAAATGTACATGACCCAAATGAAAAAAACCTAAAATATTGCACTAAGGCACCTAAAAAGAGGACATGAATATTAGGAACGGTGGGGCTGGCATAGAACCCAGAAGTCAGAAAACGAACTAACTAAATAAAGCAAAAGCATAAACACTTAATAAAGATCAAACAACCTGGGTGGTTTGGGGGCAGGGCCTCCTTAAAATAATTGAGTCAGAAAACACTCCTGGTGAGGTGATATTTTGAGCCAACATTTATGGGAGGAGAATGCAGGGATTCTGTGAGGGTCTAGAGGAGAAGATTTCAAGACGAAGAAGAAGTTCAAGAGTTCTGAAGTGAGAAGGAAGCAAAGTGTCCAAGGGCCGGGAGAGAGGCTATCTGATAAGATGCTGCTGAGGAAGGCGGTGATCAGCGAGGTGGGGGAAAGAAAGGGGAAACAGTGAGCCATCCAAGGGTTTCCAGTCGCCCTTGGGTTTAAAAGGGCATTGATCTGGAAAACAGATAGCGCCAATAAGTGTTGAGAGGCTCGTGAAAGAGAAGTGGGGCCGTGTGTTAGGGGATAACACAGTCCTGGACGCTACAGGGTTATGACGAATGTGGAATTTCCCCTCCCTTGTTCGCTGTGCAACCCCTGAGCTGGGGGACAGCAACTTCCGAGACAAAGATAATATGCAGTTACTTTGTGCTGGGCGCCCTGCTGCATTCTTTCCGTGTCTTAGACCATCTAGTCCTCACTACGTTGTGACTCCCTTCACTGCGACCATGGTAGGTGATATGAGGTAGCTGAGGCCTGCGGTGATCATGTCATTCGTTGGTGGTCTCACGGCCGGTACAAGGTGGAGCAGAAGTGTGGCACCAGAGTTCGCTTGTTTAACCACTTAACCCAGCTCCTCCCAGCCTGGTGGAGATTTTCTGAGTAGGTAGCCTTTCGTTCAGAGAAACGCTCGTGCTGGAGGGGCAGCAGCCCGAGGACCGTGAGCTTACACATGCCATGGGAAGGACACGCAGGGGCATGTTCCTCAGTCACGACTCTAAAGTGTTAGGATATAATTACTTTTCCCATTGTTTTTATTTATTTATTTATTTATTTATTTATTAATTATTTTCAACGTTTATTTATTTTTGGGACAGAGAGAGACAGAGCATGAACGGGGGAGGGGCAGAGAGAGAGGGAGACACAAAATCGGAAACAGGCTCTAGGCTCCGAGCCATCAGCCCAGAGCCCGACGCGGGGCTCGAACTCACGGACCGCGAGATCGTGACCTGGCTGAAGTTGGACGCTTAACCGACTGCGCCACCCAGGCGCCCCTCCCATTGTTTTTATTTATTTATTTATTTATTTATTTATTTATTTATTTATTTATTTCAACGTTTATTTATTTTTGGGACAGAGAGAGACAGAGCATGAACGGGGGAGGGGCAGAGAGAGAGGGAGACACAGAATCTGAAACAGGCTCCAGGCTCCGAGCTGTCAGCACAGAACCCGACGTGGGGCTCGAACTCACGGACTGTGAGATCATGACCTGAGCCGAAGTCGGTCGCCCAACTGACTGAGCCACCCAGGCGCCCCAAAGAAAGATGCTTTGATTCCGGCACCTGGGTGGCTCAGGCAGTTGAGCGTCCTACTCTTGATTTCAGCTCAGGTCATGATCCCAGGGTTGTGGGATCGAGCCCCACGAGCACAAGACATCACGGTCACTTTCAGGGAGCGGATTGGGGTTAGCAGAGATATTTTCGAGTGAATTTCCATGCAGACAGTAAACCAGCATTTGACGCTTCTGGACGAGGGGGACAAGTTCAACTATATCACCACTTCTACCATTTAAATCGATCTGAAATTCCTGTTCTTGCCATGTGGCGATAACAAGGATGCTGTTGAATTAGATCTCCAGGCTCTAAACTCCACATTGGAATATGTCTGCAGGCTCCGCCCCCATTTACTTTTCAAACCATTGTCTTAAGAAGCCCTGCCCGCTAACACTGAACCCACATCCTAACACTTGTGAAGGATGACAGAGCAACTTTCCCATGCCAATTCTCACCTTTGCCATAGTTACGGGGCAGGGAAGGGGGGGAAGTGATGTTAATGGTACCTTTCATTTCACCCCCCAAATCAGGGCTGATAGTGGAATCAATTCATGTTTTAGAAAGACAATTTTTTTTTTTACGGTTTGGTAACATTTTCCTTTTTTTAATTTAAAATTTAATTTATCGGCTAAAATCAACAACACAGAAAAAAACAGGTGTTGGCGAAGATGTGGAGAAAGGGGAACCCTCTTGCACTGTTGGTGGGAATGCAAACTGGTGCAGCCACTCTGAAGAATATGGAGGTTCCTCAAAAAACTAAAAATAAAGCTACCCTACGACCCAGCAATTGCACTACTAGGTATTTACCCAAAGGATCCAAAAATACAGATTCAAAAGGGCACATTCACTCCAATGTTTATAGCAAGCACTATGAACAATAGCCAAACTATGGAGAGAACTCACATGTCCATCGACTGATGAATGGATATAGAAAGATGATTTTTTTAAGATAAGTTTTAGATTCACAGCAAAACTGGTAGAGAGGTACAGAAGGTTCCCATATACCCCAATCCCCCCCCCAACATACCCTTCCTCCATTATCAATATGCCCCACCAGAGCAGTACATTCATTGCAATTGATGAGTCTACATTGACTGATCATTATCACCCAAAGACCATCACTTACATTAAGGTTTGTCCTTGGTGTTGTACATTCTCTAGGCTTGGGCCAGAGGGATGGGAAAAATGCTTCCCACCCATATAGCATCATACAGGGTTTTTTTCATTGCCCTAAAAGTCTTCTGTGCTCTGCCTCTTTATCCCTCCCCTTCACAGTCAAGATGGTTTTACAAATAGCCATCTTCGGGTATGTTTGGGAGGATATCAAGTCCCTTGAAGCCTAGCTCATAAAATCTGCTGTAATCTTTCAGAATTCAGTTGGAAAGTTGCTATGTGTCTAGGCAGAGGTTACATAACAAGGATTTAAATTCAAGACCCAGACAATGGTGTAATCAATTGGTATCTTGGTTTCATTTTGAGAGCATCAGGACAGCTGAAGAGCCCTTGCTAGGAGCACGTACCTTCCATAAGGGTGGAGGACACTCCTTTTTTCTTTATCTGTGGCCCAACTTCACCCCAGGGCTGTCATCTGCTCTCTTCTGCTCCTCTTCCTGCTTAAAGAAATTCCAGTAAAGCATTTTCAGTTTGCAAATTATTTTCAACCAGAAGCAAAGATAGTTCATGCATGTAGAAAGTTATTTTTGACATTCATTTTTACAACAAAGTTGACGTGATGTTGAGAAGGTTAAAAAATATAACTTCTTATAAGATATTTTTGTTGCTGTTTTATTTCATGGGGTCTTCAGGTATTTTTTTTAAGCTTATTTATTTTGAGAGAGAGAATGAGTAGGGAAGGAGCAGAGAGAGAGGCGGGGAGAGAGAGAGAGTGTGAGCAGGAAAGGAGCAGAGAGGCAGACAGAGAGAATCTCAAGCAGGCTCCATACTGTCAGCACAGAGCCCAACTTGGGGCTCGAACTCACAAACCGTGAGATCATGACCTGAGCTGAAGTTGGACACCCAACCGACTGAGCCACCCAGGTGCTTCTCAATAACTTTGTTTTTAAATTTTGCTTTGCAACACCCTCCTTTTCAACTCCAGAGAAAAATGAAAGATGAAAATAAAACATCTTCAGAAATCGAAGTTACTAAGGCGAAGGGTATTTTTTTAATGCTTATTTATTTTTGAGAGAGAGAGAGAGACAGAGACAGAGAGAGCATCTCAAGCAGATTCTGAGCTGTTAGTGCAGAGCCTGACTCAGGGCTGGAACTCATGAACTGTAAGATCATGACCTGAGCTGAAATCAAGAGTCCGTCACTTAACCGTGAGCCACCTGGTGCCCCAAAGGATATTTGTTGTTCTCATCCAGGCTCCATTTGTCTGGATTCTTGCCACCCTTGTGAACCCAGCCTCTGTAGGTGATTGTGTTTCAAGTACCTGTTTCCTGCGTGTTGCTTCTGTAGCTGGGAGAAGACTATGGTTTGGGAGACTTTTGGAACAGCTCAAAGTAACACAAGGACCATGCCTTTCCTGATGAGGCAGGAATTTCAGAAAGACACCATCTCAGAACAGTTCCTTCTTGAGTCTCCCCTGAGCCTGAGTTTGGGTTCTGAGAGCGTGTGGCTTCCCATCCCACCCACATCGGCAAGTTTACAAGGACAAGTGGGAATCAGTCAGGCTGAATTTTCACTGAGAGACAACTGTGCCTTTGAAAACACATGTGCCTTTGACACACATGTGAGAAACACATGAAGCAGATTCCTGGAGCATGTGGTTGACATTTTGATCCCCCTTGAACCCTAATTTCCTTAGGTGACCGTTTATCATTGCACATGTTGCTTTCAGTTGTGAGATGGGAAAATGAGTTGATCATGAAATGTCTTGTACTTGACTTTTTTTTTTTTTTTTACACTTTGGTAATTATTCAAGGCAAATTGTGAGAAGTGGAATTTTAGGATCCAAGAGCTGCAGGAATTATGAAGAGTCACGGGAACCCCATACATGTGTAGCACTGCATGGAATACAGGGACATGGGCAGTAAAGTCAGCATTTGTTCAGATAGGGACCACCGAGGTAGAAGTGTGGGCTCTTGGGTAAATTGAGTGCACGGAACGGTCTATGCTGGATGACCAGGCAGCTCCAGAGAAATTACGCTTTTTCATGGCTCTTTTCCATTTCCCCTCAGACCTTCCTTCCCAAGACTGTCTTGGCTCGAAATGGACAGGAAATGAACGATTTCCAGGTGTGTTTGGTAAAAAACTTAAAATCATCATAACAAACAAAATATGTCACCCATATTCCCATCACTCAGAATTAACCTCTGCTAACATTTTGCCATATTCTCCTCCTACATGCCTTCCTTCCATACCTTTATTAAAAGGTACAACACACTCTGATTTTTCCTTTCCTATCAAAACCAAAACATTTCAAGGAAAGCGAAAACATCTCTGCACAGAGCCTGACGGGGGGCTTGAACTCACAAACTGCAAGATGACTACCTGAGCCGAAGTCAGATGCTCAACCAACTGCACCACACAGGAGCCTGCACATGTGCTAAATTTACGGAGCCCTCAGTGTCAGGGTTGTGTACATACTGCACAAATTTTTAAATTGTATGGGGCGCCTGGGTGGCTCAGTCAGTTAAGCGTCTGACTTCGGCTCATGTCACGATCTCGCAGTCTGTGAGTTCGAGCCCCGCGTCGGGCTCTGTGCTGACGGCTCAGAGCCTGGAGCCTGTTTCAGATTCTGTGTCTCCCTCTCTCTGACCCTCCCCCGTTCATGCTCTGTCTCTGTCTCAAAAATAAATAAACGTTAAAAAATAAATAAATAAATTGTACTGGGGGGGGGGCCCTCCCTCCATCCTAATCTTGGCTCTGGTTTCTTGAAAAGCTTGATCCTTTAAGGGAAAAAAAGCATTTCGTGGTTGTGTTTGGATTGACTGCTCTGGGCGATCCTCGAAGCTGGGTATTCCCCATTCACCCTTCAGGCAGGGGCGTATACGCACACTCCCACACACGACACTCATAAACACACACACATTCACAGGGATATCCACACACGAATACAGAAACACACAAATACCCACATGCAACAGTCACGCTCACATGTGCAAACACACACAGCTCTCGCCGACATCAAGCTCCATGGTGGTTTCCACGAACGGGAGGAGAAAAAACCCTCAAACCCGATGTCATCTTGAGATTGGAGATAGGAGAGGAGCCACGGATGGTGGAAGGAGTGGTGCTGAGGAGCTCAAATCCAGGTACATGACCCGGGAGAGTGTGGGTGGCCCAAAGTCGCATGGAAGCCAGTAAGTTATATATATAAATTACATAAATTAAAAATTATTATATATATAATATATATTAATATATATTATATATTTATATAATATATTATATTATACATATATTATATTATAATATATATTATATATATAAATAATTATATATATATATAATATTATAGAGTTTTCTATGTTTAACCTGAATTTCCCTTTCCAGATAAACTCTATTTCTTCTCTCTCTCACTAGTGTCCTGGGGCTCTCACCTGCTCCAGGTGTGCGTGTACTAGATCTGCTTCTAGAGCAGTCTTCCAAAAGCATTGGCTCGTTTCTTTCAGTTATCCTTTCTCCTCATGGTAAGAGATCTGACATCCCCAGTCTCGCCCCAGAGCCTCTCCGTTATCCTGGCCATGAAACTGGCCAAGAGCAGCCGGCCTGGACGTGATAACTGGCCACGTGTGTGGATAGGTTGAGGTGGCTTGAAGTTCTAAGACCCTTTATCAGAACATGCACGGACTAGAGTTTTAGGAAATTTAATGTCGCTTCAGGATATGGGGAGCCAACCTGAAGGGAAAGCGTCAATAAGGGATGGCTAAGGATCATTCCACGCGTGTCAGCATGAACCCTTTATTTATATTTTTATTTATTTAAAAAAAATTTTTTTTAACGTTTATTTATTTTTGAGACAGAGAATGAACGGGGGAGGGTCAGAGAGAGGGAGACACAGAATCCGAAACAGGCTCCAGGCTCTGAGCTGTCAGCACAGAGCCCGACGTGGGGCTTGAACTCACGGACCGCGAGATCATGACCTGAGCTGAAGTCGGCTGCTTAACCGACTGAGCCACCCAGGCGCCCCCTTTATTTTTTTTTTAAGTTTATTTATGTATTTTGAGAGACAAAACTTAAGTGTGGGAGGGGCAGAGAGAATCCCAAGCAGGCTCTGCACTGTCAGCATGGAGCCCACCGTGGGGCTGGATTTTCCCAACCATGAGATCACGAGCTGAGCCCAAATCAAGAGTCAGACGCTCAACCGACTGAGCCACCCGGGTGCCCCACAAACACTTTAACTCTGAGGTGCAGTGAAACCTAATCTGATTGGTGATAGGGTCGCATACCATCAGTGTCTGTTCACCTAGAACTCTTGTCAATTTCACACGCTTCTTTAATTCCTTTGACACTTGCTTCTTGTTGATTTTCTTTTCTTTTCTTTTTTTTAAATTTTCTTTTCTAAAATGTATTTTTGTAGTTTTTGGTCACTTGAACCCATACATGTAAGCTTCCAGCCCACAATTTCTTCAGAAATAGTTTTACTCTCATAGCCCCTGGCCCTGGGATTTCTTTTATATTTGGATAGCTTGAGGAAACAAGAAATGGAGACCCAAAGGAACATGCCAGTTCATAAATATAGAATTAGCTACATTATTTAGGGGGAAAAAAACCCCAGAATACACACACTGTAGGTAACCTCCAAATGACTATACATCTACAGTGGATGTTAAGCCTTGTTGATCTGAGATTAAACCTACAGTTGTTACACAGCATCGTATTTTTAGGAAGTATTTTATCTTAAGCTCACTCTGGCATCCTGTTTTCGATCATTCTTGATCAATACCACATGAAATGGCTTCTATTCCTTCAGTATCACTCAATAGGTTAGGTTACGTTCAGTTACCCACAGAATGATCACTGCAGTGGATTATTCCTGACATTTCATTTCAATTATGTGAGTGGGATAATTCATGCAGGACATTTCTTCATGTTCTGCTTTAGAAAAAGACTGGGACTTGGGGCGCCTGGGTGGCGCAGTCGGTTAAGCGTCCGACTTCAGCCAGGTCACGATCTCGCGGTCCGTGAGTTCGAGCCCCGCGTCAGGCTCTGGGCTGATGGCTCAGAGCCTGGAGCCTGTTTCCGATTCTGTGTCTCCCTCTCTCTGCCCCTCCCCCGTTCATGCTCTGTCTCTCTCTGTCCCAAAAATAAATAAACGTTGAAAAAAAATAAATAAAAAAGAAAAAGACTGGGACATTGGAGAGCGGATTTGGAGATTCCAGCATGTGGAGCAGAGTCTCAAGAGGGGCGTTGCATCAACCAACAAGGAAATCTTGACGAAGCAAAAAAGCGTTGAATTTAAGAAAAGTGTTGAATTTAAAGAAATATTTCTACTGAGTACAGACAATGTTCCTTTAAGACTCAGACTCCTTGGGTCACCTGGGTGCCTCAGTCAGTTAAGCATCCAATTTCAGCTCAGGTCATGATTTCATGATCTATGAATTCAAGCCCTGCATCGGGCTTAGTGCTGACAGCTCAGAGCCCGGAGCCTGCCTCAGACTCTGCATCTCCCTCTGTCTCTGCTCCTCCCCTGCTTACATTCTGTCTGTCTCTCTCTCTCAAAAATAAACAAACATTAAATTTTTTTTTAAAAAGACTCAGACTCCTTGAATGGGACCCATTTGGAAAAGATTTGAACATAGTTTATGAAAAGCTAAAAAAAAAAAAAATTCATTCTTATATACAGAAAATTAGGTGGCTATAATGCACCCAAATTTATGGAAAAATGATTTGAAGGCAATGCCTCTTGAAAGTTATTCAGTCCTGGGGCGCCTGGGTGGCTCAGTTGGTTGAGCGTCCGACTTCGGCTCAGGTCATGATCTCACAGTTCATGGGTTCGAGCCGCATCGGGCTCTGTGCTGACAGCTCAGAGCCCGGAGCCTGCTTCAGATTCTGTGTGTCTCTCTCTCTCTGCCCCTCCCCTACTCATGCTCTGTCTCTCTCTCTCTCTCAAAAATAAAAAAACATTAAAATTTTTTTTAAAAAGACTCACTCCTTGAATGGGACCCATTTGGAAAAGATTTGAACATAGTTTATGAAAAGCTAAAAAAAAAATTCATTCTTATATACAGAAAATTAGTTGGCTATAATGCACCCAAATTTATGGAAAAATGGTTTGAAGGTAATGCCTCTTGAAAGTTTTTCAGTCCAAAGTCATGCTTTCTGTGTTACTTAAGAATGTACACTGGTGGGAAATCCTTTGAATATGATAAATGTGGAAGAGAATCCAAGGATGAGTTGAGGATCAATAAATGTCAGAAAACTGATAAAGAAAATCCTATAAATGTGATAAATGTAGAAAAGTCTACAAGCAGAAGCCAAATCCCATTCAACTTCAGAAAACTCATACTGATGAGGAATCCTAGGAACGTAAAACATATGAAAAAGCCTTTTCCAGGAAATCATCCCATATTAATCATGAGAAAATCCATGATGTAGAGAAAGCCTATGAATGTACTGAATGTGGGCGATCATTCAAACAGAACTCAGTCCTCATTCAACGTAAAAAAACTTCACTCCAGACAAAACCCCTCTAGCCTGCTTCGGATTCTGTCTCCCTCTCTCTCTGCCCTTCCCCTGCTCGTGCTCTATTTTTTTCTCTCTCAAAAATAAACATTAAAAAAAAATTAAAAATATGGGAATACCTTCACTTATAGGTTAGCCTGCAATGGTCACCCAGGAATTCATACAAAAGGGCCTATAATTTGAAACCTGTAGCTGAGGGCAGTGAGGTCTTAATATATGGAGTTTCCTTTGAAGATTGATTTGGCTTCTTCAGAAAATATTTATTAAATGCCGTTTATATACCAGGAACATTTTTTTTTCTTTTTAAGGTTTTACTTTTAAAGGAGCAGAAGGTATTTGTTGGGAATAAGAATGTTTAAGGGGCACCTGGGTGGCTCAGTCGGTTAAGTGTCGGACTCTTGATTTCATCTTGGGTCATGATCTCACAGTTGTGGGATCAAGCCCCTAGTCAGGCTCCGTGCTGGGCTCTGCCCCTTCCCGGCTTGCACACATATTCTCTCTCTCTCTCTCAAATATAAAAAGGAAAATAAAAAAAAGAATGTGTCAGCTTATGTGTATGGTGTGGACCCAGGTGACAGGAGACTGGGTTGCCAGGCCACTGTCTCTGGCCTTTATCTCTCATATTTGCCGCGTTGGCGTGAACTAGAGGAATTGTGGGTTTGAGCTAGAGAGAGAAATTATCGCTTTGTACGTCGTCGACAGCAAGAGAAAATAGAAGTATGAGAAACTTTGAAGTCTAGAAATGAGATTCTGGTCTTTAATGTTCTCCCAGTTAAAGGAAGCCAGATGTGGGAACCAGTAAGTAAAAAATATTGTTAGGAGTGGGGCAAGTTGTATGGGGCAAAAGAAGAGTATAGACCCACCAAAGACAGTATGTCAGAAAGTTTCATTTCACAGCATACTGGTTGGTGGGAAGATTCACAAGTGATGAATTCTGATTTCCATTTTGGGACGTGACGGGGTGATGCAAACAAAATAGAGCTCACCAAGAAAATAAGGAGAGGCATTTGAATCAAGCGAACTTCATCGATGATAAAACACCTACTAAGCAGAAAGGCTATGGATATGAAGCTTTTGCAAACATATTTAATCTCCACTCAAACGTTATTCTATCAAGTCAAAAACTATGAGCACGTTTTAAGTGGAAAGAGTTTGAAAAATAACTCAGATTTATTTAATTGTAGAGGAAATCTATGAACTTAATGGAGATGAAAAAATCAGTTATGATTAATTTCCAGTGAAGCATGAGAAAACTCATACAGGTAAGAATACCCAGGAATATGATGTATGTAGCTGTGTGCTGTCTAAAGTCACACCTGACTGGACACCAGAGAGTACATTCTAGAGAGAAACCCTATGGATGAAATGGGTATGGGAAAGCCTTTACTGATCTGTTGCTCATCCCTTATTAAACATCTGAGATCTCACACAGGTGAAAGACCCACTGATGCTTATAAATTCTGCCAGAAAGCCTTTAGGAGAATTCACAACCATGAGAAACCCTCTAAATATAACGAACGTGGGAAGCTATCCAGAGGGTGGCATTTCATTATGTAACGCCAACAGGCTAAGACATCATCATTTCAGATAATCTTCAAATCATCAAAACACTTGGGCAAGAGGGATTCTGAGACTTTTCCTCTTTTCTAGATTTGCATCAGTTAGGACTCCTCGTGTTGGAAGTGACAGAATATTAAAAACCAGCTTCAGCAATAAAACAGAGTTCATTGGTGCATATCACTGAACAGTCCAGGATACCTCCTGGAAGGGAATAGAAAGAGACAAGGTTTGGTGATTGAATCACTATTTAGAAAAGCAAAGAGAAACAAATAAACAAATAAAAAATGAACTCAGTAAGATGGTCGAATGGACAAGAAAGATCTTTTTTAAAACCAGTGACATTGGGGCACCTGGGTGGCTCAGTCGGTGGAGCGTGTGACTTCGGCTCAGGTCATGATCTCACAGTCCGTGAGTTCGAGCCCTGCATCGGGCTCTGTGCTGACAGCTCAGAGCCTGGAGCCTGTTTTGGATTCTGTGACTCCCTCTCTCTCTGACCCTCCCCCGTTCATGCTCTGTCTCTCTCTGTCTCAAAAATAAATAAACGTCAATAAAAAAAATTAAAAAAAATAAATAAAACCAGTGACATTGCAAATGGCCTCCAGGAGTTGATTAATATAAAAATGGGCAAGTATTCTATTCACAATAATGTTTATATAAAATACTTAGAAGTGAGTGCAACCAAAAATAAACAGTGTCTTTATTACTGGACAGAGCAAAACTGACAGTAAATACTTCAGTGTCCTGAGTTCAAATAATGTTAGAAATAAGTGAGTAAGAACCTGAAGAAAAAGAGGCTCACAAAAACGCTATAGAGATGATGGGGGAAACCCCCATCATTTTGACACTAACAGGTTTCTATCAAATACCACTGAAATTAAAGTCTGGTTCTTTACTGTTTGCACTGCTGATTAATGACCTGGTTTACACACACGTTGATGAAAACCAAGCAGCATTACTGTTATCACCAAGGAAGGCTGAGAACAGGGTTTCCCCAGGTACGGGAATTGGTGGGAGACAGACATCCAGATCTCGTCTGAATGCGGACATTGGAGGGTCTCGCAGCCACCCGGAAGTGATCGAGCAACCCCAGGTGGGTCCTGGGAGACACAGGAGTCAGAAGGAGGAACAGAGAAGATCTGGACTTAGAATGGGCGCGTTAATCAATGCACGTGGTTACTGAAACTCCTGGGTACTGTCCCCCCTCCCCAACTCCCCATGAGGTGGTCGGTCCGTGTAAACAGTAAGGGTGAATACTTACATCGTTCTCAGCTTATTCTAAGTACTTTCCACAGACTGAATTAGTTCATTGAATCACTGCAAGACCCCACGAAAGAGATTTCATGCCTAAGCCCTTTTACAGATAAGGAGGTTAAGTAATTTACCCCAGGTCACACCCGAGCTGAGAGACAACGCCCAGATTTGAACCCTGGCGATCTGGTCTGGTGTCCTAGCTCATCTATTTTGGCTGGTCATGAGGTTCGGGGTCTGGGGAGTTCAGTCATCGGGGCTGCAGGAACCCCGACAGCCATCAGCTCCCTTACTGTAGTAGCATTACTAGGGGTATCAGTTTTTTATTGCTGCATTGCAAATCACCACAGACTCAGCAGCTGAAAACAACCCTCACCCAGGAGCCCCGGCTGGCTCAGTCAGAGGGGCGTGTGACTCTTGATCTCAGGGGTGTGAGTTTGAGCCCCACGCTGGGTGTAGAGATTCCTTGAATAAATAAAACTTAAGGAATGGGGCGCCTGGGTGGCTCAGTCGGTTAAGCATCCGACTTCGGCTCAGGTCACGATCTCACAGTCCGTGAGTTCGAGCCCCGCGTCAGGCTCTGGGCTGATGGCCCAGAGCCTGGAGCCTGCTTCCGATTCTGTGTCTCCCTCTCTCTCTGCCCCTCCCCCGTTCATGCTCTGTCTCTCTCTGTCTCAAAAATAAATAAAAACGTTAAAAAAATTAAAAAAAAATAAAACTTAAGGAAGCTTTTTTAAATGAAAAAACAGCATTCATCTATTAGCCCACAGTTCAGTAGGTCACAAGCCCCCGGGACGGTGTGGTTGACTTTTCCAATGCTGGTTCTCACAAGGCTGAAATCAGGACGTTGGCAGGAGCTGCATTGCCTCTGGAGCGCAGGGACCTCTTCCAGATTCATTGTGGTCGTTGGCCGAATTCTGTTCCTTGGTGGATGGTGGCCGGGGATCACGCCCAACTTCCAGAGACCACTCTTAAGACCTTCCTACATGGTCCCCTCAGTTTTCAAAACCAGCAACAGAAAACTGTGTCAAATCCCCCTAATGCTTTGAAGCACTTGGATTTCAGGAGAGGCTCCATGACTCTTTGAAGTTTATTTATTTACTTTGAGAAAGAGGGAGGGAGAGAGAGAATGAGCCAAGGAGGGGCAGAGAATCCAAAGTGGGCTCTGTGCTGACAGCAGAGAGCCAGATGCGGGGCTCAAACTCACTAATCGCAAGATCGTGACCTGAGCCGAAGTCCTGTGCTTAACCAACTGAGCCACTCAGGCGCCTCGGGCTCCATCACTCTTAAAGGCTTTCATGATTAGACCAGGCCCACTGAGAACAATCCCTCCTTTTTAAAAACATAAAATTATATGTGCCACGTAATGTAACCGGATCAACGGAGTAAAATGCCACATTCACAGTCCTGGGGGTTTTACGGAACATATTCACCAGGGAGTAGGGATCTCGGCATCTATCTCTCTGGTTTCTGCCCAGCATGCTACGGAACACTTATTGAATATTTACTCTGTGCCAGGACCTGTTCTGAGCACTTGACATGTGTCAGCTCACTGAATCCTCACAGTAGTTCTATGAGGTAAAGATGAAAAATTATCCCCATATCACAGATGGGAAAACTGAAGCACCAGGAGGTCATAAATGTGCCCAAGGACACAGCTAGCACACTGCAAAGCTGGGATTCAAACTGGGCAATAGGACTTCAGAGCCTACGCTGTTAACAATAAAGAAATGAGTCCTCTCTGGCATGGCCACCATGTACAGTTGTGCAGTCTGTGTACTGCACAAAAGCTCCTGCCCGGGACAGAAGTAGGAAATCCAGCCCTCTGTCTGCTCACCATGCCATGGTCACTACTTTCCTGCTCACTGTACCTGGAGGAAGGGATTGTCCTTTTCTTCCCACAAAAGTGTCATCCATAAGCCCAGCCATGAATCTTTGGGTCTGTCTGACCAGAAGGTACTTTTCCCCTAATTTGCATACATTTATTCTAAATCCCAGGAGCAGCTTGGTTTACGGGCTCTGGACACACTGGTTTCCCAGTAAGTAGGGCTCTTCCTTATCTTCACCCAAATCCCACCTTGGCTCCCAGATCGAGGATTTCTTTTCATCTTGGAGCTTTCAAGCTTCCTAGGCCTCAATATTTTCCTAGCAGCCCATGGTAGGACGTGACCCAGAAAGAACACACCTTTCAGTGGTTCAGCCACCTGTGCCCATCACTGTCGGGCCGTCCGTTCACTGCTCAGTGCAGAAAGAGAGGCAAAAGAACAAAGTTGGGTTCTTGTGGGGAAGACAAGATTTGCACATAATAAAATATTTACCAATATTATTTTACATAAAATAGCTTTTGCAGGGGCGCCTGGGTGGCTCAGTCGGTTAAGCGTCTCGTGGTTTGTGAGTTCAAGCCCAGTGGCTGGGTTCTGCACTGATAGTGTGGGGCCTGCTTGGGATTCTTTCTCTCTCTCCCTCCCCCACTTGTGCTTTCTCTCTTAAAATAAAAAATAAGAGGGGCGCCTGGGTAGCGCAGTCAGTTAAGCGTCCGACTTCAGCCAGGTCACGATCTCGCGGTCCGTGAGTTCGAGCCCCGCGTCCGGCTCTGGGCTGATGGCTCAGAGCCTGGAGCCTGTTTCCGATTCTGTGTCTCCCTCTCTCTCTGCCCCTCCCCCGTTCATGCTCTGTCTCTCTCTGTCTCAAAAATAAATAAAAACGTTAAAAAAAAATAAGAAAACAGCTTTTGGCAATTTTTACGCCCCCCCATACACATACACACATGCACATTTTATATAACACATATTATATATATAATTTTATATATAATATATGCATAAATAAGTTCTTTTACTGTTTATTTATTTTTGGGAGAGAGAGTGTGCAAGTGGAGGAGGGGCAGAAAGAGGGAGACAGGATCTGAAGCAGGTTCTTCACGGACAGCACACAACCTGACGTGGGGCTCAAGCTCACAGACCGCGAGATCACGACCTGAGCCAAAGTCGGACACTCAACAGACTGAGCCACCCAGGTGCTCCTATGTATATAAAATTCTATATATATATCTGTGATTAAAATGTCACATTTTATATATAATATAATTTATATTTATATATAATATATATAATATATACACATTTATATATAATATATAATATATGTAATATATATAATATAATATATCTCATAGATAGATAGAGATTTGAAGCCAAAATACCCCCAATAGCCAGAGAGATGTGCTGTTTGAGCGCATAATACACACATACACATCCATGCGTTCAAATACCACATCTCTCCGGCTATTTGAGCGGCACCTAAATTTCAAGAATCCAATATTTACCGCAGGACTCTCCTGTCTCCTCCTCCCTTCAGTGGGTTGTAAAACCAGATAGCTGGGAGCACTCTCATGGATCCCCCTTCTCTCGCATCACCCGTGAACAGCTGCTGGCCTGGCCTGCAACTCTATCACCTCAGGACACACTGCTCATCCAGAGCACCACCTCCTTTGTTCAGTGTCGCCTAAGTGAGCTCAGACTGGCTTAAACAATAATAGGAATTCATGGGTGCACGTAATACAGATGTCAGAGGGAGGGCTGATAGGTGGGAATCAGGCGAGGCTCTATCCAGCAGCTTAAATAATGTTGACAGTAACCCAGTTTCTCTATCTGTCCATGCTACTTGTAGTATGTTGACTTGATCCTCAGTCTCTACCTGGTGGTCTCCCATGTGCCCCAGGCTCTATCTTCCGAGCAGCAACATACCATATTATCTAGGGGACAAGAGAACAAGCATCTATTTTCCAGAAACCCTAGTAAATGTCTCCTGTGTTCTCACTGGCTCTGCGTGGGATATGTACCAACTTTGGTGGTTACAATGGAGGGGGGGGGTGCACTGACTAGTTAGACACAAGAACATTCTTAGAGTTAATCAGAGAGGGAGGCAAACCATAAGAGACTCTTAAGTGCAGAGAAAAAACTGGGGGTTGCTGGAGGGGGGATGGGCTAAATGGATGATGGGCGTCAAGGAGGGCACTTGTTGGGATGAGCACTGGGTGTTACACGTAACAGATGAATCACTGGGTTCTACTCCCGAAACCAATACTACACTTTATGTTAACTAACTTCAATTTAAATAAATTTTTAAAAATCAAAAAGAGAAAAGAACATTCTTAGGTGTAGGGTCAATTCTATCCAATTCAATCCTATCCAAAGAGAAAGGAGTTCTAATGGAAAATTTGCGCAATCTTATATTCTCCTTGAACTGGTCAGCAATCCAGTGGCTCCGTTTTCAAAATATCCAGAATCTGATCACTTTTCCACACTGCTCTTGATCTGAACCACCATTTTCTCTCCCTTGGATTTTACACAAGTCTCACTACATCCACCTTTTCCCCCTTACAGACTCAGAACAAGAACAGTTACAAGAAACTAGAAACAAACCCAATGGCAATCAACTGGCGAATGGACAAATAAATTGTGGTATAGCCATCAAGGAAATACTCCTTCAGCAAAAAAAGGAATGAACCACTGTTACTTACAGCAACATGGATGAATCTCAAAATCATAGGATGCAGAAAAGAAACCAGACACAAAAATGTAAATATTGTATGATTGCACTTATATAATACTTTAGAAAATGCAAATGAATCTGTAGCAACAGGGCACATGGCGGGGGACTTTTAAAAAGGGGCAGAAGGAAACTTTTGGAAGTGATGGATAGGTTCACTGTCTTGATGGTGGGGACAGTTTCACAGGTATACATCTATCACAAAGCATCAAATTGTTTGCTTTAAGTATGACTCATCTATTGTAGATCAACTTTTTAACGTTGTAAAATTTTTTTTAAATCTAGGAAGAAAATATAAGGCAAACATCACCAATAAGTATAAAAGCAGCAATCAGGTAAGCAGAAGATAGAAAAGAAGAGGCATGGATATACAAATATCAGAGACTGAACCTCGAAAGTAGTCCAAGAGTCGGCAAGCCTTACGAGGGAAAAAAGACAGAACACACACAGGATCAGAGTCTTGAATGACCAAGAAGCAGCTACATATACCCATTAAGTTCCCAGGGTATGCTAATTTATGGTAATATATTTGAAAGACAGTGTATGCTAATTTATGGTAATATATTTGAAAACCTCAGATGAGTGCTTTTCTAGGAAAGGCTGAGCAGAGTTCTTTGGGTAAAATTTTCAAATACTTGAGAAACATGTAGTTAATAGAAATGTTCCAGAACATTAAAAAAGCAGACTAGTTCTGATACCACAGAACACCCCTAGTGCACACCCTATAACCTGCAGGGTCCCCGTTCTGTCCATCGTACCCGAGGCCGGGGATAGGACCCTGCGCCTTAACCTTGGCTTCTCCCACATGCTACTTCCTCACTGCCAGAAAGTCCTGGTTATTCTCCCTCAAAGCTCCTCTCTCGTTAGTCACCCCCTCTCGCTTTCCATTACCAAGTTCCGATCATCTCTTGTATGGACCTTTTAAGTTTATTTATTTGAGAGAGAAAGAGAGAGCGTGAGCACAAGCAGGGGAGGAGGAGGAGGAGGAGAGGGAGAGAGAGAGAGGGAGGGAGGGAGGGAGAGAGAGAGAGAGAGAGAGAGAGAGAGAGAGAAAGAGAGAGAAATCCCAAGCAGGCTCCACACTGTCGGTGCAGAGCCTGACATAAGGCTCAAACCCAGGAACCATGGGATCATGACCTGAGCTGAAATCAAGAGGCAGACGCTCGACCAACTGAGCCACTCAGGTGCCCCAGCATGAAAGCCAGCTTAAGGCCATATACGGACAAACCATATAGTATTATTAAATCATATTAACTGCATCAAAAAGAAGGCTCAAGCTGGTGTCAGTATGTTGTTAAAATGTCTAATAATTACCCACTTAGTATTATTTTCCATTTACTTGTTATTATTCCCTTTCACGGACAGTGCCGAAGGAAAACGGCCCCTTTCTGGGAATCTTCTAATAGCATGCTCCCCTCCCCCTCCCTCTCCCCCTCCCTTCCTCACCCCCTCTTTCTGGCTTTAATCTTGTATTTCTCAGAGGCGCTGTCAGCTCCCCACTGAAAGTGATGTACAGCTTGCATTAAAATGTCTATATTTGAAAATGCATTGAAATCTACTTAAAGAGGGGCGCCTGGCTGGCTCAGTCGTGACCTTTGATCTCAGGGTTGTGAGTTCAAGCCGCGCACTGAGTGTGGAGATTACTTTAAAAATAAAGTCTTTAAAAAATCTATTTAAAGAAAAGCTGTCAGGCAGAGCTGGATAATGTGGAAAACCTTGCGGCGGTGGAACGGGAGTGTCTCAGTACTGGGTGTTCTTGATTTAAACGGGGAATGTCTCCTTAAAAAGGCACCACCCCACCCCGCCCACCCCCCCCCCGCCCCGCCCCGCCCGAGCCAGAATCTAGTTTCTGCGGAGATTGGGCGGGAGCGACCATTTTATTACTTGGCTTCCAGCGCCATCTAGTGGCGATACGTAGCAACTGCCACAGGAATTTACAGGCACACGCTCGCAGGTGCACAGCAAAGTCCCGAAACAAACCCAAGGACGCCTTTGTGTCCCTAGGAATGCAGAGTCATTGCTCCCTCATGGGCTGCACGTACCTTAAGGCTTAACACAATGCAAACGTCCCGCTGGGCTCGCCACTCACTCACTCCCATGTGTGTTGATGGCGTTAATATTTCCCTGCAACGTGAAATAAATCTTTACGTCAAAAAAAAAAAAAAAGAGGAGGAGGAGGAGAGGGAGGAGGAGAGGGAGGAGGAGGAGGAGGAGGAGGAGGAGGAGGAGAAGGAGGAGGGGAAGGGGAAGAAAAGCCAAAGAAGAGTCAGAGAAATCTTGCTTATTTAGAGCAGGGGCTTCTCCAGGTATGGCTCCCAGACCTCCTAAACCAGAAACTCGAGAGGTGGGGCCCAGACGCGCCCCCGCCCCCTTCCCCCACCACCTCCCTGGGATTCTGTCGCAGGCTCAAGGCTGAGTCCTTCCGTTTAGAGCAGGGGTTCTCAACCAGAGGTGACTCTGCCTCCTAGTGGACGTTTGCAGATGTCCTGAGACATTTTGGTTGTTGTCACGACTGGTGCGGGTGCGTGGTAGGAGGTGGTGCTATTGGCATCTAGTGGGTAGAAGCCAGGACACAGAACATCCGGCTACAACAAGGAATTGCCAACCTTCAAATGCCAGTTGTGCCCAAGCTGAGAAACCCCACGTTACAGTCTGGCATTTCCCCCACTGCCCCCCGACCACCCCTTCCTTCCCTCCTCCAGCTTGACTCATCCCTGTGCTCCTGCTCCCTGTGCCCAACTCTGGCAGGCACGGTAGATATTCCGAGTATTTAACTGATAGGGCGCCGGCCAATCCCAAGGAGACCCTGACCAATGACCTAGGCTCCAGCTGGGAGCGGTTGGTACAGCTGCTCTATCAGCTCTTGCTGCCCAGACGCCCAACCCCCGGGTCTTTGCAGCTCTCACTCAATTGTGAGCCGGTCTCAGGCTGATAATTTTATCATGGTCGTTGTTTCAAGTGTATCTATTTATTTTTTTGTGACGTCTATACCCAACGTGGGGCTTGAACTTACAACCCCAGGACCGAGAGTCACATGCTCTTCCGACCGAGACAGTCAGATGCTCTGATTTATAGTAATTTTCCCTCTAGATTTATAGTTTTGTTTTATTTTAATGTTTGCATTTATTTTGAGACACCGAGAGAGTGCGAGTGAGGGAGGGGCAGAGAGACACACACACACACACACACACACAGTCCGAAGCAGGCCCCAGGCTGTCAGCAGAGAGCCCAGTGCAGCGCTGAAACTTACACACCATGAGATCATTACCCGAGCCGAAGCCAGACGCTTCATTGACTGACTGCCCAGGTGCCTGGCATATTGATTATTCTAAGTTAAAAGTTCTTAAGCAACAGCAGGTGTAAAAAACAAAAAAAGCCCAAACACTCTGACCTCCCTCTATCTCCAGAAAACAGGAAATAAATCTCTCATGTGAAAGGTACCCTCCGTCTGCCAGGGGGTAAAGAGACATCCTTATCACCAGAGTTAGAAAACGTAGAGCCAAGAAGTCTGTATATAAACCTCCCTTATTACTTTTTACTAATTTACTACCTCAGCTCAAATCCTGTTTAGAATCCCTTACTAATTGAAACTCCCAAACATAAGTTTTCTCGGTCCTGCCGATTCCCCACAGATTTATTGTCACTTTGCCTAAAAAGCATAAAAACCGCTTGTTTTGGTCATTTTGGGGGGAGGTCTCAGTTTCATGACGGGGCCTCCTCTGTGTGCACATAATTAAACTTCGTGTTTTTTCCTCCTTTGACTCGTGTCAATTCCATTCTTAAACCAGCTGGAAGAATCTTGAAGGGTAGAAAAAAAATTTTCTTCCCCAATATCACCATGCTGTACATTAGATCCCCAGAACGTATTCACCTTAAGACTGAAGGTTCTTACCCTTTGACCAACATCTGCCCGTTTCCCCCAGCTCCAGCCCCTGGTAACCACCATTCTGTGAGTTTGACTCTTTCTTCTCCTTCTTCTCCTTCTCCTTCCTCCTCCTCCCCCTCCTCTCCCTCCTGCTTCTCCTCTCCTTCCTCCCTCTTCCTTCCCCTCCTCCTCTTCCTCCCCGCTTCTTCGTTTTAAATATTCCACATAAGTGAGATTTTGTGGTATTTGTCTTTCTCTGACTTTTCTCACTTAGCATAACACTAAGTTCTTCTGCGTTGCTACAAATGGCAAGACTCTCTCCTTTCTCCTGACTAATATCCCATCATATGCTTTATTTTTAATCATATAAATAATTATACCTCCAGCCACTGGCTCTTTCAACAGTGCTGACTAGAACCTGGGGTTTCTGTAGGCGCCTGCAAAAGACCACAGAGCCATTCTCTTTCTTCGTCCTTGTATAAGGACTCTCAAGTTTCCACTTTAATCCCGGCAAAAACGTACCTGACAGACTTCTTGGGGCAACTGGAGGTTGGAGCCCTCGCTCAGCCCTTCCTTTGCCAGCCACACTGGTCTGGCATCCGTGCCTGCAACGGACAGAATGTCTGTGTGTCCCATACTCATTTGTTGAACTCTAACCCGCAGGTGATGGCTCTCGAAGGTGAGCCCTCACACGGGGACCAGTGCCCTCATTAAAGGGACCCCAGGGGGCCCCCTCCCCCTCTCCCCCACGCGAGAACACAGAGAAGACTCAGTCTGTGAACCGGAAAGCAGGTTCTCACTAAACACCAAATCTGCCAGCGCCTTGTTCTTGGACTTCAGCCTCCAGACTGCGAGATGCAAACCGCCCCATCTGTGTAATTCTGTGACAGCAGCCCGGTGACAAAGACACCCTCGCCCTTCTTCCCTTCACAGGGACTCCCACCTGTGTGAGGAAGGAGGCGGCTCAGGCTGTTGCCATGGAAACGGAGGGGGGTAGGGCGGGGTGTGTGCAGGGCTGGGGGGGGGCGGTGGCGGGAGAAGGGACAGTGCCCAGAGGCCGAGCTCTCCCAGGCTTTGCCGTCGCCCGTGTGTGGGATCCAGATTCCGACCCAGCCGCACAGGAAAAAACGTGGAAACTGGGCTGGTGATCTCTCCTCTCCACGCCCCAGTCTCTTCTTCTAGAACACCAGTTATAAGCACTCCTGGACCACAGGGTTGGCGAGGACATAAAGCACATTACCCTGTAAAATGCTCACCACCAGATCTGACTTCTTCCGGCCTGTGTTTCTCAAAGCGGGGCCCAGAGGCTGCACGCCTCAGAGTGCCCGGCTGGAGGGTCTTGTTAAAAACACAGAATCTCGGGGCCCCAGAAACTAAGGAAGCAAAACCTTTGGACTTCAGTTCACTCTGAAACATCACCCTGCCTCGTTTTCTTCAGAGTGTGTGTGTGTGTGTGTCCATATCCGTAATGATTTTTTAAAATCTGCTAATGATCTGCCCCTCTGTCCTGTAGTGTGAGCTCTCTCTGGGTCTGTCTGTCCTGTAGTGTGAGCTCTCTCCGGGTCTGTCCCTCTGCCCTGTGGTGTGAGCTCTCTGTGGGTCTGTCTGTCCTGTAGTGTGAGCTCTCTGTGGGTCTGTCTGTCCTGTAGTGTGAGCTCTCTGTGGGTCTGTCTGTCCTGTAGTGTGAGCTCTCTGTGGGTCTGTCTGTCCTGTAGTGTGAGCTCTCTCTGGGTCTGTCCTGTAGTGTGAGCTCTCTGTGGGTCTGTCTGTCCTGTAGTGTAAGCTCTCTGTGGGTCTGTCTGTCCTGTAGTGTGAGCTCTCTCCGGGTCTGTCCCTCTGCCCTGTGGTGTGAGCTCTCTGTGGGTCTGTCTGTCCTGTAGTGTGAGCTCTCTCTGGGTCTGTCTGTCCTGTAGTGTGAGCTCTCTGTGGGTCTGTCTGTCCTGTAGTGTGAGCTCTCTCTGGGTCTGTCTGTCCTGTAGTGTGAGCTCTCTGTGGGTCTGTCTGTCCTGTAGTGTGAGCTCTCTCTGGGTCTGTCTGTCCTGTAGTGTGAGCTCTCTGTGGGTCTGTCTGTCCTGTAGTGTGAGCTCTCTGTGGGTCTGTCTGTCCTGTAGTGTGAGCTCTCTCTGGGTCTGTCTGTCCTGTAGTGTGAGCTCTCTGTGGGTCTGTCTGTCCTGTAGTGTGAGCTCTCTCCGGGTCTGTCCCTCTGCCCTGTGGTGTGAGCTCTCTGTGGGTCTGTCTGCCCTGTGGTGTGAGCTCTCTGTGGGTCTGTCTGTCCTGTAGTGTGAGCTCTCTCCGGGTCTGTCCCTCTGCCCTGTGGTGTGAGCTCTCTGTGGGTCTGTCTGTCCTGTAGTGTGAGCTCTCTGTGGGTCTGTCTGCCCTGTGGTGTGAGCTCTCTGTGGGTCTGTCTGTCCTGTAGTGTGAGCTCTCTCCGGGTCTGTCCCTCTGCCCTGTGGTGTGAGCTCTCTGTGGGTCTGTCTGTCCTGTAGGGTGAGCTCTCTCCGGGTCTGTCCCTCTGCCCTGTGGTGTGAGCTCTCTCCGGGTCTGTCCCTCTGCCCTGTGGTGTGAGCTCTCTCCGGGTCTGTCCCTCTGCCCTGTGGTGTGAGCTCTCTCCGGGTCTGTCGCTCTGCCCTGTGGTGTGAGCTCTCTCCGGGTCTGTGGCTCTAAGGAGGGCAGATCCATGGGATGCCAAAGTCAAAGGAGGGGAGGGGGAGGCATGGAGAGGCGGAGATCTGCAGCAGAGCAAAGAGGGAGGGGACGGAGCCTCCTGTGGACAGAATGTCTCCATCCAAACCGGAACCAGCCCGGTGGGGACAGCAGGTGGGGAGATGGACCATGGGAGGTGCCGTCCTCTGTGGGGTGAGCTCACGGATTCTCGGTTACCTCTGGGGGGCGGGGCAGGAACTACGTGTCAAAAGGCCCGGGCTGGCAGCTCACAGACAGAACTGCCCTCTCCCCATCTCTTGGTTCAGTTGCTTTGGGTTAAGACCTCGCACGCGGTTGCCAGAAGTTCGCCAGCGATTGAGGCCAGTTGCCAAAAGATGGCGCTACTGGAACATTGTCTGAAACGTCCTCAGTCGGGGAAGAAAACGAAGGCTCTTGTTGCTTCAGATTCATTTCAATCCACTTTTTTCCCCAAAGAGGGAACTACCTCCCCAGAGGGGAAACGGGTGAATTTGGAGAGGGGGAAGGCAGGGGAGCAAACTGCACCCACGCCCCAGCGTCCTGGTCCCAACCCAGCAGCCGGGCTCGGGAGCAAGAGCTCCCAAAGTCGGCTTCACAACCGGCTCCACGGCGTAGTGACCGTGTGCCCTTGCCCAGATGCGCTCGTCAAGCCGGTCACTGTGCCAGGCAGAATTTCCGCCCTCTAAGAATTTGCGTTCTGATGGGGCGACAGACGGTGACTATGGTGACAGGGTAAAATATATAGGGTGTTAGTGTCAAATACTAAGGAGTGTCCAGGAAGACACCTTGGGTTAAATAGAACGGTTTGGTTTGAAATGCGGGAGAAGACACACCGCAGGAGGCCAGCGCGGAAGAAGGTGCGGTAGAAACTGGTGTTGGGAGGGGCGCCTGGGTGGCTCAGTCTGTTGGGCGGCCGACTTCGGCTCAGGTCATGATCTCGCCGTCCGTGGGTTCGGGCCCCGCGTCGGGCTCTGTGCTGACAGCTCAGAGCCGGGAGCCTGTTTCGGATTCTGTGTCTCCCTCTCTCTCTCACCCTCCCCCGTTCATGCTCTGTCTCTCTCTGTCTCAAAAATAAATAAACGTTAAAAAAAAAAAATTAAAAAAAAAAAAAGAAACTGGCTTTGGGAAAAACCTATTCTAGAATCTGGATTTGCTCTGGGGGTTTCTGGGGAAGAGTCTCAGGAAGCTGGGCTTTGTTCTAGGTTGGATGTGGCCAGAAACGGAGGGTGATGCGGTGACCGAGAGTCCCTGTCCATCATCCGGAGCAGGAGCAGGGCTGAAGCTGGGACTGGCGAAGAGCGCTGGCCAGGACAGAGGACTTCTTGGTCGTTTTTGAGTCTCGGGCGACGTTCCGGTCTGGGTTCGGACCTGATTAGAAAGTGGGTTGCCGGAGTCGAGCTCCAGCAGGTCCGGGGGTTCCGGAAGGAAGAACGGCGTCGGGGAAAATAAAATAAAAATAAAATAAAAAACTAAAACTAAAATAAAAATGGACACAGACAACAGCAGTGTGTTGAACTGGCCGATTTATTGCAGTAAATGTGACATTATATTTGCTAGTGATTTCCTTGTAACATACATCATCTATGTTTTTCTAACATTTCCTAATTTTGAAAATGTTCTTATGTATAAACGACCTTTAAGAAATGACATGGTGATTTTCCCCTAACTTTCCCGCATACCCTTTGATTATAGATTAATTTCTTACATTATTCCATCATGCATCTGCGTTTATCTATAATCTACAAAACATTTGCTTTGCTGTTCTCGTGAAAGGCCCTCCGTTTCTCAACGCCTCAAGTGGGAGAGTTACAGGGACATGACCTCCTAACCACATGAGGCCAGAAGAACAATGTGTCTGCCTCTGTCCGAGGTGCGAGAAAGGGGCCGAAAAAGCCTTTAGAAACCCATGCCTCACACATTCTCAGAGAGACCATGCACCTAGGAACCAATGAACCATTCCGTAGCTTAACCGACTAGGTTCAGTCATCATCTGGAATGCCTCCGGGGGGGCCAGGTGGGCCTAGGGGCTGAAGTCACCTGTGCCCAGAGATACACTCCTTAGTTGCCAGAGTGGGGCTTTCAAATCCATATGTCTCTCCTTTACAGGCCCTCTTTGCTGGCAACTGCATGAGGCTATCCTTCCTGTAAGTACAGGAGTCTCCAAGGGGAATGGCAAGGGCTAAACGGAAGGCCGCTCAATTTCTTGCAGAGCCTTATTTTCTTCCCTAATGGTTCTTTTCCCAGGGGGTCTGCCGAGGGCAATTCCCCAGCAGACAATACCCCAGGTAGTTTCAAGGCCGAATTACCTAAAAGTGGGAGTACAAGGAGCTTCACTGTCAGTGGGCCTCCCTGCAGTCACCAATGCGTCCTCAGCCCGGGCCCTGCCACTCAGGCTGGGACAGCTCGGCTTCCAGCAGTGGGTGTGTTCTCGTCCCGACCCGTCGGGATCTCTGAGTGGCCTCTTCCGAGGCGGACGTTCTGCGAGGACACCATTAAGGGTTGACGTGTGACAGAACGCGGAGGCTGGGCTTTCTGGGCTCACGACGGGCCCTCCTGGAGCCAGCGCTGCATTCCTCCTCCCCAGGAGCAATGACTGGAAAGCACGGAAGGGGGACCTGGGGTGCAGAGGGGATGACACTGCAGGTGGGGGTCTAGGGAAGGCGTGGAACCTCGCTGTGCTCCTGGGAGAGGAAGGGGAGGCGCGCAAGATGGTGCCCACCCTGCTGGAGGCCCGTGGAGAGGAGGAGAGGGCGGCGTGTGGAGAGCCCACATGGGAGGGCACAGAACGCAGAGGTCTCAGCCCTCAGGGCAGCAACCTTCACCGTGAGCAAGACGGGAACCATGGGAGCATCTTAACCAGGAAGGACGTGCTCTAATTTACGTTTAGGATAGTAGGGCTAACGATGCTGTGTGGAGACTAGTCTCGGGGGCAAGGACGGGGCTTGGGCGAACGGATCGCAATCACTCCGTTGAGGGCTATTGATGGCATGCACCATGGGCACGGTGCGAGGTTGTTGAAGTTTCATATGTATTTTTTAAGTTTATTTATTTATTTTGAGAGAGACAGAGACAGCATAAGTGGGGGCGGCACAGAGAGAGAGGGAGACAGAGAATCCCAAGCAGGCTCCGTGCTGCCAGCACAGAGCCCAACGTGGGGCTCAAACTCACAAAACCGTGAGATCGTGACCTGAGCAGAAACCAAGAGTCAGATGCTTAACTGACTGAGCCACCCAGGTGCCCTGAATATATATCTATTTTAAGTTTATTTACTTGAGAGAGAGATTGTGTGGGAAGGGCAGAGAGAGAGAGAGAGAGGGAGAGAGGGAGAGAGAGGGAGAGAGATACTGTTTATCAGGTTTCTCTCCCATAAAATTACTCTTTTTTCCCCTTCCCACACTGTACTCTATAGACAGGGCCCACCAGGCACAGCCCACACCTGAGAGTAAATAAAGTTACGCTCCAGCTACTTGAGGGCAGAGCATCTAAAAAAAATTGCTTGGAGCTTTTCTGTATGGGAAATTTCTCTTGTTTCCCCCTGCACAACTAATAATTGTTTTATTTAATTTATTTATTTTTTTTAAGGAAGCTCTAGGCCCAACGTGGGGCTTGAGCTCATGACCCCAAGGTCAAGAGTCACATGCTCTACTGACCGAGGCAGCCAGGCGCCCCACTAAGAATTGTTTTTAAGTAGGGGCGCCTGGGTGGCTCAGTCGGTTAAGCGTCCGACTTCGGCTCAGGTCATGATGTCACGGTTCGTGAGTTCAAGTCCCGCGTCGGGCTCTGTGCTGACAGCTGGGAGCCTGGAGCCTGCTTCGGATTCTGTGTCCACCTCTCTCTCTGTTCTTCCTCGGCTCATGCTCTGTCTCTCTCTCCTTCAAAATAAATAAAACCTTAAAAAATTACTGTTGTTTGTCTGAAATTCATATTTAACTGGGCGTCCTGTATTTTCATCTGTGAACTCTGGTAACTCTGTTCCGTTATCTCTAACCCAGATATGGATCCTGGTGCCCTTGGCATGTTTGCGAAGGAAGTGAGTGCGGTTAACAAGCAGGAGGTGGGGCCACGGCCAGCGGGGGGTGTCTGGGTGTTCGCTGTTGGGGCAAAGCGGTTGGCAGCATTCCTGCTGTGTGACAGCTATGTCTCTCTGTGCCTCAGTTTCCCACCTGTTAAAGTGGAGATTACACTCATGCCGCCCCTTGGGCTCTTTGGGAGGGGAAGTGAGTTGCGCTGGATCAGGCATTTGTCATCACATCGGGTGTAGACCCCAAACCGTGGAGTCAACTTCCACCTGAATTTACCCACTCAATCTTCTTTATGGATATGCCTCTATATATGCCCATATAGACATGTACTTGGGTAAATACAAATTAAATCTCCAGGTTTTTAAAAAGAGCGGACACGTTAGGTTCTCGTGGAACGTTCCATTCTTTTTGACTGCGTTGGAGAAATTGATTCCAGAAGAGCTTCATCGAGCACTGACTGTGTGCCAGACACCATGGTAAAGTCTTCCAAATAAATAAAGCGCTCGGAATACAAAGCCCAGTGTTGTCAGTTCCTAACATTTAGATGAAAACTGGTGGAGGATGGGATCCGGGGCTAATTTGCTCAACAAAGCGGGTATTCAGACCCATGTGATTTTACACAGATGTCTCCAGAATGCCGTCCACACTGTTTTGTGTCTAAAAGAAACCTTCCCCATCCTTGATTGCATGGGATGCATTTAATTCTTGGAATCCCGCCTGGCCTTTAGCTCAATGGAAAATTCTGTTGATGATTGTCATCTGGCTGTGGGAGAGGCAGTAAACGTCCTCGCTATCTTTTCTCCCCGAGCGCGAGCCCTCAATGCCTTTATCCTTCTCCCGCTGTCTCTCTCTAATGTCCCTCCAATGCTCTCCCCATTCCCGCCGCCCCCAGCCTCCCTATATCCTCGATGACTGGCCTACCTACCCCTATCTCTCCCTCCCGTGTTGCAGGCTGGCCCCCCTTGGCAAGAGCCATTGCGATCCACCAAGCCTCTCACGATGAAAACCCAGAAGAAATCCCCCGTTGGTCCCCTTCTCCGGGACCCCTTTGGCCAAGCCACCTGCAGGCCCCGCTGAGCCGGCACCCTCCCCCGTTGCCTGCACACCCCATCAATGTACTGTGAATGTGTTTCTCACCCCTAGACCAGATCGCCAGCAACTCTGGCCTGGGAACCAGGCTGGCACCCTTGCTTCGGGCCTCCCAACATGGCCACTTTTGCATTAATCAGTCTCTTTTGGTCCCATCGAGATCATTCATTTGGGCATCATCCCATTAGAAACAAAATCTATATTTTTGCTCTGTCAGAGGCGTCATTACAGTGGCAAATGGCAGGCCTGTCTCATCAAAAATAGATACATAAAAGTTGTAAAAAAATTTATATACCCAACAGTATACAAAAGGATGCACATCATGTCCTAGCTGACTTACCAGACAGGAAAAAAAGAAAAATAAAAAGAGTTTGATGCATCCACCTTCTTCCTCTCTCAGAATCACGCACAGATCTGAAGCTCTTTCTGGGGAGTCCAGCCGTCTTGGTCCATCTAGGCTGCTGTGTCAGAACCACACACACAGGGTGGCTTATACACAACAGTAACTAGTTTCTCACTATCTGAGGCTGGAAGTCCAAGATCAAGGCACCAGCAGATTTGGTGTCTGGGGAGAGCCCTTGTCCTGGCTCCCAGTCGGCCATCTTCTCGCCATCACATGACAGAGGGCGTGAGGAGGCTCTCTGGGACTTCTCTGTTGTTTTCTTTTTAAAGTTCATTTATTTATTTTGAGAGAGAGAGAGAGAACATGAGTGTGAGCAGGGGAAGGGGAGAGAGAGAGAGAGAGAGAGAGAGAGAATCCCAAGAGGCTCAATGGTGTCAGCACAGAGCCCAACACAGGGCTTGAACTCACAAACCTTGAGATCATGACCTGAACTGAAACCAAGAGTTGAACATTTAACCAACCGACTGAGCCACCCAGGCGCCCTTCTTGGTTGTTTTCCATTGAGCTATAGTTGACATATCACCTTATATTACTTTCAGGTGTACAACATAATGATTTCCTATTTTCTTATGCTGTGAGAAGATCACCACAATATGTCTGGCTAACAGCTGTCACCACACAGGGTCACCACTTTTTTTCCCTTGTGATGAGAACATTTAAGATCTATTCTCTTATTAATTTTCAAATATGTAATGTGGTGTTATTAACTATCCTCACCTCTTACAAGGGCACCGACCCCATTAGTGAGGGCTCCACCCTCACAGCCTCATCACCTCCCAAATGCCCACCCCCAAACACCATCACACTGGGGATTAGCTTTCAACATATGAATTTTGGGAGGATACAGCGTTCAGTCTATCCCATCAACCAAGGACATCAGCCTGGTCCACCAGCTACCCAGTGCCTTCCACATGGTGTGACAAACATAGTCTATGCATATACTTATTTTTATATATTTTGTATATTATTATATAGTGCGTGTTTTATATATTATTTATTACACATATTTTATTTTTATTTTATATTTATATTTTATATAAATGTTTGTTTATTTTTGAGAGAGAGAGAGAGAGAGAGGCACCAGCAGGGGAGGGGCAGAGAGAAAGGGAGACAGCATAGAACCTGACATGGGGCTAGAACTCCTGAACCGTGAGATCATGACTTGAGCCCAAATCAAGAGTTGGATGCTCAACTGACTGAGCCACCCAGGCATCTCTATTCCATATATTTTATGTATTGCAATACATATACAATGCATATACATATACATATACATATGCAATACATCGTGTTGCATTATATATATATATATATATATATATATATATATATATATATACATATATATTTTATATATGTTCCTTTCCCCCTTTTCTACACAATGGTGGCCACCCTTCCCATTATTACACACCTTGCTTTCCCTTCACTGTGTATTTTGCTCTTTAGTCCATAAAGAATATCTGTAGAATTTTACACAGCTGCATAGAATTCCATTGAATGCGTTCATTATAATTTAGCCAGGGCGCGCTTGGGTGGCTCCCATGGAGGATCCAACTCTTGATGGCAGGTCTTGATCTCAGGGCCATGAGTTCAAGCCCTGTGTTGGGTGTGGAGCCTACAGAAGGAGAAGGAGGAGGAGGAGGAGAAAGAAGAAGGAGAATTTAGCCAGTCCCTTCTTGAAGAACACTGAATTTGTTTGTTTCCAAAGTGCGTTATTACCAGCTATGGTACAACACAAACTGGAGTTGGTAAAAACTTGAGTTTGTGGATGGCCAAGCAGAGGGATGCCCGCAGGAATAATTAACATGCTTCAGTGTCTCTGGCTAACACCAACTCCCTCTTTCTCTGTGTATTTCAGGATATCTGCCTGCAGGGGTGTTTGTCATAATCTCCAAATTCTTCATTCTCTGTCCCTTCTGCTTAGGATCATGAAGATAAACACTTTAAGTTTATCCTTCCTTCTAAACTGCCGTCATTTACTGAGGACCATGATACGTCAGAGCCCGAATGGCCATGCTTTTGAAACAAACAACATCTGTGAAAAGACCCATAATTATTAGAAGAAAACACTAGCAGTTTCTATAGTTTCACGGCCAAAAACAAGCCAACACTAGCTCAAGCAGATGTTCAAGGCTTTGTCCCTCAGCCGTCTGCTTCCCTTCCTGAGGCACGAATTTACTGAGAATTTCCCAGCCACCCAAAGTGCCACTGAGAAGCCCCTGTCCTGAGATTTTATTCTATTTTATTTCATTTTGTCCTGAGATTTTATTTATTTTTTTTAAGTTTTTTTTAGCGTTTATTTATTTTTGAGACAGAGACAGAGCATGAACAGAGGAGGGTCAGAGAGAGAGGGAGACACGGAATCCAAAACAGGCTCCAGGCTCTGAGCTGTCAGCACAGAGCCTGACGCGGGGCTCGAACTCACGGACTGCGAGATCATGACCTGAGCTGAAGTCAGACGCTTAGCTGACTGAGCCACCCAGGTGCCCCTGTCCTGAGATTTTAAATCATGCCTATAACATAAGAGCAGCATCTTGAAATTAATAGCAATTATTTATTTATTTATTTTTTAATTTACAGGTTTTAGTTTTAAGTAATCTCCACACCCAACATGGGGCTCGAACTTACAACCCTGAGATCAAGAGTCACACGCTCCATGGACAGAGCCGGCCAGGCACCTCAGGAGCAATCAATTTCTGAAAGCCCTGCCCCAAACAATCTCCATCGCAATCCCTCCACCCCCTCCCCTTCCACTGACCTTGAAAGTAATGCCATTTGGGTTTTGAGTTGTGGTTGCTTCCTCGGTTTTATTCAAGCTACTGTTTCTCAGGGGCGATCGTGTGCTGGCAGTGCTAGAAACTGGGCCCAGCGTCCTTTGAAAGGAGGATAAACGGAACCCTCGCCCTTTCTCTCAAGGAGAGAAAGATCCTTGAAGCGTTTGTAGCTGTTTCCATTCCTTACTTTTTTGTGTAACTATATTCAAGTGTCTACAGTGCTCCGGGCACTCAATCAACTCGTGTGGAAGGAAGAATGAGATGCTGTTGAGCGGGGAGAGCAGGTAATGGGTATGTTGCTAACACCCACAGCTGCTGCAGACCTGTGATCTCGTCAAGACGAAGCAGCAACTTGCTTGGCCAATTTTTTCTTTCCTTCTTTTCCTTCTTTCCTTCCTTCCTTCCTTCCTTCTTTCTTTCTTTCTTTTGTCTTTCTTTCTTTCTTTCTTTTCCTTCTTTCTTTCTTCTTCCTTCCTTCCTTCCATTTCTTTCTTTCTTTCTTCTTCCTTCTCTTTCTTTCTTTCTTTCTTTCTTTTCCTTCTTTTTTCTTCTTTCTTTCCTTTCTTTCTTTTCTTTCTTTGTTTCTTTCTCTTTCTTTCTTTCTTTTCC
Source organism: Acinonyx jubatus (assembly GCF_027475565.1). Classification (NCBI taxonomy): domain Eukaryota; kingdom Metazoa; phylum Chordata; class Mammalia; order Carnivora; family Felidae; genus Acinonyx; species Acinonyx jubatus. Next base: position 58,986,082 of record NC_069396.1, on the reverse strand, counting down.
TTCTTTCTTCTTTCTTTTCCTTCTTTCTTTCTTCTTTCTTCCTTCTCTTTCTTTCTTTCTTTTCCTTCTTTCTTCTTTCTTTCTTTCTTTCTTTTCCTTCTTTCTTTCTTCTTTCTTCCTTCCTTTTCTTCCTTCCTTCCTTCCTTCCTTTCTTCTTTCCTTCCTTCCTTCCTTCCTTCCTTCCTTCCTTCCTTCCTTCCTCCTTCTCTTTCTTTCTCTTCTTTCTTTCTTTCTTTCTTTCTTTCTTTCTTTCTTTCTTTCTTTCTTTCTTTCTTTCTTTCTTTCTTTCTTTCTTCAGTGACCCCATCTAAAGAGACCTTTTAATGAGCACCAAAGGCTTGAGTGACCAGTAATGTGGGGTGGGGTACGGATTGCGGGATTTAACCACCCCCCGCCCCCCCACCAGCCACACCATCCCCAGCGCAGGCTGTTGAGATGTCGCCCATTCCCTCAAGGGTACTTAGCTGATGTTAGGCACAGCCCGTTGCTGTGGAAACCACCGTTGGAGGGGGAGGCAGGGGTGTGAGCAAGATACAGTGAGGGACTCGGAGACTGGAATTTTCCGGTCCTGCAAGACACACGGTATGTGGATGCGAGATCCTGGTCTCAGCACAGAGCAGGTGGTCGATAGACATCCGTATTTACTATTTGTGAAAGACATGGAAATACAAGCTCTTTGGTAATAACTTCACCTCTCTGAAGCCTCAGTCTGTTCTTCACAAACGGGTATAATCATCATTCTTACCTCCTAAGGACTGTTGTTGGGGGGATTCTGTCACTTCCGGCCTACCCAGCCTTTCCTACCCATGTGTGCCCTGGGGACCTCCTGGCTCAGAATCACCTGGGCAGGTGCAGGCGTGTGGAGTTGCAAATTCCCGGGCTCCTCTCTAGACTTCCTGAGGCGAAGGATTTTGTCGAAAGTATCCATCCGCCTTCAAACCCATCACTCTTTTCCTCTTTACCCTAATGATTTCCTCACAGTGGTGTGTACATCTGTGCCTTCCAATACAGTAGCCACAACCTCTGGCTACCGAGTGCTTGAAATGTGGCTCGTCTCATTGAGAAATGTTGCACGTGTGAAATAAACACCAGGTTAAATTTTTTCTTTTCTTTTATATATAGAGAAAGTGAGAGTGCAAGCAGAGGAGAGGGGCAGAGGGAGAGAGAGAGAGAGAGAGAGAGAGAGAGAGAGAGAGAGGGAGAATCTCAAGCAGGCTGTATGCTCAGCACAGAGCTGATCCCAGGGGCTCATGGGATCCCAGAATCCCAGCCCTGGGATCATGACCCGAGCTGAAATCAAGAGTTGGACGTTCAACCGACCGAGCCACCCAGGCGTCCCTACACACCAGATTTGGAAAATCTAATAAAAAATTGATATCTCATCGATCACTTTATTGCATTGGTATCATTGGTTTAAACAGTAATATTTTGCATATACTGGGTTAAATAGTAAAACCTATTGAGATTAATTCCATCGCTGTCTTCTTACCTTTTTATTTATTTATTTATTTATTTATTTTAATTTTTTTTTTCAAAGTTTATTTATTTTTGGGACAGAGAGAAACAGAGCCTGAATGGGGGAGGGGCAGAGAGAGAGGGAGACACAGAATCGGAAACAGGCTCCAGGCTCTGAGCCATCAGCCCAGAGCCTGACGCGGGGCTCGAACTCCCGGACCGCGAGATTGTGACCTGGCTGAAGTCGGACGCTTAACCGACTGTGCCACCCAGGCGCCCCTCTTCTTACCTTTTTAAACATGGCTTCTGGAAAATTCTAAGTGAAAAATGCATGGTGTGCACTCAAGGCTTGCATTATGTTTCCATGGCACGGTTTCAGAACCTGCTTCAGAGTGCGAAGTGGTCCCGCTATATTTATTTCTTACTCGTCTGCTTTCTGCATCCCACATGATGGTGAACATTCCATGAAAGTAAAGACCTTCTCTCTCTATCTTGTTTATCCTGCATTCCCAGAGCTTAGGACAATTAAATGCACATAACTGGTCCCCCATATGTATCTGTTTAATGACTGCTTGAGAGATCAAGTAGATGTTTGGGAAGAGAGCTGATACCTGACAGAAAGTCACGGAAGAAAACTCTCCTCCATTGATCAGCTGGGGGGGGGGGGTGTTTTCCTCCAACAAAAGGGGCCTCTTTTTTTCTGGCATTCTTCTGCTGGCTAAACCTGGATCTCATCCGATTTGCTAACTTTGGGTCCCGGAAAATCTAAATTCTTGTTGAATGAACAAATCGGTCAAATAACGAATTAGTATTGGTAAGAACAAAGGCTGTTTACATCAGTGCCGGGAGCTGCCAGGGAACAGACACCTGTGATTTCTATCTGCAAAGGCACACACAGCCAGATTCGTTTTTCCCCCTTCTGCAAAGACACCATCTTGAAGGTGCCCATTTTCAAATTGTGATGTGCCCCAAAGACGTGCTCCAATCCCAGACGCACCCAGATGGGGGTACCTCAGGTCTGTGCCCACCCCCCCCCCCAACCCACCAACTCAAGTCTTGTGGCATCCAGTGCTCTGCCCTGGTCCTTAAGAGAATTCGCCAGGCCTCGATGATGCGGGCAGGCTCTGCCTGTCGCCATGGAAACTGCAGCCAGAGTGGTGATGGGGAGGAGGCTAAAAGACACTCAGAGAATGGAACTTTCTAGACTGTGTGTGGGTTAGAATCCCAGCCTGCCATACTAATGGCTCTCAGTGAATATTTGTGAGGGGTGGGGGGTTGGATGAAAACACAGGGTCGTGGGAAAGAGACTTCACCTTTCTGGGACTCAGTTTCCTCTTCTAAAAGTGGGGAATTTTGTCCTGCCCGGAGCCCTGGACAGGGCTGAGGGTTATAATAGGGGCTGCTTGTAAATTATGTGGCAGCGTGCCTGTCATGATGTGGCTGGGATTTTTAAAAACTGTGTTGCAGACTTGCTCTGCATCAGAATACGTGTGTGTGTGTGTGTGTGTGTGTGTGTGTGTATGAGTAGGGGATGGGCACATGATTAAAAATGCAGAGTCCTGGGCTGCCCTCCAGACCAGCAATAGCAGAAGAACCCATCCCCCTTCTCCCCGCCCTCACTTCTACTCTACCCCCACTGGCTTTATTTAATGCCTGTCATCTCAGCACCGGAAATGAGCTTGTTTTTCCCCCTTCCCGGCTTTACTGAGGTATAACTGACAAATAAAAATTGTATGTCCATTTACAGTGTTTCGATACATGTTTGGACACACATATACCCGGTGAATCAATCACCACAATGAAGCTAATTGCTGCATACCAATCAGCTCACGTGATAATGATTCGTGCATGAGTGTGTGCGTACGTAGCAAAAGTCAAGGACACAATACAGTACTGTTAACTGGAGTCACTCATGCTGCGTATCAGATCCCGGAACTCACTCAACCCGCACGACTGAAACTTTGTGCTCTTTGACCAACATCTCCCCATTTTCCGCACCCCTGTTTCTTTTCCACTGTCTTTCCCTCACTTTGGAGTAAGTTCTCTTCCAGAAGAAGGGGGATTCTGCCTTTCTTGGCTCAGGGCCTGGCACATAGTAGGTGCTTCACGCATGAATGTTTGCAAATCTGTGGGAGCGTCCGTGACTTGTTTGGAGGGAGGAAAGGTTTATGAGAGGCAGAATGACCTGGAAATGGAGGGGGGTGGGACAGAGGATGCTTCTGTGGAGGGAACACCACGGAGGAAGGCAGGCCGGGCGAGGGGGTGAGGCTGGCGTTCAGTATTGGGGCAGGAGGACAATTGAGAGAAGGGAGCAGTGGAGCGGGGAGACCAATCCACGGAGCATGGATATCGGGTTGGTGCTTCCCTCCCGAGCTCTCAGGCACCTCTGACGTCCACAGTGGAGCCTCCACGTCAAACGCTCTCCAGGCCACAGAGGGAGGGAAGCAGACGTGGCTTGAGCACATTTAGCAGCTTGGAATACTCTTCCTTTTCTGTAAAGATGAGTCCTCCCTTTGACTCGTAAAACAAAAACGAAAACATGACCACCACCTCACACTCGCCAGAATGGGGGAAAGAAAGAGACTGACAACATCAAGTGTGGGTGAGGATGTGGAACAATGAACGGAAAGGTTCGTGGGCTGTTGGTGGGAGCGTAAAACGGCACAACCACTTTGGAAAAGGTCTGGCATTTTCTTAAAAATAAGTAATCCTGTCAGTCTGGCCTCAGTGCCCTCAAGGGTCCTCAAGGGCACCCAGGAATGTCTCCTCGGGAAAGGGAACCACTGCCTCCAGCACAAAGCAAACTGGACACTGATGGCATCTGGACGCTGGGGTAACAGAGCATGGTGGGGAGTGTGGTAAAGAGGAGAGACTGTGTTTTTCTGAAATGGACAGGGCCTGCAGACCCGTGCAATGGCTCCCATGCGTGAAGTTGAACCCAACATTGTTCAGCCCTTCCGGATTTCCCAGAGAAATTGGAAAACCGTATTTTCATGTTGAACCCTCTTCGGCGCTCATCCGTTATTGGTGGGTGTGGAAACTGACACAACCTTTATGGCGGCTACTGGGCATTCTCGAGGTCAGACCGGAACGCTGCACCCTCTGAGCCAGAAATCCCACTTCGAGGACTGTATCGCACAGCTGCCCTCACACATGTGTGCACACTGGATCTCACGGCAGCATCGGTTATCACAAAGGACTGGACACAACCTCAGTATCCATGAGGAGGGGACGTGTTAAATCAGCCAGAAAACACCCATGTCACCGGATACTCCGAATCTATACGAATAAGGAGTAAGTTGCTTCCGTACCGGTATGGAATGATCTCCGTGATTTATGTACTTTATTTAACTTGTACATGTATCTTAGTAGACACCCTCTACCCATGCTCTCCCCGGGACAATCCCCACTTTAGAGCTGAGGAGGCAGGCAGAGCCCTGAGATAGCAAGTGGATAAGTGGGTTCAATCCACGCTTTCACCCACCATGCCATGCTGTCTTCACATGAAGCGGAAAATAGGAAGTTGGAGAAAAATGGCAAAAATTACTATTCTGTTAAAAAAAAAGTGGGGGTTGACAATGCCTTGTGCTTGGAATTACACATTAAAGAACGTGTGGGGCGCCTGGGTGGCTCAGTCGGTTAAGCATCCGACTCTTGATCTCAGCTCAGGTCATGATCTCACGGTGTTGTGGGTTTGAGCCCCATGTCAGGCTCTTTGCTGACAGTTCAGAGTCCCCTTTGGATCCTCTGTCCCCCTCTCTCTTTGCCCCTCCCCTGCTGTGCTCTCTCTGTCTCTAAATATAAAATAAACATTAAAAAAAAAGAATGTGTAACAGATGTGAAGGTGGAATTTTTACTGCACAACATCCCCCATACGATTATTATGTTCACTGAGTTAAGATGTAACCACCACAGGGGGCGCCTGGGTGGCTCAGTCGGTTAAGCGTCCGACTTCGGCTCAGGTCACGATCTCACGGTTCGTGAGTTTGAGCCCCGCGTCGGGCTCTGGGCTGATGGCTCAGAGCCTGGAGCCTGCTTCGGATTCTGTGTCTCCCAATCTCTCTCTGCCCCTCCCCCGTTCATGCTCTGTCTCTCTCTGTCCCAAAAATAAATAAACGTTAAAAAAAAAAAAAAAGATATAACCACCACTCAAAATATGCTACGGTTTAAAAAGGGGAGAAAATGAAATCGAAAGCAATATTGGTGGCTTTGTCTTTCGAAACTTACCAGTGCCTGCCATCATATTATATGCTTATTTCTGTGTGGGCACAGAATAAGCATCAGGAAAGGAGGCCCTTTAGGCTTTTCCTTCATCTCTAGAACAAAGCCTGGAGCTTAAAATAGGCGTGGATTTAGTGTATTCATAGAATCATCTATGTTCATCGTCTATTTAAAGGAATAAATGTTTGTGAACTAAACTAGTGGTTTGGTGAATCAATGAATGAGTTGGAGGACGGATAAGGTTTATATCACCTGCTCTTTGGGGCGCTTTGGGATTTCCAACCGAGCTGCAGAGACCTGTTTTTCCCCTTCTGCAAAGACCCAGTCTGAGGATGCATTTTAATTACACAGAAGTTGCTAGCTGACTGCTAATGGGAACCCGGCCCCCCGCAGGCTGGCGCCTGCACCCCACCTCCCACCTGGCGACTACGACCACTGCTGCCGTGGAAACGTGGAACCGTGGAAACGGCAGCCAGCTGGGCACGAGGAGGGGGCTGCTCGGGGGTCCAGGGAGGGATGCGGAGCCTGGAAAATTCCATGCTCGGGACTTAGACTGTGGGCACCCGCACATTCAAATCCCAGCCCAGACTCCAGGAGGGGCCCCGCGGAGCTGGTGGAGGGGTCACTGAGAGGGGTGGCGGGCAGGTGGCTTCTCCCTGCAGCCTGCACCCCCTTGCCTGGTGCAGAGGATCCTGGCGTCAGGGGCAGGAGAGAACCACCTCAGACCCACTCCCACCCTGGCCAGAGTCCTGGCAGGTGTTTCCCTAGGGGGCTCCCCATGCAGGCCTGTGGGCTCCACCTTAGAAAACCACTTTCTAGAATCTCCCACTGACCTCGCCCCAATCATCTTCCTGTCTTATTCCCCCATACCGCCTTCGTCTGCAATCTTATTCTTTGTCTGCTCCTACTGTGTGGTCCCTGTGCCGCTCAGGAAGAGTGCATCCCTGTGAGCTCACCCCGGCGGTGAGTTACCTCCGGACCCCCTGCCTTTGGGGGGCGCATAGTAGGCCTGCAGCTCAGGTGACCCCACCTGGACGATGGATGAATGTGTGAATCTGTGCTGTCTTGTTACACCACAGTCTCATGGGGGTGACTGCGTTGGAGCCTATGTTCTGGATTCTTCTGGCCTCCTGGGGCAGGGTGGGGGCGCATGTTGTAGTCCTGGCTCTCACCTCCTCAACGCCCCCTCCAATGGGAGGACTGATTCCAGGACAGGGATGGGGCCCAAGGAGCACCGGATGCAGATCCAGAATAATTTTTGTTGTCGTTCCAGTTTTGTTGAAGTATAATTGACGAGTTAAAATTGTATACATTTAAGGTGTACAATGTGCTGATATGATAGACATGTACCTGGTGAAACAATCATCACGGTCAAGTATCTGCCTCCTCACGTAGTTCCCTTCCTCCCTTCCTTCCTCCCTCCTTCTCTTTTCTTTCCCTTCCTCCCTCCTTCTCTTTTCTAACTTCCTTCCTCCCTCCTCTTTTCTAACTTCTTTCCTCCCTCCTTCTCTTCTCTTTCCTTCCTTCCTTCCTTCCTTCCTTCCTTCCTTCCTTCCTTCCTGCCTCCCTCCCTTCCCCGTTTCTTTCCCTTCCTTCTTTTTTCTTTTCTTTGTGTATGATGAGAACACTTAGGATCTACCTCTTAGCAAATATACAACTCAGCGTTGCTAACTACAGTCATGTTGCTGTATGTCAGATGCAGATCCTGGATTCCTATAGGTCAACCCATGGGTGTGGGGCTCACTCCTACTTCCCTTCCACCAATGGTATGCCTGGACTTGAATCCAGGTTAATTAGCTGTGCACCTCAGGGGCAGTCACTTAACCATCCTGTGCCTCAGTTTCTTCGCCTGAAAAACGGGGACAATAATAATGCCCGTCTGGTGGGGTCATTGTGAGGATCAAAAGGGAAAATGTGTGTGAGTGCTCCACACAAAGTTTGCATATAATGGGGGCTCAGAAAGTATCACATGTAGGTAAATTTCATACATACTTTTTACTTCATAAATACATATATGTTCATATATAGTAATGTAATTAATATCAACATATTTCTCTCTAAATGATTACGTACACAGATATATACACACACATACATATATGTGGAATCATATATAAATAGTTCTTAACTGAGGGTGATTCTGTCCCTCAGGGTACAATTTGGCAATGTCTGGAGACATTTTTGTTCGTCACAGCTGGGAGGGGCTGCTACACCATCTAGACGGCAGGGGCCGGGGATGCCACTCAACCTTTTACAGCGCACAGGATGGCCCCCACACAAAGAATGACCTAGCCCCAAATGTCAGTGGTACCAAGGCTGAGAAAACCTGCTTGATATCCCCATACATGCATACTAGTGCACACCAGTGAGAAATAAAGAAATAGAACACAAACTACATATGTAATTTAAAACTTCATAGCATCCTCATTGAAAAGACAGAAAAAGAAACAATTTTTTCTAAGATCAATTTTAAAATCGTATCTATTTAATGCAGTATATTCAAAATATTATCGCATAATCAACATGGAATCGGTAGAAGACATTGTCAACGAGGTATTTCACCCTCCTTTTCTCGTACACATAATCTTCACAATCCACTGTGGGTTTTACACACTGGTTCGCTCTGGCCACATCTCCAGCGCTCTGTAGTCACCCATGGCTGGTAACCACCGCCCCCCCCCCCCCCCCCCCCATCGCACTGGCCGGGGCAGACCGTTTTCATGTGCTGAGGAAAATGGGCAGCAGAGGGCGTCCGAGAATATCACGGAGTCCCTTTAAAACTACCCAAATGGAAGGAATTGGCGGAGCCTGAGAAAGAAAGAGGCTTCTGGCCACAGGCTCCGTCAACCCTCCTCTGTGGAGGGTGAAGAGGCAGCAGAGAGGAGAAGCCCGGCCTCGGCCTTCTGTTGTGTCTGTGTCTCCTCTTGCTGGGGAGGTGGGAGCTGCTGAGAACATTCACGCCTAATGACCTGGATCCAAATCTCTTCCCTCTGCCCGTGCCTGTCCGGCCTCCCGACCCCAGAGGTGTCCAGTTTCTCTGCCTGGGTCTCCCCACGGCCTCCAGCCCCGGTGCCCCACGGGCAGCCAGGGTCATATTGTTCACATGCACGTCGGACCGTGGCCCTCCTTTGCCCGATGTCTGTCAGGGGCTCCCTCCTGAAACCTGGGTGAAATCCAAGTCGCTGACCTAGGTCTAAAACACATCCCCAGATCTGGCCCTTACCAAGCCCTCCAGGCCCGTCTCCCCACTGCCCATCCACCTGGGCTCCAGCTTTCATAGGCCAAGTGGTGTCTTCCCAAAATTCCTGTGCTGGAGTCCTAACTCCCAAGGCCTCAGAATGCGACTGTATTCGAGGACAGGGTCTTTAAAGAGGTGATTAACTTCAAATGAAGGGTTAGGGTGGGTCCTGGCTGGCTCAGTCGGAAAAGCATGCCTGACTCTTTATCTTGAGGTTGTGAGTTCGAGCCCCACGTTGGGTGTAGAGCCTACTTAAAGTAACATCTTAAAAAAGAGAAGAGGAAGAAGAAGAGATCAGGACATAGACATGCACAGAAGGAAATCATGTGAGGACACGGGGAGTAGGCGGCCGTGTACAAGCCAAGGAGAAAGGCCTCCGGGAAATCGTCAGAAAATAATCGTCTGTCATGGAAGCTTCCCAGGCTGTCCTGCTTTCTTATGGCAGCCGTAGCAAACTCATACAATCATTCACTCAACCAAAAAAAGTTACATTTAAAAAGCAAAAATAGGGGCGCCTGCGTGGCTCAGTCAGCTGGTTGAGTGTCTGACTCTTGATTTCAGCTCAGGTCATGATCCCAGGGTCATGGGATGGAGCCCTGAGTCGGGCTCTATGCTGAGCCTAGAGATTCTCTCTCTTAAGGTTCTCTCTCTCCCTCTGCCCTTTCCCCACTCGCCCATACACGTGTGTCCTCTCGCTCACTCTCTTTCTTGAAAATAAAAAAATAAAAAGGAAAATTAAAAAAAAATTAAAGCAAAAATCCATTCTGGAAACACTCCTATATAATTGACGTGAAAACAGGGTTTGGCTCAGTTGGTTAAGCGTCCGGCTTCGGCTCAGGTCATGATCTCCTGGTTCATGAGTCTGACCCCGCGTGGGGCTCTGTGCTGACAGCTCAGAGCCTGGAGCCTGCTTCAGATTCTGTGTCTCCCTCTCTCTGGCCCTCCCCCACTCATGCTCTGTCTCTCTCTCTCTCAAAAATAAATAAACATTAAAAAAAATTTAAAAAATAATTGATATGAAAACAACTGATTATTTAACATATAAGAAACTCTAAAAAAAAAAGCGCCAAACAAAAACAAAACCCCAGACACCTCAAATGAAATGTGAACCATGGAGACCAGCAGGAGTTATCCCGACGAAAATGCAAACCTTAACACGCGTCTGTAAAACGCATTCCCCGTATTTAGTGAAAATCACCCTGCGTGGGTTCAAAAGTCAGTTGTATGCAGGAGGACTTCTCCTGAGGACCCAGACACTAAACTATTTATGTGTGAAATGATATCGTGTCTAGGAGTTGCTTTAAAAGTATTGTAGGTAGTGTGATGGGAGGCTGGGGGTGTGAGCTGATCATCTATGAAACCATGAGCATAAGAGGAAACACTGTGCTCTTTTGTCCACTTTTGTTTATTCTCAAGCTTTTCAACACGCTGCCCACCGGCCCCCCTCCCCCTGCCACGTCCCAAACTCAGAGCCAAACTGGTCTTTCTGAACCATGTATTTGACCATTTCACCGTCCTGTTTCCAACCCCACTGCCCTCCTGAAAAGAGTCGGAAAAGAGGTGCTCTTTAATTTTACAGACTAATAATCTTTAATCTTTTTAAAATTATTTTTTAATGTTTATGTATTTATTTTGAGAGGGAGCATGCACGCACAAGCAGGGGAGGGGCAGAGAGAGGAAGAGAGTCCCAAGCAGGCTCCATGCTGTCAATGAAGAGCCCAACTTGAGGCTTGGCTTGATCCCATGAAACACGTGATCATGACCTTAGCCGACACCAAGAGTTGGGCACTTGGGGTGCCTGGGGAGGGGGCGGGGGGCTTGGTCCATTGAGCATCTGACTCTTGATTTCAGCTTTCAGCTCAGATCAGGATCTCATGGTCTCATGACCTTGTGAGTTGGGGCCCTGTGTGGGGCTCTACGCTGACAGTGCTGAGCCTGCTTGGGATTCTCTCTCTCCTCTCTTCCATGCCCCTCCTCTTCTCTCTCTCTGTCCCTCAAAATAAGTAAATAAGCTTAAAATAAAAAGAGTCAGTCAACCGACTGAGCCACCCAGGCGCCCCAATAATCTTTACTCTTAATTTTGCCTCATTCCCACCACACCCAGGGCTTTGGGGCTTATCCGTTTCCCAGGGAGAAAATGAAATATTGATAAAGCCTCTGGCCCCATGTTTCCCTCGGTGAGGAGCACAGGGCACTCCCTCCTATAATCCTTTCACCGCAAAGCGCCCCTCTTCGGAATCAGGAGCAAGAAACATAACATCTCAGAAAACAACAGCAACATATTCTGAGCAAACCACTGAAAGGGGGCTCCATGTGGAGACCCCCAAACGGCCCCTTCTTTATGGTGTGTGCAGCCTGTGTGTTCCAATCCTCTGGGTATGTTCAGGGATGTCCCCATCACGGGCCTCTGAGGACTCAGAAAACAAACATGTTCTCCGTCTTCCGACACCAGCGAGTTCTATAGTACAGACCTTGGAGCTCACGCCTCCCAGGGGCGGACATACCTGAAACGTTTGTCATGGGATCGGCTTTCCTGACAGCTAATCCCCCCGACAGCTGCTCTGGCCCTTGACTCTGAGCAGCACGTGGGGCCCAGCGGAGGAGGCCGAGGGCGGCCTGACCGCCTTGACCACCGGCAGCTGTGGCTGAACTGCCGAGGGGCTGCTGTTTGTAACCTTGAGCTACACCGAATGGGTCACAGATGGACGCGGTGGCCACACACCCTGTCGCATGACTCTGAGAGGCACTCCCGTGGGGAGCAAGAGTTTGAGAGCCATTGATCGCCCTCCAACGTGCCCTGTACCCAACTGTCCCATCTGCCACGATGGCTTTACAGCACACACCTGGGTTTTCCTAAAACGGGACATGGTTCAGGTTCTGAATAGCGAGTCCTAGGACTCGACTGAAGCCTCTAGGTGTCCTTTCTGCAGGACCGAAGGTGTCTGAGCAGAACACAACAAAAGAAACAAAATCCGCGGGCACCTGGGTGGCTCAGTAGTGGTCTTTGACTCTTGACTTCGGCTCCTCTCATGGTCCGTCGGTTCAAGCCCCACATTGGGCTCTTTGCTGACAGTGTGGAGCCTGCTTGGGCTTCTCTTTCTCTCTCTTTGCACCTCCCCTACTCGTGCTCTTTCTTTCTCTCAAACCAAACTTAAAAAGAAGTCCAAAAGAAACAAGATCGAAAGTCTATAGGAGTTCGGCACCGAGAATGGCTCATGGTGGAAGAACAGATTTTTCTCTCTTTGCATGTTCTTCCAGCCGCTGTGCCCCAGTCACCGTTCATGCTAACGTCCCATCCGTGCCTAAATGTCCGTGTGCCACATTGGAAACACGCGTGAGGAATTCAGCCACGCTTGCTGACTTTCGGGGCCCCCGTGTCTTCACCTCAGACAAGAAAGCATGGTCCCCACCTCCAGAGCTAAATGAGGACCAGGAGGTGCTCAGCAAACAGCCCACGGCTCTGGGTCTCAAAGTGTGCGAGAGCCTGAGTGGGTGTGTGTGAGCACACGAGGGTCTGTGTCGTGTCTGTGTCCCATGTGTGTGGGGTGTTACAGGGGCCGGGGTGGGGGGGCAGTGGAGATGGAGCACAGAGGACTTTTAGGGCAGTGGAAATGCTTGATGTGATCTCCAAGGTGGGACGCAGGTCACTATACATCTGTCTGAACCCAGAGAAGGCACGAGGCAGCACGAGTGGCCCGATGTGACGTGTGGACTCCAGGTGGTGATGACGTGTCTATGCAGTCTCATCCGTGGTAACAGGCGTGCCCTCAGATGGGGGATGTGATGATGGGGAGTCTGTGCGTGAGTGGGGGCAGGGGGCACACGGGAAATCTCTGTACCTTCCTCTCAATCTTACTGTGGCCTGAAACTGTCCTTTAAAAAGGAAGGTTTTTTAGGGGCACCTGGGGGGCTCAGTGGGTTGAGTGTCTGACTCTTGATTTCGGCTCAGGTCATGATCTCACAGTTCATGAGTTCAAGCCTTGCATCGGGCTTGCTGCTCTCAGCGCAGAGCCTGCTTGGGATCCCCTGTCCCTCCCCCACTCGCACTCTTACTCTCAAAAATAAATAAAACGTTAAAAAATGTTTACAAAAAGGAAGGTTTTTTTGTTTTGTTTTTTAAAGGAAACGCAATGGCGACAAAACAATGTGAATAAGTGTGGCTGAACCAGTGGTTCTCAACCAGGGGTGACTTTGTCCACCACGGGACAGCCGGCATTGCCTGGGGATGACCTCAATGGTCAAAACATAGGGAGGGGCATACACGACTGGCATCTGGGGGGGGGTGGGCAGAGACCGGGCATGGTACATAAGACGGTCCCGCCACAAGGCTGTGTCCACAGCACTGACGGTGAAATTCAATCGTGACCGAAGCTGAATCATCACATCACATGACATCACAGAGGGGCAATCCATCCCACATCCTGGGAGACTCTGGGTGGGGAGAGTAAGACAGGCAAGAAAATAGTTCGAAGTCAGTTGTCATAAACCAAGCCAAAGGTGACGGCGTGGGGACAGGGGGCAACATTTAGAGATTTTCTAGACAGTGGGGGACACAGGTGGGATCAGCAGGACTCGTGGATGGAGGGAATGTGGATGGGGGAAAGGCATGAAGGAAGACTTAATCCCAAATTTTAACTTGAGCGCCTTGGGAAGTGATGGTGACATTTCAGAGGTGGACAAGCCCCAGAACCGGACAGGATGGTTTGGAGGTTGGTACGCTTGTTCAAGCTTGATGTGATGGCAGTGAGGACAAAGAGTGGTGGCACTGGGGAAGGGGGAAAGATTTGAGAGCCATTTATTTATTTTTGTATTTTTTTTTTATGTTTGCCTGTTTTTATTCTCAGTGTTTTTAGCTTTCAGAAATGTTCAGTCTTAAGGCAGCTGCAGTCACATCATGTTATTCTGGAGTCAATACAAATTTACATTAAAAAGTGAAAAAAGTATGGCAATAAAATGACGAAAACCAAAACAGTGTTTCATCTTTTAAAAATGCTTATTTATTTGGGGGGGGGGAGGGAGAGTGAGCGACATGGGGAAGGGACAGAGAAAGTGGGAGAGAGAGAATCCCAAGCAGGCTCTGAGCTGTCAGCAAGGAGCCCAATGTGGGGCTCGGTCCCACAAACTGTAAGATCATGACCTGAGCTGAAATCAAGAGTTGGATGCATAACTGACAGAACCACCCAGGTGTCCCCAAAATAGTTTCAAAGGAAACAATGCAGAGTAACCAGGGGAGGCATCCACCTGGGGCCCGAAAATCAAGATAAAATGTGAATGCGGTATTTTTCTCATGTTTATTTATTTGTTTTGAGAGCGAGCGAGCAGGGGAGGGGCAGAGAGAGGGAGAGAGAGAATCCCAAGCAGGCTCTGAGCTGTCAGCACAGAGCCTGACGTGGGGTTCAATCCCACAAACTTTGAGGTCATGATCTGAGCCAAAATCAACAGTCAGATGCCTCACAGACTGAGACACCCAGGAGCCCCCAAAATGCAATACGTTTTAAGATAAAAATGCAGAAATAACCCACGATGGACCCAACACCTAAATTCTTACTCAAGACGGGACCTGACTGTGCACTTTGTGCGGCTCAGCTCCCTCACCCCACCCCGACACCCCTCCCGATCCCATCAGATCCTGTCTTTAGTTAAAATGTTGATATTTTTTTGTTCATGGTCGATTGTTCTGCCTTAACTTTGAATTTTAAAGAAACGTTGCATTAAAATATTGTTTCTCTTGCTTAATGCGATGTTGGCGCCCCCTGAAATCCCACGCTTCGCTTATGTACTGGAGCTGAGAGCCTCCCCACCCCCGCTTCACCTCAGTCCTGGCCCTGGTGAATGGGGACAGATGCGAGAAATGCTTTCCGGTGAGAGGCTGTTAGAATTTTCACACGAGGCCGAGTAGCCAAGACGGACCCTCTGCTTTCCAGAATCCCATGGAATTTCCATTGAGCTAAGGGCCAGGCTGGATTCCAAGCAGCAGACACGTCCATGTAACTAAGGGCAGGAATGGCCGTCTTGGACCGCGCTCGGTACAGACAGGGGAGACACCCTTTTCCAAAACACGAAGGAAAGAGTAATACTGACCATCTGTTTGGCAAACTGCTGTCACCGCGTTCCCTCTCCAACCAGCTTCCCCCTCTGCAATTCTGAGAACTTGTTGTTTTGCAACGTTATTTTCTAAGGAAGCAGCTTTCTGTCCTGGGGACCCTTCGTGGTGTTGTGAAGCCAGTTGGTGTCAATTAAATGCTTACTGAACAAATTCCACTGGTACAGGTATGAGGACAGGAAGGGCTTCTGTCTGTGTGGGAGCCCCACTGTGTGCATGTGCCCTTACGCACACGGTCACGGACTGGCTACGATGAGTTCAGATAGCCTCTCTAGTGCTCGTGCACACGGCTTCCAGGTCCTGTGCCGAGTGCTTTAGGTGGGAATCCAATCATTCAATTCTGAAACCTTCATAGGGTGCTCGTCCCTACTTTACGGTCGAATAGCTTGGGATCAGAGAGGTTCTGACACCAGCCAGAAGACGCACAGCTCGGCCTTGGCAGGTCCTTGGGACACCAACATTGCTAGAAGGCCCCCGAATGGGTGTTCTAGCTGGAGCCTCCATTGCGAGGGTCTGGGGGCGAGAGGGCTGTGTCCCGGACCACTGGACCTTCCGTTTCCATCCTGGAGCGGTGGTCCTTGGGCCCAGCCTGTGCCAGCATCTGACACATTTGTGGAGCCACCAGTGGAAGGTGTGTTTGTTTTCTGCTCCTGTGTAACAAATCCCCACTTCTCTGCAGCTTAAACCTATTATCTCACAGTTTTTCTTGTCAGAAATTCAGGCTGGACCTTCTGCTTAGGGTCTCCTCAGGCTGAAATCGAGGTGTTATCCAGGTCTGTGGTCTTATCTGAGGCTCAGGGAACTCTTCCAAGCACTCGCATGTGTGTGCGTGCGCGCGCGCGCACACACACACACACACACACACAGCAAGACTGTTGGCAGGATCCATTTCCTTTCGATGGTATGGCTGAAACCACCCCATTTTCTCATGGGCTGTCAGCGGGGGT
Source organism: Acinonyx jubatus (assembly GCF_027475565.1). Lineage (NCBI taxonomy): Eukaryota > Metazoa > Chordata > Mammalia > Carnivora > Felidae > Acinonyx > Acinonyx jubatus. The sequence continues at coordinate 58,970,118 of NC_069396.1, read as the reverse complement.
CCGCTTTCAGCTCCCAGAGGCTGCCCTCATTCCTTGCCCCATGCGTCCCGTGGGCAAGTCACAACATGTCACATATCTTTCTGGCGTCCTCTGCTTGTCCTTTAAAGGCCCACCTGATTAGGTCAGGCCCACCCAGGGTGATCTCCCTACTCCTGTAGAACATAACGGAATCACAGGAACAAGATCTCATGGCCCCACTGAGGAGGATTACACAGGGTGTGTACGCAGTGAGTGAGAATTTTGGGGACCAATGTAGAATCCACAGAATGAGAGCGATTTCTGGGCCGAGCTAAGCTTCATTCTGTAGACAGTGTGGGATCTGGCATGAGTGTTTAAGTAAAAGATGTTCACGATCAGATCAACTGTTGCTGCTGCTGACGTTTATGTTTTGGAAAACCACCTTGGAGGTTAGACTAGAAAAGAGGAATACAGAGGCTATGAGACCCCAAAGGAGATGCTACAGGAATCCTGGGTGTGGGAAGAGGTTGCTGAGACCCTGAGAGGAGGAAGTGGCAGGGGTATCATCAGTTTTACATGACAAGCATTGACTGAGTACCTGTTATGTGTCAGTCACCATCCTGGCCTCCAGTGCTGGGGTGCAGAGAGAGAAAATACAGATACGGTCCAGCCCTCATGGGACTTACCACTTGGCAAGGGAGATAGAGGTTGTGATGGTTAACTTGATGTGTCAGCTTGGCTGGGCCATAGTGCCCGGACATCTGCTCCAACGTTGTTCGAGATGTTTCTCTGAGGGTGTTTTTTCGTTGTTGTTGTTGTTGTTGTTGTTGTTTTTGGTTTTTGTTGTTGTTGTTGTTTTTGGTATGAGATTGATATTTAAATTGGTGGACTTTGAGTCAAACACATCATCCTCCCTAATGTGGTTGGGCCTCACCCAATCAGTTAAAGGCCTGAACAGAACAAAGACTAACCTCCCTTCCCCAAGCAAGAGGGGGTTCTGACAGCAGATGATGCTCAGACCTACACCACAACATGAGCTGTACCTTCAGTCTTCAGCCTGCTGGCCCCATCCTGCAGAGTTTGGACCTGCCAGACTCCATAATCCTGTGATCACTGTTTCTCTGGTGACCCCTGACTAATATGTGCATCAGAAAAAATTATAGCCTATGGTAAGTGTTAACAGAGGGAAGGGCTCTGAGAGCTTAGAGCAGGATGGTCTGTCTTGGAGAAATCAAGGAGGGCATTGCTGTGCAAATGATGCTGGAGCTGGTATCTCAAGATTGCATGGGTGGTGTTACCAGGGATGGGCACGAGGAAGGGCATTCTAGGCACAGGAGTGGCATGTGAAAAAAAATTAGGAAGCTAATTACACTCCAGAGGGCCTGGAGTGTGGGGTGTTAGGTGATGAGGTCGGATGCAATGGGAGAGGCTGGAGCCCGCAAAGCCTCATCATCTCTGGCTGTTTCTCTTTATCCTAAAAGCGACAGGGAATTGCTTTAAGTGAGGTGAGGGGTGACATTAGCAGCTGTGTTTTCCAGGATATGGTTCCAGCTGCTGTGTGCAGAGGGACTACAGGGGCCAAGGGTAGAGGGAAGAGGGTCTGCTAGGGAGCTGGTGCTTTACTGAGTGTATCAGTTACCTATCACTGTGTAACGAGCTGCCCCCAATCTTGTACAGAAACAACAGTTTATAATCCTCTGGTTTCTCTTTAGATTGTATACATTTTTTGCCTTCTACTAAAATAAAGATTTCCATGGAGAGAAACAATTCTGAGCATTTACCCAAATTCTTAAGACCTTGTGTTTGCAAGGGAAAGAGAAAGAGAGAGAGAGAGAGAGAGAGAGAGAGAGAGAGAGAGAGAGAATGAGAGAGAGAGGGAATGAGAGAGAAAGAAAGAAAGAAAGAAAGAAAGAAAGAAAGAAAGAAAGAAAGAAAGAAGAAAAGAAAGAAAGGGCAGAAAGAAACAACAGCTCATTGTTTCTCACAATTCCATTAGTTCTGTGGTTGGGTTTTGCACCTGTGTGGCCTCATTTGGCTGGGGAATCCCCTGGGGTAGGAGGTCCCAGACAGCTTCCCTTCGTGTTTGGCCACAGTGCTGGCTCTCTGCTGGGGTCTTAGTTCTCCTCCTCCGCGGGCTAGATCGGCTTCCTCACTGCATGGCGGCCTCAGGGGCTCTCAAAGAGCAAAAAGGAAGCCGTAAGGTATCTTAAGGCCACGTAAACAGATGCCACTCCTTGAGCAGTCAGAAATGTGTGGCCTTTCTGCATCCACAACACTCAGCCAATAATTTTTCAGTGTGCCAGGCACTGTTCAGGCTGTTGTGTGTTAGCAGTGAAGCCCATAGGCAATCTTCATGCCTTTTTGTGGCTTGTAAACAAATGCATGTGCCACATGATCAGGAAGAAGGAGGAATGGAGTGAGGTGGGGGACAGAGGGGCTGGGGGAGATAAGTCTGTCTGGGGAAGGGGAGTTTGAGCAGAGAGTCCTTAAGGGAGTCGGGGGCTAGAAATGAGGCCATCTCAGGGATGGTGCTCCAGGCTGAGAGCACAGCAAAGTCCAGTCCTCTCAGGAGAGCATGCCTGGATGTTCACACAGGTGTGGGGAGGAGGGTAGACTATGCAAGGGGAGAGGTAGCAGGGATTGGGGTCATGGGAGGTCCTGCTGGCCACGGAAGGACTTTGCTTTTTATTCCAGTGATGCAGACTCGCTGGAGGCTTAGAAGAGCAATACTGGAGGTTACTGAGGTAGCCCAGCATGTTGGTGCCCGCCACGAATAACAAGCTCCTCAAAATTTAGCAGCTTGAACAACAACAAACGTGATCTCAGTTTCTGTGCATCAGCAGTGCGGAAGTGGCTCAGCTGGGTGGTTCCGGCTCAGGGTCTCTCATAAGGTTCCAGTTAAGATGTACACTGGGACTGTGGTCATCTGAAAGCTCGCCTGGTGACGGAGGATCCACGTCTAAGATGGCACACGCACATGGCTGGTGAGTCACTGCTGGCTGTAGGGCGAAGGCTCCCCAGCTTGGCAGCTGGGTTCCTTCTGAGCAGGTGGCCCAAAAGAGGATGGGTCACATGCGGTCCTTTCTGCCATTTTGTTGGTCACACAGCAACCCCCCCCTTCAATGTGGGAGGAACTATAAGGGCATGAGCACCCGTTGGCCAGGGTCTTAGGATGGTCCCCTCTCACTTACCTGATATTGTACAGGGAATTTTTTCCTGGAACCAGAGAAGAATAAGAACGTGAGCAAGAAGAAAGAACATCTGTTTTCTCAGGAGAAGACAATTTCCATGATTCTAATCTGCTGGCTGCCAATTTTTTTTAAAAAAGCAGTCCATTTCCAGATTCCTGCTTTTGCTGTTTTCATTATTTCCTTCAATGAGTGTGTGTTGCTTATCCCTTGTGCTGGCGGTACAGTGACAGAGGGACAGTGGTACGTTTGCAGACGTGAGAAGTGTTCAGGGGCCAGAGAGAGGGCTCAGGCGGGTGTGGGAGCCGGGGCTGGCTTGGGCGTGGGGGGTGCGGTGGAGGCCCACCCCAGCACAGAAAAGCCAGTGGCTCCCCAGAGCTTAAATCCCCCTGGCAGGAAGAGGCAGCCAACAAGTTAGCAAATCACAGGCATGATTGCAGAGAGCGATTGTGGAAATGGCCCTCTGAGGCAAGGATTTTAGGGCTGGGACCTCGTCTCGGGGAAGGACTGTCCTGTTTGGGGCAACAGTGGGTGCAGAGGCCCAGAGATGGGTACAAGCCAGGCCACTTGGAGATCCTTAAATGATCAGATTCTGGAACGCTGTCTGGAGCTGTTTCTCAGAACCCAGAATGACTGTAGGTGCTTAAAGATCAGTCCAAAGGGGCGAGGGCCTCTCTGCTTCCTTTCCACCAATGAGATGGCCTGGGTTCCTGTTTTCTGGCTCTTCCAGTTACCAGCTGTGCATTCTTGGGCAAGTCACCTAACCTCTCTGTGCTTCCGCTACCTCCCCTTGTAGAATCAGCAGTGGGATAGGGACTTAAACACCCGCGGTAAAGACAAACGACACAGTCAGGAAACAGGCAAAAGACTCGAACAACCCAAGGGTACACACAGACGGATAACTAGATAAAAAAACTGTGGGGTGTAAGTATTAGGGAATATGATTCAGCCGCTGCAAAGCGGATCCTTCCCTCCGAGGTGGCAGGGATGAACCCAGAGGACATGCTGCTCAGCAGGCATGCCGGGCACACAGGGAACCCAGCGCATCATCCCAGCAGGGTGTGGAATCTGCAGGAGTCCAAACACCCAAGGAGCAGAGAGGAGGTCACCAGTGCAGGGGACACTCGGCTGGTTACAAGGATGCTCCAAGGTGTGAATCCATACATCCCACGAAAGCTTCACGGACGCCAAGCATATCTGGTGAAATTAACTCTGAGCTGCAGCCATGAAACACACACTAGGCTTGGAAACACAGAAGGAAGCAGACAATGTAATTTCTGCTGTTCATCACCGCGACGTGGATTAGGTCTTGAAAAGGTGATACAGCAGAACCTTGGATTGCGAGTTACCTCTTCGGAGAGGGAGGGTTCCTCGAGACGAGCCAACATTTCTAATCCGTTTTAACTTGATCAACGAGCGACGTCTTGCGATGCCAGTCGCGCAAGATGCCCAACGGCACACGATCACAACACAACCAATGGCTCTTGAAATTCGCCTTGATATGCGAGTGCTTTGGATGGCAAGCGAGTTTCCGGAACGCACTATGCTCGCAAACCAAGGTTTTACCGTACTTGGGTGTCTTCGGTTAAATGACAGTGTGAGATAGATGATTTTTATTTATTTTATTTATTTATTTTTAACGTTTTATTTATTTTTGGGACAGAGAGAGGCAGAGCATGAACGGGGGAGGGGCAGAGAGAGAGGGAGACACAGAATCGGAAGCAGGCTCCAGGCTCCGAGCCATCAGCCCAGAGCCTGACGCCGGGCTCGAACTCACGGACCGCGAGATCGTGACCTGGCTGAAGTCAGACGCTCAACCGACTGAGCCACCCAGGCGCCCCTGTTTTTTAAAAGAAAGAAGATAGTTAAGAGGCTGGTATGGGAGCAGATGTTGGTATGCCCACGGAGGCCTGGCCAGGGGACCGATGTATCTGGGGTGTTCTGGAGATGGAGCCCACAGGCTGTGGTGGCAGGCGGGATAGAGAGGGACACAGAGCAGGATCATCATGTGAGGTCCTTGTGTCTGCAGGGGATGCTGCTGTGTCTGGCTCCAGGCGGACGGTGGGTGTAAAATGACTGAACAGGGACAAGTCAGTCAAGATGGGGGGGGGGGGGTGGATACCTGAGGACATAACCAGGTGCTATCGACAGAAATAGAGGAAAAAGACGGTGGCTGGCGTCCATGTTTTGAAGGGAGAGCCGGGTGTGACGCCCTACTCGCTGTGCCTCCTGGAGATGCTTACTCAACCTCTCCATGCTTTGGTCCCCTCCTGGGTAAAAGAGAAGGCACAGTCCCTCTCTGAAGGTGGTGTGATAACACGCGGCAGCCACTAGACGTGGGGGTGTGCATTTTGGCTCTTCCGTGTCCTGGTTGGCTTCCTGTGCGATTTTGTGAAGAGTGGCGTCTAAATGTGGGGATTGGGGATGAAAACAGTTGCTCTCACATGGGTGTTGTTGGAGGACTCAATGAAATCTGCGAAAGGGAATGGAGACGGTGAGTCTTTCTCAGGCTTGAGCCTTATTCCCCAGATTCATGCCGTGGAGCAGGGATCAGAAAACGGTCCTCCCTACTGGCCACTTCCGGCTTGCCTGTGTTTATAAACAAACCTCTGCTGGGACACAGCCATGCCCGTTCCTCACGAACTGTCTGAGGCTCCTTCCAATCCCCCGGTGGCAGGGCTGGGTAGAGAAACATTTTCCCTACTCTGGCTCTAGAGGCAAACCCCATTCCCGAGTCCTCTGGGTCCTTGCAGAGCTACTCGATAGGTGGATCGGCCCCAATACACATCCTTCTCTCCACTCCTGTCCCTTTTACAGACAGGAGTAGCCTGTGTTATGCCCAGAATTCGTCATCCTCAAAGACTACCAGGGAGCCGAGTCCGATGCAAAAGCAAAGAGCCTTTATTCGAGCTAGCTCGAGCTCAATCCCCTACCTGCACCTACCCAGCGGTGAGATACTGGAGAGAGAGAGCGGGTTTCAAGAGCACAAAGGTTATATAGGGATCATGGCTTTAGCCTTGGCTGGGGAAGGGTCGTGGCCTCAGCCATTTGGCTGGGGAAGGATCAGAGTCCCGTCAGGCAGGTTGCCGGGCGTGGTTTGAAAGGTTTAAAGTAGAGTGATTACCAAGAGGAAAGCCCATCCCCCTCCTGTCCTTGAGCTCCTGCTCTCACAGTGTCAGTGGTCTTGGGCCTGCTCCCCCAAATTAGAAGAGTCTGGCCCTCAGGTCACCCAGCCTCTTTCTCAGGGGTGCAGAGAGAGTAAGTGCTGGGTTGTAGGGTTCTCTTGCCATCTTTCCACCTTCATCTGAGCTCTCCTTTCCCCAGTGACTCATCCCAGCCCACCCCCAGGTGAAACAAGGACACTCAAGGCTTTCCTCCACCTGTTGTGCATCCTCAGGATGGTTCCTTGACCAAAGATCTAGGCCTAGGCCCCAACTCATGTTGAACAGGTGAGCGGGAAGTTACTCAAGGGGAGGAGGCGTGGTCTGAGGTTTGAGCAGGAACTGCTTTCTGCCGCCATGTCGGGGACATAGTCACTCAATATGGAGGATACAGAACGAGATGGAGGCGGCCGGCCTGGGTCTGCTCTTCCACCCGCACGCCATTGTCTCTTGCTCTGCTTTTTCTCCCAGACACCGCGGCCTGCTGATGACCCCACACTAACGCACACAGACACCGCGCATTCTTATGGATGTGGTCACAGGACCCTGGTGTGCAGATTCCCCACGATTTCACAGACCAGGTCCCTGATGAGCTTCTGCTGTGTTTCTGTTCCACAGTAAGAACAGTCGGGCCCGTGGTGCGGTGAGCGGTGTCCTCACACACGGGTCACTTCACCTGAGTCCTGCTCTCACGTGTGGGTGCACTGGGTAGGTGTTGCTGTAGATTCGAGGTTGTGTGTTCGCATCTGGGTTAAGCATTGGGCTGCCGTGTGTGAATTTTCTAGATGTTTGTAAATCCCTTCTCCTGGGGGTTGTCGTGAAGATTTTGGATTTCGTTCGGAGTCTAGTGGAGGCCACTGGGAACTGGGAAGTCCAGTGGCAGGGGACTGACGACTTAAAATCTCCCTCCCTCTCCTGTGGGCAGCGCGGGAGGCTCAGGTGCTGCAGGGGGGAATGGGGCAGGTGCGATGGTGTGATTCCCACCCACCCCCCAGTGCCACTTTCCTCCTCCTTTTTCTTCTTTAATGTTTTTTTTTTTTTTTTGAGAGAGAGAAAGAGTGGGGGAGGGGCAGAGAGAGAGGGAGACACAGAATCCAAAGCAGGCTCCAGGCTCCGAGCTGTCAGCATAGAGCCCGACGCGGGGCTCGAACTCACGGAGTGTTCGATCATGACCTGAGCTGAAGTCGGGCGCTTAACTGACTGAGCCACCCAGGTGCCACTTAAAAAAATTTTTTTAACATTTATTTATTTTTTGAGAGACAGAGAGAGATGGAGCAGAAGCAGGGGAGGGGCAGAGAGAGAGGGAGACACAGAATCCGAAGCAGGCTCCAGGTTCTGAGCTGTCACCACAGAGCTGGGTGTGGGGCTCGAACTCATGAACCATGAGATCATGACCTGAGCCGAAGTCGGGCCCTCAACTGACTGAGCCACCCAGGTTGCCCCACACTTTCATTCTTCTGAGTCTCTGCCCACACCCCTGAGGGACAGCTGGATGTCCCAGGAGTTTTGGGTAGATTTTCACTAAAAACCAAGAATGATGAACGCACTCCCTAGCTTGTGTTTCAGGGTTTCCCTGCTGCTCTCCAGGGTCACATTTAATCACTTCAGGTGTCTGTTTTCTTTCTTTTTTAAAAAGAGTTTCTAATACGTTAACTAATTAGTCATTTTGTAACGATCATAGGCACATGTTTCCGGACTGTTTCTTGCTTTTTAAATGTAACGTAAAAAACAAAAACAAAAACAAAAACCAAACAGGTGACTGTGTGAGTTTGCTGGGGCTGCTGTGACAGAACACCCCCGCCTGGGCGGCTTGAACAGCAGACACTTACTCTTTCCCTGTCCTGCCGGTTGGAGGTCTGAGATCTGGTGTAGGCAGGCTGGTTCCTCCTGAGGCCTCTCTCCTCCGCTTGTCCCCATGTCCTTAGGTAGACCTCCCTGTGTGTGTGTCTGTGTCCTGATCTCCTCTTCTAATAAGGACGCCGGTCACATAGGATTAAGGCCACCCCGATGACCTCAGTTTACCCTCATCACCTCTTTAAAGGCCCTGTCTGTGAAGATGATCACATTCTGAGGTTCTGGGGGTTAGGGCTTCAGTATGTGCATTTGGGGGGAGATATAATTCAACCAGAGTAACAATTTTCCATAAATTAAAGGAATGTAGACAATGGAAAGATCTCTGCTTTCAGGGGACGTGTTGGAGTAGATGGAGAGTGGCAGTTAACAGGAAAGAAAGGTAATTCAGCTAATAATAGAGAATGAAAGAATCCCTGTATATATTCAGACAGATACATAGATACCTAGATAGATACACAGAAAGAAAAGAAAAGGGAAAGGAAGGGAAGAAAAAAATAAAGATGAACGATGGATAGAAAGAGGGATGGATGGATGGATGGATGGCTAGCGAGATAATGGGATTGATGGAAAGAAAGGAAGGAAGCAAAAAAAAAGAAGAGAAAGGAAGGAAGCAAGCGAAAGAAAGCAAAAGAAGGGAAGTAAGGAAGGAAGCTGGATAGATGATGGATGGATGGATGGATGGATGGAAAGATACATGATAGAAAGAGGGATGGATGGATGGATGTCTAGATAATAGAAGGATGGGTGTAAAGGAAGGAAGGAAGGAAGGAAGGCACAGACAGATTCCTGTTATTTTTTTTTTCATGTTTCAAGTTTTCATTTAAATTCTAGTTAGTTAACATATAGTGTGATCTTGGTTTTCAGGAGCAGAATTTATTGATTCATTACTTACAACAGATTCCTGTTGTGTTGGGAGAGGATGTGCAGGTTTCTAACTAAGAGACTTTCTTCACGGAATTGAGCTAAGCCCCAGGAATCTGCACTTTTACCTAGCCCTCCTCCCACACAGGTGACTCACATGCTGTGTGCTTCTACCTGTCACGACAGAAATCCCATAAAAGGACCACAAGCTCTGCACACAGCATAGGATTTCTCACAACAACACAACGAGCCAGAAAAGGTCACTCCCCCAACCTGAGACGCGGCAGTAAAGGAGGCCAGAGGCTGTGCACGAATGCACAATGCACGTGCGTCTGCTCATGCAGTCCCAACATGAACCCTCCGTGTCCTGTCTGACCTTGGAGCCCCCGGAATCTTCCGGTCGCCACCAAGGCTCTCTCTGCCCCTTCCTCAGCCCCTCCCTGCCCCTGGTTGCCATTCCCATGGCACCTGCTGAGCCCACCCTACCCCCACCACTCAAGGAGGCTTGAAAACAAACTGCGTGTATTACCTATTTATTTCCACAACAGTTTCCATACTTATGTTGCATATACAGGCCTGCTTCCATATTAGTAAACATACATGGAAAACATCCCTGAAGGTAGTGACCCTTTTCTCCATTCACGGGTACTTGGGCTTGTACAAATGTCCCGAGGCTGCTGTCACCGAGTACCACAAACTCAGTGGCTCTAAAACACACCTCTATTGGGGCACCTGGGTGGCTCAGTCGGTTAAGCATCCCACTTCGGCTCAGGTCATGATCTTGCGGTCTGTGGGCTCGAGCCCCGCGTCGGGCTCTGTGCTGACAGCTCAGAGCCTGGAGCCCGTTTCAGATTCTGTGTCTCCTTCTCTCTCTGACCCTCCCCTGCTCATGCTCTGTCTCTCTCTGTCTCAAAAATAAATAAACGTTAAAAAAAAAAATTTAAAACACACCTTTATTATCTTACAGCCCCAGAAGTCACCGGTCTGAATGGGTCTCTTGGTTAAAATCAGCATGTTCCACGCTGTGTTCCTCCCGAAGGATCAAGGGGAGATCCGTCCCTGCCTTTTCCGGCTTCTGCAGGCACCGCATCCCTGGGCTGTGACCCCCTGTCCATCCAACCTCCAATCCCGTGTCCCATCTCCTCTTGCCTCCCTGGGGATCCTTATGATCCAGGATCCTGTCCCCACCTCCAAATAATTGAACTACCCTGCAGAACCCCTTCTCCCCTGGGGGGCACCGTATTTCCAGGTTTCAGAGATCAGGATGTGGACATCGGTGTGGGTGGTCGTTCTGCCAGCCACAGAGTTCTTTCCAATTCCTTTCTATGTTACTAGAGACACAACGAACATCTTTGTGCACGCAGATGGTTCTTTCCTGAGGAAAAAATGCTGAGTCACATTGCACAAAATCATTTTCTCGTTGGGCGCAGTTGGTCCATCTACTAAATCACCGCTCAGTGGGGGCTACCCCAGTGGACCTCCATGGAAATGCATGAGCACCCCGTTTTGTTTCCCCTGACCCTCCAGTTTGGGCTGCTGTAACCAGATACCACGTGCTGGGCAGCTCAAACAAGTATTTCTTGTGGTTTTGAGGCTGGACATCCAAGATCGAGGTGTTGGCAGACTGTCTTCTTTCTGGTGTGTCCTCACAAGGTGGAGAGAGAGAGGAGGAAAGCTTGCTCTCTGTCATCTCTACTTACAAGGACACTAATCCCATCATGGCGACCCAATCCTAATGATGTCATCTAAACCTAATTTCCTCCCAAAGATCCCGCCTCTGAAAACCATCACATTGGGGTTTCTGGAGTTTCAACATATGAATTTGGCAGGGGGGGTGGGGACAGAACACACACATTTTTATTATGTCCATTGCTCACGGGGGTTTCCACTGTGTTTGCATTTCTCCTAGGATTAACTTGTTGACAGATATATGGACATAGTTTTTTTCTTCTCTTTAAAAAAAAAAATTTTTTTTTTAACATTTATTTATTTTTGAGACAGAGAGAGAGAGAGAGCATGAACAGGGGAGGGTCAGAGGAAGAGGGAGAGGGAGAGATACAATCTGAAACAGACTCCAGGCTCTGAGCTGTCAGCCCAGAGCCTGACGCGGGGCTCGAACCCACAGACCGCGAGATCATGACCTGAGCCGAAGTGGGACGCTTAACCAACTGAGCCACCCAGGCGCCCCTTTCTTCTCTTGACAGATATATGGACATAGTTGATTTTTAGAGTTCCTTATATATTAAGGCAATTAATTGTTTCTTATATGTTTTACAATGGATATTTTGAGTATGTTGATCAGGTTTCTCCCTGGTTTATTTTTTCCAAGAATTAAAACTTTTTTAAATTTTAATTTTATTTATTTATTTATTTTTTCTTGAGAGAGAGAGAGAGAGAGAGAGACAGAGCACAAGCAGGGGAAAGACAGAGAGGGAGGGAGACACAGAATCTGAAGCAGGCTCCAGGCTCTGATCTGTCAGCACAGAGACTGACACGGGGTTGGAACTCTCCAACTGCGAGATCATGACAGCCAAAGTCAGCCACTTAACCGACTGAACCACCCAGGCACCCCTGTTTTTTTTTTTTTTTTTAATGTTTATTTTTGTTTGAGAGAGACAGAGTGCAAGTGGGGGAGGGGCAGAGAGAGAGGGAGGCACAGAATCCCAAGCAGGCTCCAGGCTCTGAGCTGTCAGCACAGAGCCCAACATGGGGCTTGAACCCACAGACTGTGAGGTGAGATCATTACCTGAGCTGAAGTCAGACATTCAACCGACTGAGCCACCCAGGTGCCCCAAGAATTAAAACTTTTTGTTTTTGTTTTGTTTTGGTTGATTTGTTATTTTAATAACCACAGTGTCTGCCTTTTTTTTTTTTAATTTTTTTTCAACGTTTTTTATTTATTTTTGGGACAGAGAGAGACAGAGCATGAACGGGGGAGGGGCAGAGAGAGAGGGAGACACAGAATCGGAAACAGGCTCCAAGCCATCAGCCCAGAGCCTGACGCGGGGCTCGAACTCACGGACTGCGAGATGGTGAAGTCGGATGCTTAACCTGGCTGAAGTCGGATGCTTAACCGACTGCGCCACCCAGGCGCCCCAACTCTGCCTTTAATTCATTTGGAAGTAATGTTGGTGTAAGCTGAAAACTGGCTGTAACTGGATTTTATGTCAGTGGCTAAAATGTTCTGGATGTTCTTGCTTGTGTCATTTTTAGTGTTCAGGGAAAATGGTGCATTTGCACACTAACGGGAGAGAAGGGGTGGGAACGAATCTACCTCCCACACCTGCTCACTTTTCCTTCTACTGCCTTCCTTCCCACTCATCCCCACCGACAATTTTTTGTCTGTCTGCGTTTCCAGAGCTCTTTGTGTAGAGAGAGAGAAAGAGAGAATTTCCAACCACACATCTTTGTACTTTCTACAGCAAGTAATAGCATCATCACATCTACTATTTAAGACCTGGCTTTTACACTTCAGCTCCCTAGGATGCTAGTTTCCATGGCAACCACCTGAGTCTGCTCCCATTACCGACAGCTCTGAGAGCTCTGGAGGGATGTGTGCGCTGGAAAAAGGGACCCCAAAGTGGCCTGACGGTGAGGGGGGGTGGCGCGGGCAGAGGAGAGGCACTCACTTGGACTTCAATTGCTGGCTTGGGCTTGTGTTTTCTGCATGCTGAATCTTGTCTTTGGACAAGAGCTTCATAGAAGGGCAGAACCGGAGCCAGTCTGGCCTCACAGGCTCGAGGGTCACAGCCGCCGGCAGCTGTACGCGTGTCGAGGCTCGACAATTGTCCCCTGCCCTTCACTGATCTACTCCTTCATTCTTTCTGTCATCATACAAGTATCGATTGACGGCTTCCTGTGGGCTCTGCACTCATGTGTCCCAGGAACCAGCTGCGAGTGGCCCCTTGTTCCCAGTAGCCAAAAGGAGGAAGCAGCCCGGTGTCCGTCAACGGATGACCAGATAAACAAACTGAGTGTCCGCGCGGCGGGTATTATCAGCCTTAACACAGACACGCATCCCAACATGGCTGAACCCTGAGGACGTGATATGGTTCTACTTCTATGAGGTCCCTAGAGTTGTCGGATTCATAGAGACAGAAAGATGGTGGGGCCGTGCACTGGGGGTGGGGGATGGGGACATGGTGTTTAATGGGGACAGAGTTTCAGCTGGGGAAGGTGAAGAGCACTATGGATGCACGTGGGGATGGTTGTACCACGATATGGATGTACTTAATGCCCCCAGAACGTACCCTTGAAGTGCTTGTGAAGGTAAATTCTACTTATGCGTGTTTTGCCACAATTCAACTTTTATTTTTTTAGTGTTTATTTATTTTCATTTATTTTTGAGACAGAGAGAGAGAGCAAACACAGGTTGGGGAGGGGCAGAGAGAGAGGGAGACAAGGAATCTGAAGCAGGCTCCAGGCTCTAGGCTGTCAGGACAGAGCCTGACGTGGGGCTCGAACTCTTGGACCATGAGATCATGACCTGAGCCAAAGTCGGACGCTTAACTGGCTGAGCCACCCAGGTGCCTCCGCAGTTAAATTTTTTTAAAAATCGAGAAGGAGAAACTCTCAAATCCCCACAAAAGACTGGAAAAGAAACCAGTTTCACGGGCCATAAATGGGAGGGAGGAGATGTGGAGAAGTAGGGGGGGGGGGAAAGAAAAGGAAACAAAAATCACCCAAATCCTAACAAATAAAAAGATTACTAGTTTAAAGACGAAAATAACCAATGGGTTACCCAAGCAGTGAAACCATCAAGGACAGCAACGAAATTATTATTAGGAAAGGCAGGGATAGTGGTTATCTCTGGAGGGGGGTGGGTTTCTGGGAAGCCAGCTCTGCCTCATTAACCCGGGAAATGGCTCCAATCATATGTTAATCTGTACAAGTGCACTAGATGAACCTTTTTTCTGTATTGTGTACCTCACCATGAAACATACTGTGGAAAGTTTTAAAAATTACTGAGTGGTCCCTTGCTGTAAGAAAAGACAATCCTGTAATACCCGAAAGAAAATGAAAAAGGTGAATATTTGCCTTGTTGGAAAGATGTAAAGAGCTTCTGTTTTGCGGCAACGTTAGAGATCGCGCCCTGCAGAGAATCACGACTCCCTGCTGATGAGTCATTTCCCAAATTGTATGAGTAATGAGAGCACTGGGAGAGATCAGCTCAGGTTGGAAATTTGCAAGTGAAAACAGCTCTTAGCCGTGCTGCAGAAATGTGTTTTCATGCTGGATTTTGAGACATGACATTTATCACTTAAATGTCAGCCCCTGAGACAGGAAGGCACAGTAAAACAATTACTGAGATGGAAAATGCCCACCACCTACAAAATCAGGAAAGAGGTGGATGGGAACAGTACATGGGGTTGCAAACATCTGCCTTATCAAATAGTATATATTCTCAATATACTGAATAGGCTTTCATTTATTTAAATAAACAGTCCAGAATCAGGGCGATGTTCGCCACATTCTGAATCTAAAATGTTGTAGCCCTGAGCAGATCAGATAGATTATCTCAAAAGGGAGTCGAGGAGCTTTAGGGGCAGTTGAGAGATTGACAGAAAGCAGAAAGCAGAGATCCAGACATATCCAGGAATTCCTGAGATGGCCTGGGCGTGCGGTGCCCACACTCTCTGGGGACAAGGCGACAGGATGCCGTGGGGGAGCATCTCTCTGTACAGCTATGCCCACACCTAAACCTTCACCAACAAGCTTATTCACACCAGCAGAATTTGCAGCAACATTAGACACACCCTAAATGTCCAGGCACAGGTGACAAATACAATAAATTGTGGCGCAGGAAGTGGTGGACTACTATACAGCTGTGAAAAGAAAGGAAGTCAATTTCTCTGCATCACTGTGGGTGGGCGGAGTAAAACACAAATCTTGACAAACATAACATCATGTTTTGTGTTAAGGAGGGAAAAAATAGAAAACATTCGTTTTGCACACATAGAATGTCTGTAAGGATACACCAAAAATCTGGTAACTCTGGTAGCGTCAAAAGAGGGGGATTCCGTAGTTGGGGGATGAAGGACAGGAAGGTAACTTTGCAATAATTATCCTTTTACATCATTCGGGTTTCCTATTATGTATTAACTCAGTGTATTAACTATTCAAAAAATTATGGGGCGCCTGGGTGGCGCAGTCGGTTAAGCGTCCGACTTCAGCCAGGCCACGATCTCGCGGTCCGTGAGTTCGAGCCCCGCGTCAGGCTCTGGGCTGATGGCTCGGAGCCTGGAGCCTGTTTCCGATTCTGTGTCTCCCTCTCTCTCTGCCCCTCCCCCGTTCATGCTCTGTGTCTCTCTGTCCCAAAAATAAATAAACGTTGAAAAATAAAATAAGATTTAGACAGTCCAACAATCCAAAGTCCATTGGCTCTATTTGTCCCATGGGGTGTGGGCAATAAACAGCGCCTGGCATATAGTTGGAGACAGATCAATATCTCACAAATGATATTGTGAATATTGTGATATTGAATGACTGTCGGGTCCCTGCCCCCCCTGCCAAGGAGGGTGTTTATAGGTCACCCTTAGAGCCAGTAGCTCTGAGATAATTTGCCATGGGGCAGAATGGATAATTCTGACTTTATCAATGGGACCCCTTTGAGTTTGGGGGTTTGCTTCCCCTGCCCCCCCCCCGCCAAAGTGGGGTGTTTAAGGAGTTTCTGATCGTTTACAATTGCAAACTATCCTACGAGGAATTACTTTGTGCCAATGTCATTTTCTTGCTCTTGGGGCTGTCCCTTCAGGGTAGGTTTCCAGAAGTGGCCAAGTTGAAAGGAAAACACGCATGTGTCTTTTCGCTCTGAAGGATTGTACTGCTTTGCATTCCCACCAGATAAGAGAACCTGTTTCCGGGGCACCTGAATGGCTCAGTTGGTTGAACGTCCAACCCTTGATGTCGGCTCAGGTCATGATCTCACGGTTGTGGGATCGAGTCCAGAGTCGGGCTCTGTGCTGAGTGTGCAACCTGCTTGGGATTCTCTCTGCCCTTTCCCCCCCAGCTCAAAAATAAATAAATAAACTTAAAGAAAGAGAGACCTGTTTCCTCACCAACACACATATATATTTATACACTTGGTTGTCCATATATTTGTTTTGTCTATATAGCTATACGTTATAAAGGGGTTTTGGTCTGATAGGTGAGGACAGGTATCTCAGGATTGCTTCAATTTGCATTTTTCTTGTTGAGAGTTTGAGCATTTTACATTCATTTTGATGTATTTTTTATTTTATTCATTACTTTTATTTTCAGTTTTAGTTTTGTTTATTTTTATATCATTTTTATACATTTTTCAGTGAACTATCTGTCCATGTCTTTGAGTAGTTGGTCTTGTGCTTCACAGTTTTTAAGGATTCTCTGTACATTAGGGATATCAACCCCTGTGACTATTTTATCCCAGGGAACAATGCTATTTTAAAAGGTGACTTTTAAAAAAATGTAATTTAAGGGGTGCCTGGGTGGTTTAGTCAGTTAAGCAACCAACATTGGCTCGGGTCATGATCTCATGGTTCATGAGTTCGAGCCCCGAGTCTGGCTCTGTGCTGACAGCTCAGAGCCTGGAGCCTGCTTGGGATTCTGTGTCTCCCTCTCTCTCTCTCTCTAAAAATGAACAAACATTAAAAAAATTTTTTTAATGTAATTTAAAAATAAATAAAAGGTGACTTTTGGGGCACCTGACTGGTTCAGTCCTTGGAGCATGTGACTCTTGATCTTAGGGTTGTAAGTTCAAGCCCCACATCGGGTGTAGAGATTACTTAAAACCTTAAAAACAAATCACATTAAAAAAAAAATAAAAGCTTATTTTTACCTTGTTATTTTATTTTTTAAAAATTAAAAAAAATTTTAAGTTTATTTATTTATTTTGAGAGAGACAGAGCAAGCAGGGGAAGGGCAGAAAGAGAGAGGGAGAGAGAAAGAATCCTAAGCAGGCTCCGCACTGTTAGCACAGAGCCCCACATGGGGCTCAAACTGGCAAACCACGAGAGCATGACGTGAGCCCAAGTCAGACGCTCAACCAACCGAGCCACCCAGGCACCCCGTTTATTGATCTTTTTTTTTTTTTCCTTTCCTGGCTCTGTTGCAATCGTTTGGAAAGCCTTACTGCACATATCACATAAATATTAACCTCTGGCCCAGCTTATAAAACAGAGGTCATCAGTTATGTCTTCAATTATGCCTGCTATTGACAATTCATTTTGAAAGCAAGCACGAAAATGCTAAATGGACAGAACAAAAAGAAATCCCTCTCCCACCTCTGCCTCTCTGGTGGCAAGTCCCGTAAGACCAATTTCTTTATACCTCACCTCAGAGCCAAGTTTTACATGTATTTATGCAAAATTACCACTCATATGTTGCTATGCATGATTATATTCCCATATTTGCATAATATACAAAATTATAGTCTATGCAATTGGGCACGTGTCCTCTTCCTGTGACAAAACACCTTGGGCCGTGTTCCCCATCCGTACGTCAAGATCACCTTCATTCTCTTTGGACTGTCGCAGAATCTCCCACAGTATGAAGACACCAAGACTGACGTAAGCAGTTCCCCTGCGATGGACAACGAAGTTTTTTCCGCTGCTTTCTGGTTCCAGAAAAGCCACAGAAAATCACTTCATCTGTTACAGTATGTGGCATATATCCGAGATCTATTCTAGAAGTAGCATCGGGAAAGATCAGCATCATTCGGGTCTGGGAAAGGCAGACGTGAACTGGTCAGGCAAGGATCTCGGTGCCCAGGGCCTGATGCTGTCCCTGGGGCCCTGACAGGAGGCCAGTGCGCACACACAAGCAAATGAATACGCATTCAGACACTGATGGCTGCAATGAAAGTCAGGAAATGAGGCAAAGGGAAAGAGAACCGTGGACAGGAGAGGAAGGGGGCCATCGAGCCAGGGACGTCCCGCCTCCATGGGCCTCCTGTGGCGTTAGCCAGCTGCTTCTCCTGCCCAAGTGATTCCAAAAGAGTGGTCTCGGGGCACCTGGGTGGCGCAGTCGGTTAAGCGTCCGACTTCAGCCAGGTCACGATCTCGCGGTCCGGGAGTTCGAGCCCCACGTCGGGCTCTGGGCTGATGGCTCGGAGCCTGGAGCCTGTTTCCGATTCTGTGTCTCCCTCTCTCTCTGCCCCTCCCCCGTTCATGCTCTGTCTCTCTCTGTCCCAAAAATAAATAAAAAACGTTGAAAAAAAAATAAAAAAAAAAAAAGAGTGGTCTCTAGGGAAAATACTGAAAATATTCTTTACAATACTGCTTCCATTCTGCCACAATAAAGGATTTTCCTTTCCCCCCCCTTTTTTATGTCACACATGCACAAAGCAGTCTTGTTTGGCTTTTACAAAAATGAAGATGGTACTTGCTCAAAGTAATTTTGCGATGAAAACTGAGGGGGAAACAGCGAAAGGGACGGAGCTGGCTGTCTCCAGGCACGTCACGTTATGGTGAGGGGAGATCGAAAGTCTGGATGTCAGCACACGCATGGAGGATAAGAGACAGGACAGCCAGGAAGGAAGATCACACAGCCAGAGAGGGAAGAACCACAGCTTTCTGAACGCACACCTCACAGACCCCCAGGGGCTTTGCGGCTTCTCTTACGGCCCAGTCCCGGTGAAGACAGCGTGAAGTCCAGGGCAGTGGGTCCGAGTGGGGCAAATGAGTTATTTCAACAGAAAAACCTCCTGCTTCTGTTAAGTAAGAAGTAACTGAAATGAGATTCCTATTCAAGAGACGTCCTGCAAATGTGTTGATCTCCTAAGAGGAGGGACCCCATCAGAAGCAAGAGAAAATTGTCCATTTTGTTAGTTGGCTACACACGCGGGCTGAGGGCAGGGTCTGAGGACGGAGAGCAGGGCAGGGGCACGGCCGACAGGCTGCTGTGTGCGTGCAAAGGAGGGGACATGGCAGGATTCCATGCGGGAGATGCCCCAGGGGCCACGCAAGTCGCCTGGAGAGAGAAGATGGCCTGAGACTGCACAGGGTCGCCATGGAAACAGCCCTCATTGGTGGATTTCAGTGAGACACAGATGATCCGGGATCACAGAGGTTCCAAATAAAGCAGAATTTGCGGGCTGAAATCCCTTCCTGAGTACAACATTGCCCCAGGTCAAGCGTGTACACAGGGGACCTTGACCCAAGCTGTGACATGAAACACTCCCCAAATTCACTATTAATGCCCGTTGGGGGACCCAGTCTGTCCATGCGTATGCATTGCTATTTCATTAACAGGAAAACAAGGTGGGTTTCTCAGATACGGCACAATATACTCTGTATGCAAGAGATGCCTTTTACCATATCATGGTTAAAAAAGAAAGAGAGAACAGTGTCCGAATCCATTAAGATTGTTTTTCCGATTGTTTCCATGGGTACCACTGGCTGTAATTATTCCTCGATTTTTCCGAGGCTGAAAATCTGCCCTTTCATTTTTAATGCAATGGCGTGGGATCCTGGACGCTGATGACAATGTCCAGCACGTAACTAGTGATCCCTACATGTTCTTTGCTATGGTTTCCTGAAAAATATCCCCCACTTAAATGAAAAGTATAAAACAATGGGAATATTTCATTTTTCACAGATACACACACAGTAATAAAATCATCCGTTTGCTTTTTTACAATAACGCGGCAGGAGTCGAGAAGGTAAAGCAAATGAAACATCAAGATATGTTCCCAACTCCCCACTTCTTCCAAAATGTGGCCTCCCCCACGTCCTCCCACCCCAGAGGAAATTCTGTAGCCCCCACCACCCACAAGACACGATCTTCCTCTTCGTTGCATGAACATTGGGAATCCAATGGGGGTTTTGCGCTGGGTGATCACATGGTCAGACAGCCCTTGAGAAAAGCTCACCAGCAGCCTTGATTATGGCGGGTCCCTCCCTGCCCTTGCGCCTCATCTGGAACATACATTTTCTTTTCTTCCTTTTTTTTTTTAAATTTTTTAATGTTCATTTATTTTTGAGAGACAGAGCGTGAGCAGGGGAGGGGCAGAGAGAGAGGGAGACACAGAATCCGAAGCAGGCTCCAGGCTCTGAGCTGCCAGCACCGAGCCCGACGTGGGGCTTGAACTCACGAATCGTGAGATCATGGCCTGAGCCGAATCGAGAGTCAGACGCTTAAATGACTGAGCCACCCAGGTGCCCCAACTTCTGTCACTTTTTGATCTCACCCGGGGCCCTTGCCGGGACCCAGCACCCAGGCGTCTGAGGACTCAGTGAACACCTCAGTGAGGCTGTTCCCGGCAGAGGGAACAGCATGTGCAAAGCAAAACAGGCAGCGAAGGCCGGAGGCTCCTCCTGGAGCAGCGCGTGGGAGGAAGGGGACAGCAGGGAGCTGAAAACCAGGGTGACTGGGCCCCCCAAGGGGACCCTGTGCTGGGGGGTTATTGCTCTGCAGTCATCATCATAAGAGTCTTCATTTTATCTCTGGATTTCTGTTTAGAAGTGGAGTCCAACAGTGCAGAGAGCATTGCTTGGGGCATCACCTCCAGAGCCGTCCTGCCTCCCTGGGGCAGGTTCTGGGCCACTGGTTCCCCTGTCCCCCGGTCCCCAAACCCTGGCTGCCCTCTGCCCTCTGGCCCTCAGAGTGCCGATCATGGCTGGAGGGGGCGGTGTCAGCCCGGGCCAGAAGGTCAGACCCCATGTGGGCCCTGCTAGGGGAGGGTGTCTATTGTGGGAATGATCCATTAAACAGCAGAACAATGCAATTGAAAACCTCGTATTCGCTCTCAAGGGGAAAGGGGGCACTGAGGGGAGGCTGGGGCCCACAGCCAGGCAGGAGCCAGTGCTGCTGGGGCCAAGGGGGTGGCAGAGAGGAGGCGGGTTAGCAGAGGAGCAGGGAGGAAGCCAGCAGCGGAAATAAGTTGTCAAGAAGAGGGAGATGTTGGGGGGGGGGGGGGCCTTTCTTGTGCCTGAGGAGAAGCAGATGTGGAATTTGACCGTGGCCTCTGACCTCCAGCCACACACTGGATGCCCCGCCACGGACACGGCCTCCAAGCGGGGAGGAGACCGGTTCTCTCCGAAGCCACGAGCCGTGTTCAGAGCTCTGGAGATGTCTCTAAGCCATGTTTGTGCTGTAAACACCGGCGGACTGTGCGGCTGTGGGTTTGATGAGGCGGCGTGGGGCAGGCTGGGGGCAAGTACAAGCTAACAGCACCCCCCCCCCCCCCGGGATGTGTGTGACATTCTTCAGACTCTCCTGGCTGCCCAAGAACTGGGAAAGGAAAGAAAGCACATGGTTGGCTGAGGGAGACCACAGTCATGCAGGACAGGAGTCTCCCTCAGTTTATGGGTAACTCAGTAAACTGCAAAAAAAAGGCGATCTTATCCACAGCCTAATCTCCAGAAACCTACAGACTCCATTTCCTGGAGCCCTAATATCACCCTCACCAAGATGGAAGGGGTTTCAGTGTTTGTCATGGTGATGGGGGAAGAAAGCAAATGAAAAATTAAATTCCCTTAATGGGGGCCTACAGCCCATTGACAAGTCCTTGAAACTGGGAGTGACCTCCCTCTAGCTCAGCTGCCTCGATGGTGACACTTTCCTGGGGGCAAAAGGGAATCTTGGTTTAACATTATCATGACAGGCCCCCTCCCCCCAGGATCCCGTGAGTCTCCTCAAACACATAAAAATTCCTTTGCAAACCTCCTTTACCTTTACCCCCCCAAGTATATGCTGGCAATCATCCTCCAAGCTTATGGCCCCTGATATACATCTGAAGGGTCTCATGACTGAGGTTTTACTAAACGGTAATAAATGGCATTTCCCTAGCAACAGCTAGCCCCTCAAGGTCCTGGAAACCTTGCTTCCAAAATTCCTTAGTCTTCCGCTATCCCTGACCCCCTCCCAACCTGAGGGTATATAATGAGTTACCCCTCACGACCCCAGTGCAGCTCTTCCTGCCACGGGTCCTGTCCTCGTGCATTAAGAAAATCACTTTTGCACCCAAGACGTCTTCAAGAATTCTTCCTTGGCTGTGAGCTCCCAACCACCCCCCCATCACCCCAAAACCCCATCAGGTTCACTTTTGGTGCCACATATTCTGTGGGTTTGGACAAACGTACAGCAAGGATCCATATTCATCATTACGGCCTCACGGAGAGTATTTTCACGTCCTCTGTGCTACCCCTGTTCATCCCTCCTCCCCACATGCTGGGACCACTCATCTTTTTAGGGCCTCCTGAGCCCTCCTTTTCCCGGGCGTCCGAGGGCTGGAGTCCCACCACGGAGGGTGGGCACACAGCCTTCTCAGAGCAGCTCCTTTCACTTGGTAATGCGCGCCCGGGAAGTTTCCTCTTTTCAGGCTCGAAAGCTCACTTCTTTTTAGTGCTTCATAATACCCCATTGTCTGGATGTGAATGGGTCCTTGAATGAGCGAATGAGGGAAGGCGGTCTCGGCAGTCAGCCCCGGCCTCCAGGAGGGGACACAGGTGGGACCCTTTTGGGGTCTCATTGTACTCTGCGAGCCTAGAACAGCTTCGGGCACATAGGAGGGCCTCCGCGCTTAGTTCTGACTTGAATGCAGATGAGAACGGTGCTCAGAGGAGATTCAGATTTTCGTCCATGTCAGCAAAGGCTGCAGCAGGGAGAGATGCGGCCCATGAGGCATTTTAAGCTGCAGAAAATACCGTGTGAACCACTGATGTGGAGACGGGCACAGGGGAGAGTAACTCCCTGGAGAGTGGCTGGTCTGAATTCGGTCCTGCCTCCCCATTCTCCCTCGGAGGGGATCACTGGCTGTGGGGACCCAGCAGGCTCAGGGGTCACTTTAGAGACTACAGCTGGGGTAGGGGAAAGGAAAGTGGGGGTGGGGAGACTTGAAACCAGGGCCCAGCACATAGTAGGCCCTTCGTAAACAGTAGAGCAGGATGAAAAGCCTCATTAGGCGCCTGCTGACAGCCTCCCCACATCCTGTCCTGATCCCTGCTGTCACTTTTCTCTATTATTGCCCTTATCCTGCTCCACACAGTGGACAAAAACCAATCTGCCCCAGGGCCTTTGCACTGCTGTAAAAACAAGTAAAAACAAGATACGTGGGGCCAGCCAGACGCCCAAGGCTGATTAACATCCCCTTGCATACTTTTGGCTTCTGTAATCTTGTTTGCCTGCTGTGTCCACCAACTGCCCTGATAGCACCACTGATAAGGGCCTCCTCCCTTTTTGTCTCTCATCCCCTGACCCTTCCAGTCATAAAAGGAGTCCGATGCCAAGGTTCTGGGCTCAGCGTCTGGAGGTGACTGATTCCCTGAGTGCATGTGGCTTATCTCTTCCTGGGCCCTGGGCGCGGAGTGTTTGCTGTAACACCGCTTCCTGGATAATGGCCTCTGGACATCTCCCCACAGCTGGCCGGCTCCATCCAGTCCAGATGTGTCCTAAGCTCTGAGCCACAAGTTTACTCATTAGCCTTTGAGAGGAACAGTACCCACAAGGTTGCCCTGGAGATTCACTGAGATGTGCTTGAAAAACCCACAGGAGTTTATAATCCTGGTTGACGGTGCCGCTCGGAAAAACACATTTGGCTGCCGTCTGACTTGCACCGACAGGATTCTTCTGATAGATAGAAATGAAGATGTTCCTATTCTGGTACAGAGACGAGCGACCTTACACTTTTTTGCCCCGAGACTGGGGCAGATTTTCTGCGCTCTGATCATGTCGTGTGGTAGAAATTTATCAGGGTCGTTCTTTGGGGTGCAGGCATGAAGTCAGCATTTATGAAGGGCCTACTGCGTGCTGGGCCCTGATCTCACGCCCACGCCCCGAGAACCTGAGGTAGGGGAGGAAAGATGCTTCCCTCGCCCCCGGTGGTCAGCAGCTTTCACCTGAGCCAGGAGGCTCTCTCCCCTGTCCCGGCCGGTCCTGGGCCTGGAGTGACAGACGCTCATGGCTCACCTGCTCCTGTGGTTTGCCGTGACTTGCATGCACACCGCGCCCTGAAGCACCGCCCAGGAGAGGCCCTGCGTGACCCCCAGCCCACTCGGATAGCCAGCAGTGCAGACCCCAAGCTCCCACCCCGACCTAGTTTACTGCCTCATGCCCCGCACGTGTGACTCCTGGGAGAAAGCGGGGAGGAGCAGCTCAGACCTGTCAGAACCTGGGGTCTCCACACCTCACTTGGGGCGGGGTGGGGGGACTGACCGCAGAGCACCCAGTGCTTGGACAGAGAGGCGGGCCCCGGGGAGAACAGATGGGGTGTGACCACTGCCGCCTTGTCGGGTGCCTCCCGCCTCCCACAAGGTCCGGCCGCTCCGGGGATGGGTAAGAACACATGAGTACCTTCTGGAGGCTCTGCTTCTGGGCGGATCAGGGACCGTCAGGAACTCAAATGCCTTCAGCTGGTGTCAAAGTGGGGCATATTTTGGGATTGGGGGCACAGCCTGGTCCCCAGCCCCAGGTATCTGCTTGAGCACCTACTGGGTGTCAGGCACAGTGCTGGGCCCTGGTGAGCTGTTTCGAGAGAGATGTCATGGACGGCGGGTGGGAACAGGAAACGGGAAGCAGCGGTTAGAGCCCACGTTTGCACATCGTGTTCAGAGTAGTAACCGGGGGTCATGGGGGCCAGAGGGGCGGTGGCCAGAGCAGCGGTATCTACAGGGGCCAGAGGGGGCAGGGACCCAGCCGTCCATCAGCAGGTGAGCCCACAAAACCCCGACACATCAAGACAGAGCAATGTTATTCGGCTGTACAAAGGAGTGAGGTTCTGGGGCGCCTGGGTGGCTCAGTCAGTTAAGGGTCCAACTTTGGCTCAGGTCATCATCTCACAGCCCATGAGTTTGAGCCCCGCATCGGGCTCCGTGTTGACAGAGCCTGGAGCCTGGAGCCCGCTTCGGATTCTGTGTCTGTCTGTCTGTCTCTCTCTCTCTCTCTCTCTGCCCCTCCCCTACTCATCCTCTGTCTCTCTTTCCTTCAAAGATAAATAAACGTTAAAAAAAAAAAAAAAAAAGAGGAGTGAGGTTCTGATACAGGGCACTAGGAACCTTGAAAACGTTGTTAGTGAACAGGCCAGGCACAAAATGACACGTGTTGGCTCAGTGGACTTTCACATGGTCTCTACAGCAGGAAGAAGGTCCACAGAGACAGGAAATGAACAGTGGTTACCAGGAGTCAGGAACGGGAAATAGGGACTCATTGCTCCTGTTTGGGATGATGCAAAATTTGAAAACGGAGAGTAGCAGGGCACCCGGGTGGCTCGGCGGGTTGAACGTCCAACTCTTGATTTCAGCTCAGGTCAGGGTCTCACGGTTGGTGAGTTCGAGACTGCATCGGGCTCTGTGCTGACAGCGTGGAGCATGCTTGGGATTCTCTCTCTCTCTCTCTCTCTCTCTCTCTCTCTCTCTCTCTCCCTGCCCCTCCTGCATTCACTATCTCTCTCTCAAAATATAAGTAAATAAACATTAAAAAATTACAAAAAAGAAGAAAATGGGTAGTAGTGATGGTTGCACAATGTCCCGAATGTACTTAACCTGCTACAGTGTAAGCTTAAAACTGGCTAAGACGGTAACTTTTGTGATGTGTCTTTTACCACAATAGAAAATTCATAATTTCAATGTGAATTTAAATAAATTAAATAATATAAATAAAATTTAAATAAATAAAATTAATAAAATAAATAAATAAATAAAATAAAATTTAATTTTAATGTAAAATGTAAAAAAATGTAATATAAAAAATGTAAACAATAATGTGGAATTTCTCATTCATCCATATGAATTTCATTCATCCAGATGCTAGTCATTCATTCATATGAATGAGAAATTCCACATTATTGTTTACATTAAAAATTTTTGAAGGGCGCCTGGGTGGCTCAGTTGGTTAAGTGTCCAACTTTGGCTCGGGTCATGATCTCATAGTCTGTGAGTTCGAGCCCTGCGTCAGGCTCTGTGCTGACAGCTTGGAGCCTGAAGCCTGCTTCGGGTTCTGTGTCTCCCTCTCTCTCTGCCCCTCCCTCTCTCTCTTTAAAATGAATAAACAAAATAAATAAATAAGTAAATAAATAAATAAATAAAAATACAAAAATACATAAATCACATTGCAACACATCGTCAAAAAAATGAATAAACATTAAAAAACTTTTTAAAAATTTTCTATCGTGGTAAAATATACATCTATATGTATTAACGTAAGCTCTACTGCACCCAACGTGGGGCTTAAACTCATGACCTGGAGATCAAGAGTCACATGCTCTATTGACTGAGCCAGCCAGGCACCCCATAATTTTGCATATTGATCAGATATTAAAAGGACAATATTTAGTATACAGTGGGTTAAATAAAGAATATTATTGGGGCGCCTGGGTGGCTCAGTCGTTTTAAGCATCCGACTTTGGTTCAGGTATGATCTCACGGTTCGTGGGTTCGAGCCCCGCGTGGGGCTCTGTGCCGACAGCTCGGAGCCTGGAGCCTGTTCTGGATTCCGTGTCTCCCTCTCTCTGCCCCTCCCCGGCTTGTGCATTTAAAAAGAAATTTTAAAAAAGCTTTATAAAAAAAGATCATTACTTAAAGAAGTTTTCAAACCTATACATGAATGCCTACACAGCAGCTCTATTTATAATAGCCCCAAAAACAACCCAGATGCCCTATAACTGGTAAATTGGTCGCTAAACCTTAGTGTGTCACTGGACCACTACTTGGCAATAAAAAAACCCGGCAGATTATCGGAAGAATCTTCAGGGTGTTATGCCGAGTGAAAGAAGCCAGACTCAAAAGGTTACACACTGATTTCATTTACATCACTTCTTGAAAAGACAAAACTATGGCGACAGAGAACACAGTGGTGGCTCCTAGGGGCTGGGGTAGGGGACATAAAACTGAAAATGGGCACCATGAGGGGTTTCTAAGGAGACAGGAAACTGTCCCACGTCCGGATTGTGCTCCTGGCTACATGAATCCGTGGCCGGGTTAAAACTCAGAGCTGCACTCTCAAAAGAGGTAATTTGTACTGTGCTTTAATTTTAAAAATGAAACAAGAGCTTGGGAGACTCAGGGATCCTTGGTTCTTCCGCGGGTTGAGAGGACAGCACAGCCGTGCGGTGCAGCTGTGGGGCACAGACTCCACAGGCTGAGGGCACAGGACCACCCTCACTTCAGAGGTCAAAAATAAAATACGAAACCCACGGGAGATCCAGGAGCTCCCTTCTGCTCTTGAACTAAATCTCCCCATGGAGGTAGGCTTTGACTCATCTGCTGGCCACAGGCTTCCCCTATCACCTCCTGCTCCACTGCCCCCCTTTCACTCTTGAACCCTCGGGCTCGCTCCTGCCCCAGGGCCTTTGCACTCCCTCTGCCCACAACTGTCTTTCACCCGGACTCCCCACTGATTCAGAGCTCCCAGGGCTGGAACATTCCGCATGTCAGGTGGTGTGCATTTATGCATCCTCAGAGCGGAAGTGCCAAGCAATTACAGTGGGAGTCCCCTCATGGACACAAGGAGCACTTTGGGGTACACACCATATGCATCAGTTCCTCATTTCGCATCTGCCTGGCTCAGAGAGCTGCTCCGAAGATGTGCTTATCTGGAGGACATGGGGAGGGACAGGCCGCACAGACCACAGGTGTTTACAGCACAAACATGGCTTGGAGACATCTCCAGAGCTCTGAACACGGCTCGTGGCTTCGGAGAGAACCGGTCTCCTCCCCACTTGGAGGCCGTGTCTGTGACGGGGCATCCAGTGTGTGGCTGGAGGTCAGAGGCCACGGTCAAATTCCACATCTGCTTCTCCTCAGGCACAAGAAAGGCCCCCCCCCACCCCCAACATCTCCCTCTTCTTGACAACTTATTTCCGCTGCTGGCTTCCTCCCTGCTCCTCTGCTAACCCGCCTCCTCTCTGCCACCCCCTTGGCCCCAGCAGCACTGGCTCCTGCCTGGCTGTGGGCCCCAGCCTCCCCTCAGTGCCCCCTTTCCCCTTAAGAGTGAATACGAGGCTTTCAATTGCATTATTTTGCTGTGTAGCGGATCATTCCCACAATAGACACCCTCCCCTAGCAGGGCCCACATGGGGTCTGACCCCTCCGGCCACAATGGGTAGCATAACTTGCAGGGTCCAGGGCAACGTGAAAATGCAGGCCCCTTGTTCAGAAAGCAAGAACGGGCTCTCTCCTTTCTTCTGCAGACTTACTCTCCATCAGTGAATGGTGCTTTTTGTTTGTTACTTCAGATCAAGAGGATAGGTACTAGCGGGTGAGTGCAGACCCTCACAGGCGACCCTGACCCTCCCCACTCTGTGCCCAGGACCCCCCCCCCTTAGGGCTCATGGGCAGGGTGGGGAAGGGGACTACTCAGGTGTCCCAGGAAGGTTGGGCGGTGTTGGGAAGCAAGGCTTGGTGCCCAGGGGTATGCACTCTAATCTCTACTGCAGGACATAAATTCAGAGATAAAATGAAGACTCTCATGGTGGTGACCGCAGAGCATTAACCCCCCAGCACAGGGCTCCCTTGTCCCCCTGCCCCAGTACCCCGGTTTCCAGCTCCCTGCCATCCCTTTCCTCCTAAGCTCCTGCAGAGCTCAGTTGCGCACCTGACCCCTGGGCGTGGGGTTCCCCCTCTGCCACAAGGCGTGGGGAGTGGGGATGGCACCAAGGGCTTGCAATGGGACCTACTATCAGTCGTGGTACACAGTTTGCTGCAGAGAAGACTGAACGCATCAGCCCCCCTGCCAGAAATTGCCTAGGAAGATGGACCGGATCCCTGCGCTTTAGGGAGGCTGCACACTGGCTTTCCAGCAGGAGCTGAGGCCTGCTGTGTGCCAGGCTGCGATTGGGGTCCCGCAGGGCTCTGTGTGCGCCCTCTCCTCACTCTGCCCCCACCACCACAGTTTCCATGACAACAGCCTGAGTCTCCAGGAGCTCTGGTGGGGGCACAGGGGTGGGCGTCAGACCGCACCCTGGGGGCGAGCTCCAGGAAGGGGCTTGCACCACATCACATCACCCTTGCGTCATTGGCACGGTCTTTGCAGAGATGCAGAGAGAAAGCAGCTGTCAGAGCCTCCCTCCCCAGTATGCCCTAAGCAGCAGTGACAAAGGCAGATTGCGTTCTCACCGCACGCTTACTTGGTGCGTGTGTGCGCACAAATATAGGTACTTCAGGTAGTCGCTGAGCCTCTTTCTGCTTTACCTGCTCTGTTCTAGGCTCTGGAAAATAGAACCCTGAGAAGTAAGGCCCGGTTTCTGGCCTCTGGGAGACCCTTCCTTCCTCCCTCCCTCCTTCCTTCCTTCTGCCCCATAACTGTGTTCATTCTGCAAGTATTTGTTGAGGCCTCCCTGTGGGGCCTTTATGCGAGGCACAAAGTAGACACCAAGTCAAACCTCCTCCTTATGTGTCTCTCATCTAAGTGAGGACATTAATTAACCAGCATAACTGAAGTCCCTGATGGTGATGAGTCCTATAAAGTGCAAGCAGGGTGAAGAGATGGACGGAGAAGGAGAGGGCTCCTTTAGATCAGCTGGTCAAGGAGGTCTTCCTGGAGGTGGTGGTATTTGAGCAGGCCTGAAAAGAGGGCACAGACTTTTGGCTTATTGGGGAAACAATTGTTATGGGCAGAGAGAACAGCACCTGGAAATATCTGAAGATAGAGTGTGTCATGCGGAAGAAGAACAAAGAAGCCAGGGCATGTGATGAGGAGCAAGAAAGGGAGGAAACGGAGGTGAATTCAGGGCCGGAGCTGGGAAGAGGCACCCGGTGCTTCTACATTTGGTGAATAAATACATAACTCAATTTGTCATGGAGGTATTCACAGCTGTTCTTTCTCAGAGATACGTATTCTTTGTTGGAAGGACGGATAGATGGGTGGATGGATAGGTGGATAGGTGGATAGGTGGATGGATGGATGGGTGGGTGGGTGGAGGGATGAATGGATGGGTGAATGGATAGATGGATGGGTAGATGGATGGAGGAAAGGGTGGAGAAATGGATGGGCAGGTGGATGGATAGATGGATGGATGAGTGGGTCGAAGGATAGGTGGATGAATGGATGGATGGGTGGGTGGGTAGGTGGATGAATGGAGGGATGGGTGGAGGGAGGGAAGGATGGGTGGAGGGATGGGTCAATGGATTGATGGATGGGTGGGTGGATGGGTGGAGGGATGGAGGGATGGGTGTTGAGATGGATGGATGGGAGGATGGATGGATGGATGGACGAACGGGTAGATGGGTAGATGGGTGGATGGATGAGTGGAGGGATGGAGGGATGGGTGGAAGGATGGAGGGATGGGTGAATGGATGGATGGATGGATGAAGGGAGGGATGGGTGGGTGGGTGGAGGGAGGAACGGAGGGAGGGAAGGGTGGGTGGTTGAGTGGATGGATGGGTGGATGGATGGATGGAGGATTGGGTGAATGGAAGGAGGGAGGGAGAGAGGGAATGATGGGTGGATTGGTGGATGGGTGGATGGATGGAGAGATGGGTGGAGGGATGGAAGGATGGGTGGATGGATGGATGGAAGAAGGGAGGGAGGGGAGGAGGGATGGGTGGATGGATGGATGGGTGGGTGGGTGGAGAGATGGGTGGAAGAAGGATGGAGGGAGGGAGGGATGGGTGAATGGATGGATGGAAGGAGGGAGGGATGGGTGGATGGATGGATGAGTACAGGGATGGAGGGATGAGTGAATGGAGGGAGGAGGGAGGGATGGATGCCTGGGTGGGTGGGTCAATGGATGAATAGATGGATAGATGAATGGATGAGTGGGTGGATGGATAGCTGGGAGGATGATTAGAGGAACGGGTGGAGGGATGGGTGGATGGATGGATGGATGGATGGATGGATGGATGGATGAACGGAGGGATGGGTGGAATAATGGATGGAGGGATGGATAGATGGATGGAGGGATGGAGGGATGGGTGGAGGGATGGAGGGATGGGTGGAGGGATGGAACGATGGGTGGATGGATGGGTAGATGGAGGGAGGGATGGGTGGATGGATGGATGGGTGGGTGGGTGAGGGATGAGTGGATAGATGGAGGGATGAGTAGAGGGATGGAGGAGTAGGGAAATGGAGGGAGGGATGGATGGGTATGTAGGTGGGTGGGTGGATGGATGAATGGGTGAGTGGATGGGTGGAGGGATGGGTGAATGGATGGATGGATGGATGCATGGAGGGATGGGTGGATGGATGGGTGGACAGATGGATGGAGGGATGGATGGATAGGTGGATGGAGGGAGGGAGGGATGGAGGGATTGGTGGAGGGATGGGGAGGGGTGAATGGATGGATGGTTGGACGGAGGGAAGGAGGGAGGGATGGGTGGATGGATGGGTGGCTGGGTGGAGGGATGAAGGGATGAGTGAATGGATGGGTGGATGGAGGAAGGGAGGGATGAGTGGATGATGGGTGGGTTGATGGATGGGTGGAGGGATGGAGGGATGGGTGAATGGATGGAGGGAGGGAGAGAGATGGGTGGGTGGGTGGATGGATGGATTGATGGGTGGATGGATGGAGGGAGAGATGGATGGATGGGTGGGTAGATTGAGGAATGGTGGAGGGATGGGTGGAGGGATGGAGGGATGAGTAGACGAATGGAGGGATGGGTGAATGGAGGGATGGATGAATGGAGGGATGGATGGATGGGTAGGTAGGTGGGTGGATGGATGGATGGATGGATGGGTGGGTGGATGGGTGGGTGGGTGGATGGATGGATGGATGGATGGATGGGTGGATGCTGGCTAGCTGAAGGGATGGGTAGAGGGATGGTGGGATGGGTGGAGGGATGAAAGGAGGGGATGGAGGGAGGGATGGGTGGGTGGATGGGTGGATAGAGGGAGGGAGGGATGGGTGGGTGGATGGAGGAATGGGTGGAGGGATGGAAATGGGTGGAGGGATGGAGGGATGGGTGGAGATATGGATGGATAGGTGGATGGGTGGGTGGAGGAATGGGTGGAGGGATGGATGGATGGGTGGGTGGATGATTGGGTGGGTGGATGATTGGGTGGATGGATGGAGGAATGGGTGAAGGGATGAGGGATGGGTGAATGGAGGGAGGGAGGGATGGGTGGGTGGATGATTGGGTGGATGGATGAAGGAATGGGTGGAGGGATGAGGGATGGGTGAATGGAGGGAGGGAGGGATGGATGAGTGGATGGACGGCTGGGTGGAGGGATGGAGGGATGGGTGGATGGATGGAGGAATGGATGGGTGGATGGATGGAGGAATGGATGGAGGGATGGGTAGATGGGTGGATGGATGGAGGGATGGGTGGAGAGGTGGATGGATGTGTGAATGGATGGATTGAGGGAGGTAGTGAAGGAGGGAAGGCTGGAGGGATGGATGGATGATGGGTGGGGGGGTGGGTGGATGGATGGTTGCGTGGAGGGATGGAGAGATGGGTGGAGGGGTGGATGGATGGAGGAATGGGTGGATGGATGGAGAGATGGGTGAATAGAGGGAGAGAGAGAGGGATGGGTGGGTGGATGGAAGGAGAGATGGGTGGAGGGATGGAGGAAAAGGTGGATGGATGGGTGGATGGGTGGGTGGATAGTTGGGTGGATGGATGGAGGAATGGGTGGAGGGATAGAGAAATGGGTGGAGGGATGGAGGGAGGGGTGAATGGATGGATGGAGGGAGGGAGGGATGGGTGAATGGAGGGAGGGATGGGTGGATGGATGGATGGGTGGGTGGATTGATGGATGGGTGGGTGGATATGTGGATGGATGGAGGATGAATGGAGAGATGGGTGGATGGATGGGTTGATGGAGGTAAAGAGGGATGGGTAGATGGATGGATGGGTGGGTGGATGGGTGGATGGATGGAGGGATGGGTGGAGGAATGGAAGGATGGGTGGATGGAAGGGTGGGTGAAAGGATGGAGGGATGGGTGGAGAGATGGATGGGTGGGTGGGTGGATGGATGGATGGGAGGGTAGATGGGTGGTGGATGGATGGAAGGGTGGGTGGTGGATGGATGGGTGGGTGGAGGGATGGAGGGATGAGTGGATGGATGGATGGAGGGAGGGAAGGAGGGAGAGGGATTAGTGGGTGGGTGGGTGGGTGGATGGATGCATGGATGGAGGGAGAGGGATGAGTGGGTGGGTAGATGGATGGATGGAGGGAAGGAAAGGGATGAGTGGGTGGGTGGATGGATGGATGGATGGGTGGATGTATGGGTGGATGGATGGAGAGATGGGTGGAGGGATGAAGGGATGAGTGGATGGATGGAGGGAGGGAGGGAGGGAGAGGGATGAGTGGGTTGGTGGATGGACGGATGGATGGATGGAGAGATGGGTGGAGGGATGGGTGGATGGAGGGAGGGAGGAATGGGTAGGTGGGTGGATTGATGGATGGAGGGATTGGTGGAGCGAAGCGTGGGTGGATGGATGGATGGGTGGGTCAGTGGATGGCTGGGTGGAGTGATGGGCGAATAGAAGAAGGGAAGGAGGGAGAGGGGGATGGGTGAATGGATGGCTGAGTGGATGGGTGGGTGGATGGATGGATAGGTGGATGGATAGATGGAGGGATGGATGGTTGGGTGAGTGAGTGGGTGGCTGGCTGGCTGGCTGGCTGAGGGATGGATGGAGGCATGGGTGGAGGGAATGAGGGATGGGTGGGTGGATTGATGGGTGGAGGGATAGGTGAATGGAGGGAGGGAAGGAGGGAGAGAGGCATAGGTGGATGGATGGGTGCATGGATGGATGGGTGCATGGAGGAATGGGTGTAGGGATGGATGGGTGGGTGGATAGATGTGGGGATGGATGGATGGATGGATGGATGAATGGAGGGAGGGGGGATGTAGAGGGTGACGGAGGGAAGGATGGGTGGGTGGATGGATGGGTGGGTGGAAGGGTGTATGGATGGAGGAATGGGTGGAGGGATGGAACAATGGGTGTATGGATGGGTAGATGGAGGGAGAGAGGGATGGATGGATGCGTGGATGGGTGGATGGATGGAAGGATGGGTGGGCGGATGGGCAGGGAAATGGAGGGATGGGTGAATGGATGGATGGAGGGAGGGATCGGTGAGTGGTGGATGGGTGGATGGATAGAGGGACGGGTGGTGGGATGGGTGAATAGAGGGAGGGAGGGATGAGTGGATGGATGGGTGGAGGGAGGGATGGATGGATGGATGGATGTGTGGATGGGTGGAGGGATGGAGGGATGGGTGAATGGCTGGCTGGCTGGCTGGGGGATGGGTGGAGGGATGGAGGGACGGAGGGATGGGTGGACGGGTGGATCTATGGGTGGATGGATGCAGGGATGGGTGAATGGATGGATGGAGGGATGGGTGGATGGATGGAGGGAGAGATGGATGGATGGGTGGATGGATTGAGGGATGGATGGAGGGATGGGTGGATGGATGGAAGGAGGGAGGGAGGGATGGGTGGATGGATGAGTAGATTGATGGAGGGAAGGCTAGAGGGATGGAGAGATGGGTGAATGGAGGGAGGGAGGTGGGTAGATGGATGGATGGATGGATGGGCGGGTGGATGGGTAGATAGATGGATGGAGGGATAGATGGATGGGTGGATGGATGGCTGGAGGGATGGTGGAGGGGGATGGGTGGATGGATGCATGGGTGGGTGATGGGTGGATGGATGGAGGGATGGGTGGAGGGATGGGGGATAGGTGGATGGATGGGTGGGTGGGTGGATGGATGGAGGGATGGATGGATGGATGGATGGGTGGGTGGATGGAGGGATGGGTAGAGAGATAGTTGGATGGGTGGATGGATGGAGGGAGGGAGGGAGGGAGGGATGGGTGGGTGGATGGATGGATGGATGGATGGAGGGAGCGATGGGTGGGTGGGTAGGTGGGTGGGTGGATGGATGGATGGATGGATGGGTGGATGGATGATTGGAGGGATGGATGGGTGGGTGGATGGATGGGTGCAGGGATGGGTGATGGATGGATGGAGGGATATAGGGATGGATGGATGGGTGGATGGATCGGTAGATGGATGGAGGGATGGGTGAATGGAGGGAAGGAGGTGGGTGGATGGATGGATGGATGGATAGGCAGGTGGATGGGTAGATAGATGGATGTAGGGATAGGTGGATGGGTGGATGGATGGCTGGATACTGGCTGGCTGGCTGGCTGGCAGGATGGTGGAGGGGGATGGGTGGATGGATGGAGGGATGGGTGAATGGAGGGAGGGAGGGAGGGAGGGATGGGTGGATGGATGCATGGGTGGATGATGGGTGGATGGATGGAGGGATGGGTGGAGGGATGGGTGGATGGATGGATGGAGGGAGAGGGATGGGTGGATAGATAGATTGATGGATGCATGGATGGAGGATGGAGGGATGGAGGGATGGAAGGATGGAAGGATGGGTTGAGGGATGGATGGATGGAGGGATGGGTGGAGGGATGGATGGGTGCACGGATGGAGGGATGGGTGGAGAGATGGATGGATGGAGGGAGGGAGGGATGGGTGGGTGGAGTGATGGGTAGAGGGGTGGGTGGAGGGATGGATGGGTGCATGGATGGAGGGATGGGTGAATGGAGGGAGGGGAGGCAGGGATGGGGGGATGGAGGGATGGGTGGATGGATGATTGGAGGGATGGATGGGTGGGTGGATGGATGGGTGCAGGGATGGGTGATGGATGTATGGAGGGATATAGGGATGGATGGATGGGTGGATGGATCGGTAGATGGATGGAGGGATGGGTGAATGGAGGGAGGGAGGTGGGTGGATGGAAGGATGGGTTGAGGGATGGATGGATGGAGGGATGGGTGGAGGGATGGATGGGTGCACGGATGGAGGGATGGGTGGAGAGATGGATGGAGGGAGGGAGGGAGGGAGGGATGGGTGGATGGATGGATGGCTTGGTGGGTGGAGAGATGGGTGAATGGATGGATGGATGGATGGAGGGAGGGAGGGCTGGGTGGGTGGGTGGAGTGATGGGTGGAGGGGTGGGTGGAGGGATGGATGGGTGCATGGATGGAGGGATGGAGGGATGGGTGAATGGATGGATGGATGGAGGGAGGGAGGGATGGGTGGGTGGAGTGATGGGTAGAGGGGTGGGTGGAGGAATGGATGGGTGCATGGATGGAGGGATGGGAGGAGTGGAGGGATGGGTGGATGGATGGATGGAGGGATGGGTGGAGGGACGGATGGGTGCATTGATGGAGGGATGGGTGGAGGGCTGGAGGGCTAGGTGAATGGAGGGAGGGGAGGGAGGGATGGGTGGATGGAGGGATGGATGGATGGATGAGTGGATGGATGGATGGGTGAATGGATGGATGGAAGGGATAGGTGAATGGATGGGTAGAGGGATGGATGGATGGATGAGTGGATTGATGGATGGATAGATGGGTGTATGGATGGAGGGATGAGTGGAGGGATGGATTGATGGATCTATAGATCAATGGACGGATGCAGGGATGGATGGATGGATGGCGGTTAGATGCATCCATAAATGGACAGGTGGGCAGACAGATGGTTAATGGATTGGTGAATATAGGACTGATGAGTGGAGACTGGATGGATATTTAGATGAATAAACGGTTGACTGGATGGATGCCACAAGCTTGTCCAAGGGTCAATTCTCAATTCGAGACTTTCCCCCCTGTTTTCTGTCTGCACCACTCCTCTGTGAAGACCATGAGTCATGACTTTGGGACAGATGTACATGGCAGTGGTGAATGAATAAGGATCTCTGCACGTCGCCCTTAGACATCTAAGCAGGAGCAAAGCCTGAGGTTAAGGGTTCAGACTCTGTCATACGAATCTGAGATTTGTCACTTACTAGCTGTGTGATTCTCCACAACTTACTGACTGCTATGCTCCCGCCATATCCTTATGGGTAAAATTGGGGTAGTATTAGAACGTACCTCAAATGAGCTTTGAGGAAGTGAGAATTTAGAGGGCATAGAGTAAGTGGTGTAGTATTGTTTATTAAACTAAACATAATACTTTACTTCTATGATTACTGAATGGGTCCAACGTTGGGAACCACAGGAACAGTATGAGGCACACAGTAAAGATTCCCTAAAAGGTACCACAGGTACTCCTAGAAATCCATCTCAAACTGTTCATTGTGGCTAAAACTGGGGAGCTAGGGGGCGCAGCCACTGTGAAAAAGCTGCTCAAAAAATCAAAAACAGAATTATTATATGACCCAGTAATTTCACCTCTGGGTATATACCCCAAAGCACTGAAAGCAGGGTCTCAAAATGATATCTGCACACCGTGTTCACAGCAGCATTCTTCACAACAGCAAAAAAAGCGGAAGCAACCTAAAGGTTCACTGATAACAAAATGTGGCCTATACACGTGGTGGACTATTATCCAGCCTGAAAAAGGAAGGATATTCTGACGCAGGCCACGGTGTGAATGACCTAAGGACATTATGCTCAGTGAGATACGGCAGGCACAGAAGGACACACGCTGTGTGAGTCCACCTCTCTGAGGCCCCTAGAGGAGTCAAATTCACGGAGACACAAAGCAGAAGGGTGGGCGCCAGGGGAGAGGGAGGGGGAGGGGGAGACGGCGTCTGAGGAGGACAGAAGTTCAGGTTCGCAAGGATAATGGTGAGGACCACTGCCCAATAGTGAGACTATATTTATCACCACTGGGCTGCACACTTAAAAATGACCACGAGGGCAAATGGTATGCGTGTTTTCCCACAAGAAAGAAAACTGGGGGAGAAAAACCTAGGGGGGCTGGTAGAATGAGCAGTGGACTCATCCAAGGTGGGTGTCCTTATGCCTAAGGAGTATGAACAAGAGAGGGTGGGTGCATGGGACAGAGAGGGCTCCCACGGGAGTGAGGGGAGGGAAGGATCCAGAACTCTGGGCGGCCAAAGTAGGAGGAGGTCTGAAGGTGATGGGCGAGGAGAGAGCCCTGGATGAGGTCGGAGGCCCCAACCCATGATCTCAAGGCACCCTCTGCAGCCCTCTCGGCATCTCCCCCAGGCCCTCGCCTCCCACTCAGGCTGCAGTTTCCATGGCAACACGCAGGAGGAGAGGGTGGGGAGGGCCTGCTGAGCACGGCAGAGTGTGCATCAGAGGCTGGAGTGCGTATTTCGTGGAAATGCGTCACCATCCGCAGCGCCCCTGCAGAAGGGGAGGGCTGGCGTCAGGGGCCTCTGTGGTCGTGAGCAGAATTACCGAGTACCTTCTAAACACCGGCGTTTCATGTTCCCAGAATACCGACTGATCAGAAACGTTGAACAAGCTCCCCCCACCCCAGAACAAGGGGGAGTAAAATGTCTGTCCTCCTGGAGCTCAGAGACACCCAGGAGAGGAGGCTCTCCACGCCCCCATGCCTCATGCACCCATCCATGTCTTCCAACAGTACTGCGGGGGGCACCCCAAACGGTGGTGGACACAACAAAGGACCAAGGGGACAAGGCTCTGGTTCCCCAGAGCTCATATTTTAGTTGGGGGATCATATGTTGAGCATAAAGTTAAGATTTCAGGCGGTGGTGAGTGCTAGGAGGGACAGTGAGTCAGGGTTGAAAGGTACAGAGAGCACTATTTGAGAGAGGGTGGTGGTCAAGGAGGGCTTCTTGGAGGTGGTGCTATTTGAACCTGACTGGGGAGAGGAAGGGAGCAAGTCACTGGAATGCCCTGAGGCTGGACGCCTGCCTGCTTTGGGACCAGCTGGGAGACCAGGGACTCTGCAGTTCGGGCCTCAGGGAGAATGTGGGTGGAGACTGGGAGCCTGAACATTATGGTCAAGGTGGCTGACCATCTAGTGCAGGTGTGACAAACAGGATGTTTATTGTACCCCAGACACCCACCGCTTCTGAGCTAAGGCTGCCTCTGTGCTCCAGAGCAAGCCAGTAGAGAGAGGGGCCCAGTAGGACAGCGGGGTGCATATCACGTCGTGTCCCCACCACACAGATCCCTGTCGGCAGTCTCAAGAATATGGACACTGGTAACATAACCAGGAAAGGATGCATGTGGAGTCTTACCCTGTTTCTTAGTGTGATTTATTTCATTTTAAGAGTATGTGGTTTAGGGTGCCTGGGTGGCTCAGTCAGTTGAGCGTTTGACTTCAGCTCAGGTCATGGTCTCACAGTCCGTGAGTTCGAGCCCCGCGTCGTCGGGCTCTGTGCTCACAGCTCAGAGCCTGGAGCCTGCTTCCGATTCTGTGTCTCCCACTCTCTCTCTCTCCCTCCCCTGCTCATGCTCTGTCTCTGTCTCTCTCCTCAAAAAAGAATAAATATTAAAAAAAAAAAAAAAAAAAGAGTATGTGATTTAATGCTTCTTGAAGAATGTGCTTATAATCATCTCGAAAAGCTCCAGTCAGCACAGGCTGACCACAGGTCTCTGCAGCTTTGCCTGAACCCTGTGGGATGGCCCTGCGCAGGGAGGCCTCAGCCACGGTCCCCATCGCACCAAATCTCAGGTCCCAGAGGAAGATGTTTGTTCACACAGGACCTCAGTCTGTGCGGGGCAGTTTCTAGTAACCTGAGACACTGCCCTCTGCTCCAGGCCAGCTGGCAGCAGGACGGAGAGGGTCTTAGTGCCGGGGAGGACTGGTCCCCAATCCTTCTCGATGCAGGGGGGCTGGGCAGCTGGGGGAGGGTCCGGGATGGAACGGAGGGGCTGCAGAAACAGGAGGGGAAGAGAGGGTGGTCTGGAGGTTTGGGCGGGTTCTGGAAGCGTGAGTGGATGTCTTGAGAGCTTTCCGACACGACGTGATCACAGAAGTATGCGTTGTCACAGGGTGATCTCAGCCTCACACACACAGGACAGGACCTCGTCAGGCATTGGAGGAGGTGGGAATAGGCTCAGACAGGACAGCTCGTGTGGAAGGAGGTGGCTGGGGAGGGATGCCACCGGTGGCTAGCCTGCCTCTGTCACCATTTCCTTCTCCGTCCTCTTCTTGACTCGTAACAATTTGCACATGTTTAACGTGTACGACTTGATGGGTTTGGGGGTAAGTATACATGCGTGAAACTGTCGCCACCATCACAGCCGAAAACATATGCATCACCTCCCCGGGATTCCTCCTGCCCCATTATTATTATTATCATTATGTGCACACGTGTGCGGTTAGAGACGCCACACAGTCTGGTTCCCTAGAGCCAGCCAGGGTTCCCGTGTTCTCCCAGCTGGTCCACTGCCCCGCTCAGGCTTCCAGAAGCTTCCTCCCCCCACCCCCCTGGCTGCTGTGAGAAGCATCCGTGTCGTCTGAAACAGCTGCCTGGCACCTGGTCAAGATTGCAACTGCTTAATTCTGAGATGTTCAAGTCCTGGTTTGGCCAACAAACATGCAGAAGCAGAGAGGATGTGAGAACCCCGTCCTCACCGCCACGTCTGGGCCTCCGGGGCCCCACTGAGGGGTCTGCTGTCTCAGCTTGGACGCATTCTGGGAGCGGTAGACCCCTGGAGAGAGGCGCATGTCCTTGTTCAAGGGCATCTATTAAGTGAAGTGCCCCCTGTGTGCCCAGCTGAGGATCTGAACCCCGATTCTGGAAAAGTCCAGTCTTGAGCTCTCTCTCTGCATTCCCAGGTCCCCTCCTTCCTCATCCTGCTGCGGTTTCCATGGCGACAGCCTGAGTCCCCTCCCCCCACTAGGGTCCAGCCCCGAGGAGCTCTTGTAAGACAATGGCCAGGGTGGAGGCAGGGCCTGAGGAGATGCCCCGAGACCACTTGAGCCGAGATCTGCAGAAGGGTGAGGTTGGGGTCAGAAACCATGCTCCCAACCCAGGGCCCGTGGCCGTGGCTCTGCCCATCCTCCCTATGCACCCATGCATCCCGCACATGTGGCTGGACCCCCTGCAGGACCCCCTCAAGGTCTGAACAACCCAGTGAGTGTCACAGGCAAGTCTGCTCTGCCCTGGTTATGGGCTGGCTTGTGTCCCCCGGGAAAGAACCCCCCACCCAGCACATCAGAAAGAGGTTGCAGTGGCAGACAGGACTTTTAAAGAAGTGAATAGCTGAAACAAGGTCATATGGGTGGGATGGGATCCAGAAGAAGAGGAGATGGGGACACAGACCCACACGCAGGGAAGACAGTGCCCAGAGGGGCCTCCTCTGGGCACTCGGGACACCCAGCCTGCACAGCACCTGATCTGGCACTTCCAGCCTCTGGGGCTTGGAGAGAACACACTTCCTATTGTGTGAGCCCCCGTCTGCAGTGATTTGTTAGGGCAGCCCTAGAAAATTAATACATTAATACAGCCCTTGTATCTGTCTGACGGACGAGATCTTCATTAGAACAAATTTTTTTTTTTTCAAACTCACGCATCCGGTAAATGTGTGCAGGGTGGCCGCTCTGCTCCAGCTGATTTCCCCAGCCCATCCTGCAACACTTCCCTGTGAAACTTTGCTCTCCGCGTGCACTGGCTTCTCACTGCCCTTGAGAAGCCCTTTCCCTTCCTCTGACACATGGCCCTCACTGTTTCCCTCCATTCCCTCACTCTGTCTGGAGTTTCCCGTGGGATTCCAGGGCGTTAGGTGGAGAAATCACCCCCGCCCACCCCCCCAGACCATCTTAGCTTAAAGTAGCCCCTCTAGACCATGTCACCTCTCCGTGGCGTGGACCACTGTCAGAAATGACTTTTCTTTGTTTCTCTGCTGATTGACTTTCTGTCCGCTGGGGTATAAACCCCATGAAAGTGGGGACTTTTCCCTGTCTTTCCACTGCCGTATTCCCAGTGCTTAACGTAGAGAATATCAGTTGAATGAGTGAATGAATGAATGAATGAATGGAGTGGAGAGCTTCCCAGAGCACTCTGGGGGTCCCTGGCTGACACAGGCGGGGTTCTCTGCGCTCCCTGTAGGGGAAATTCAGCAGGGAAGAGTCAGCCCAGCCCCTTCTCTCTTCCTCCCTGCAATGCACTCTCACCCTGGAGGGGCAGGGATGGGCAGAGGGTCAGTTTCTACTCTTCCAGCAGGAAACCTCTTTTGGGGAGGAGGCAAGGCGGGCTCCATTTCAGCGGAAGGCCATGGGGACACATCTAGCCCGCACGTTTCCACGCACAGGAGGACCCGAGGTCCTCCTTGGAGGCAGAGGAATTCTGCAAGATGGGAGGTGGCATTTGGGCAGATGCTTCCGGTCTGTAGGACAAGAGACGTTTATAAATAGAGGGGATAGCAGTTTTAGTCAGAAGAAAAAACAAATAACGGACCTCCTTTTCTAAGGGAACATTTTTTTTTTTGAATCTTCCAAGAACTGCTTATAAAGACACATCTTGAGGCAAGACAACCTCCAGACTAGTTCAATGTGTCCATCCATCCCTGTGAATCTTAACACTTTCAACTAAAAACAAGCAAACGTAATTTTTCCTGAATGCTTCCAGCTGTGACATGTCAGTTTCTACAATTTAGTTTCCAGATGTGCGGTTATAGTTAATAAACTCCAAACCTTACAATGTAAACTTTGAAATATTGCACTGCATTTAAAAAAAAAAAAAAAGATCTTCTGCAGCTATGTGACATTTTAGGAAAGGGACACATGACCTTCGTTATTCTGAAGCGAAAAGTGCTTGCTCAGATCTCTTGGGGTTTGAAAAAGAGGTGTGTGCTTATGACATTTCATATTTTTGGTGATACGTAACATTAGTCTCCGTGTTTTGGAAGTGCTGCATTTCATATTTTGTGTTTACCTAAATG
Organism: Acinonyx jubatus; assembly: GCF_027475565.1. Classification (NCBI taxonomy): domain Eukaryota; kingdom Metazoa; phylum Chordata; class Mammalia; order Carnivora; family Felidae; genus Acinonyx; species Acinonyx jubatus. Next base: position 58,927,615 of record NC_069396.1, on the reverse strand, counting down.
TGGTGATGATTTCTACTGTGAATGTACAAGACGTCTGTGAAAAAATGCAAGAGGATTTTCACTATAATTTAAAATTATAAAAGTAAAAACACAATACAGGTTTCAGGTGTTTTCCTAAATAACTCATGTTTGATTCATAGCTGATATTCCTTGTTTTGTTTGTTTGTCTTAATTAGCTCATTACAAAGTGTATTAATTGCCATCAGTGGGGAAATGTAAAGAAATATTTTTATACTTAAATAAGTTACTGTGATTTAAAAAAAACAACACCTGCCCTCTGTTTTCAGAAAATATTTACGCATTCGCTTATTACAGAATTATCTAACTGTCGTAACTGAGGTAGCATCTAGGTCAATCGTTCCTTTAAAACTGACGTGTGCTTTTTAAATGCCGTTACTCTGGAAAACAAAATTGCTCGATGTATTTACACCTTGTAGCATTCATCCTGAAGCCCTGTATTCATTCCTGTTCTCTGAGGACGCTGAGCCCAAGTCGGCTTTCAGCAGAGGCTGGCAAAGGTTAATTTCCTTGTCGTGTTGTTTATTTGTTGGAGGCCATGGATTTTTAAGTTGTAAATTATTTTAGGCACCGTCGTCGTAAAAGAAAACTACCATCTACTAAGTTATGGCAAAGATGTTAAAATCTGGGGGAGGGGGAAGCGGTGGAAAGAAGGTGCTTTAGAACAAATGAGAGGACATTCCTGTGGTTTTAGGCACTGGTCTTTTGACAAAAATCCTTGCGTGAATCTTGCTACCGTAAAGTTCTACATCTGCGTGTTCACCTTAGCAACATACAATGTGGTAAGGTATGTGTGTACCAGGCCAGCTCATACTCTGGGACATGTTTATGTTATAATTCATGTTTTAAAAAAAAGAGACAGAGAGAGACAGAGAGACGAGACAGAAAGCCAGACAATGTAAAACATGATGATTCTCATTTTTCAGAAGCAAAATTCATTCCTTCATTCGTTCAGCTATTGATTTCCTACTATGCGCCAGGCACGGCGGGGAGCTTTGAGGACAGGCCGGCGGGCGACGCTGACCTAAGGCACCTGAAATCGAAATCGGACAGTGACATCCTAGACAAGAACGAAGTAAACAGTGTGAGGGGAAAAAAAAGAAAAAAAGGATCTCATTAATTTAAGACATTTTTTTTCGGATTTTGACCTTTTTGCCATAATTTAGGAGACAGCATTTTTGTGTAGAACGGTGACTGAAATAATCTGTACTTTAGAATCCACAGCCTCAAAAAAACCAAAAAAAAAACCCCGACAAATGAATGGGATCTTTAATGTGCCCATCTGATTCATTCAAACAGATGGCTAGCATTTAAATAGCCTACGGTTTGCAAATGGATGGGCCTCGGGGACGCGGGCCTCACTGTGCTGTGTCCATGGCAACCATTCTGCTCCTCTGTGCTGCCAGCCACGCCGTGGGTACAGAAGGGCTTGGCTTGGGGGGCTGGGGGATTGAGGGAAAGAGCCGGGCGCTCAGGTTCTGCCCCAATGAGTTCGGGGCGGAGGTGGGGGGCTGCCATCACGGAATACCACAGGCTGGGGGGCCTCCACAGCAGAGGGGTATCCTTGCACCTCTGGGGCTGGAAGTCCCAGATAGGGCATCAGGACGGTCTGGTTCTAGTGAGGACTCTATTTTGCGCCCCTCTCCCTGTGTGCTCACAAGGTGGGGACAGAGATCGTCTCTCCAGTCTCTTCTTATGAGGGCACTGATCTCCCGCTGTGACCGAATCACCCCTCCCCCCAAAAGGTCTCCTCTCCAAATACAACCCCCCTGGAGATCAGGCCTGCCACACAGGAATACAGTGGGGGACACAACCATTCAGTCCCTAGAAAGCTCTCAGCTCAGAGTCAGTGCTCGGGAAATGTTAACATTCACCCATCAGGGTTTTGGATTTCACTAAGATGAAATGGGAAGAGTATCTGCCCAGCAAAGGTGGTTAGACCTTCGCTGGAGATAGAAATGAACAGGCAAGGCCACCTTGAGGTTCCTTCATTCCGTCAATAACCATTTAAGGAAGACCTACTGTGTGTCAGCTCAGAGTTCCTGAGGGCCTCTGAAAACCGGAAAATTCCAGCTTGCAGAGCTCTCTGGGCTCTTTCCCCAGCCCTCCCCTTTTCTATTCTGCTGCAGTTTCCATGGTGACGGTCTGAGCCTCCCCCTGTTGCTAAGGGCAGATAAGCAATCTCTAGAGGGAGCAGGCTATGCAGGCAGGTCGACTAATCTTGAGGAGACAGGGTGGTGTGCATGGGAGGGATGGGGAGAGGTGCGCAATGGCCCCTGCCGTGGTCCTTGTGCATCTCTGGGTGCCTCCGAGTGGGGCCTGCAGAAGACAGAAACACACATGCGAGGGCCTCTGCTGAGTCAGTCAGAAATCTGCAGCCTCCAGTCAGAATCCCTCAGGTAGTTTGGTAAATACTGATGGAGCTTTTCTTGTGCCTTGTCTACAGGCAGAGAACAAATGCCCGGCAAGCCGGGCCCGGCTTCTGCTGCCCTGGGCTTTGTTCCAGTGGGAGACACATTCGTCTGTTCCCAAAGTCAGGTCCTTTGCTTAAGAAAGATGTTGACAACCTCTTAGGAGGCCAGTACCATGCTAGACCTTGGGGTAGCAGCAGGGTATACGATGAGCTAAGCCCCTGCACTTGTAAAGTCTGCAGGGTGCAAGGGAGACAGAGAGGAACAGAAGTGTTACTACAGCCTCGGAAGTTTGCTAGGACTGTGAAGAAAAAGAAAGCAGAGAATTGGAAGGTATTGATGTGGAAGGGACTGTCTTAGCTATGTGCTAGGGACCTGGTAATACCCCAGCAGAAGGCTGAACAGGGAGCCGGGAGGGAGGGAGAGTAAACGTGAGACTCTCTGGGGGAAGAGAAATCTAGGCAGAAGGAATATCAAGTGCAAATGTCCTGTGGCAAAAACGTGCTGGCACGTGCAAGGGAGCCCATGCTAGCCACATCAGGCGAGGCTTCATAAAACTTTGGGCTTGGTTAACAAATTATTAACACTGGCGCGCCTGGGTGGCTCAGTCGAAGTGCCTGGGTTCGGTTAAGCGTCTGACTTTGGCTCAGGTCATGATCTCACAGTCTGTGAGTTCAAGCCCCACGTTGGGCTCAGAGCCTGGAGCCTGCTCCAGATTCTGTGTCTTCCTCTCTCTCTGCCCCTTGGCCCCCTACTCACATTCTCTGTCTGCCTCTCTAAAATAAAAAATAAATAAGCATTACATTTTTTTTTTTTTAATTATTAACATTAATCCTAGTACTACTGATTGAGTTTCTCTCACAGGTCAGACCCTGGGCCAGGCACCGGGTATACATGGAGGCATCAAAACACACATGCTTCCTGTCTTCAAGGAGCTCAGTTATTCGGAGATACTGATACTAATCAGATCATCACAAAGTAGACACCTTCCAAGAATACCGAGTATGCAATTAGAGCCTTTTCTCTGCTTGTGGACTCTGTTTGGGCTGGGCACCCACAGAGAATTATCAAACCTCATCAGGTGGATGGTATCATTATCTCAAATTTGGACACAAGTGGATGGAGGTGCAGAGGGGTTGCACAATCTCTCGTACGTTATGCTGCTAGTCAATGGCAGGGCTGGGGCTTGGGCGGAAGCCATGTGGCTTCCGGAGCCCATGATCTCCCCTGGTGAAAATGCTCCTTGCAACCGTGTTGTGGTCCAAAATTAGGAGCTTGTGCATCCAGCGTATACACACAAACATTTTGCACAATGCTAGTGTTAGGAGACAACGTGCTAACGCGGAGGGGGACGCCATCGATGAAGAAAGCGGTTGGGGGAAGGATACCTGTGACGGGTGGACTCTTCATTTTCAGAGAAGATTCCCCAAAGTCAGCCCGCTGTAGCTAGTCCACCAACCACCCTGTGTCCAATTCTAGTTTATAAGATGCTGAACCGTGTGCTCAATACCGTTTCTGTAACCTTTATATTCTTACAAGGTACGACCAATTCGTATTCTGATTTTACAAATAAGGAATTTGACCAGCAAAGTCTCAGAGAGATGGAAAATACCGCCCAGGAAACCGCATCTTCTTTATTTTTTAAATTTGGGGTGAAGTGCACACGAGGTAAAAATTTACCATCTTAACCATTCTAAGCGTGCAGTTCCGTGGAGGGAAGTACATGCTGGTGTTAGGCGACTGTCACCGCCATCCGTTCGAAGAACTCTCTTCGTCTTGCAAAACTGAAATTGTGCCCCATGAGACACCAAGTCCCCATTGCCATTCCCCCGGCCCCGGGCGGCCCACCGTTTTAGCTACAGTCGCTCTGGGTCTGACCATCCCAAGGACCTCGGATAGGCGGAATCGTACAGTACTTGGCTTTCCCACGACTGGCTCATCTCATTGAGCATCATGGGCTCAGGTCCGTCCACGGTGTGGCCCATGCCAGAATTTCCCCCTCTCTAAGGCTAAGTAATATCCCACTGAATGCATACACCACATTTTGCTTATCCACTCATCTGTCGATGGACACTGGGCTGCCAACAACGCTGGCGTAGAAGTTTCTCTTTGGGTCCCTGCTTCCGATTCCTGGGGAAAGTACCCAGAAGTGGAATTTCTAGATCACTAATTTTTCTGAGGAACCGCCACACTGTTTTCCACGGTGGCTGCACCATGGTGCAGTCCCATCAGCAGTGAACAAGGGAAGGACCCATGGTTTTACTTATTCACAAATAACGAACGAGAAACTAGGGGATTCCAGGCTGGGGTTTTAAATGCACACTTGGTTTCATGCAAGATTCCAGAATATTCCGTCCTCTGAGGTTCGGTCTGCTGATTTTCAGCCGCCTACACCTCCTCAGCCTAGCAATGGTTTCCATGGTAACAGATTGAGTTTGTCTGGGTTGCTATGGAACCAAAGAGCCCTGAGGAGGGACTGGTTCCAGCCAGTCTGGGTGAGGGATGGGGAGTCCTGGGGGGGGGAGTGGGGAGGGGGTCTCAGCCTGCAGTGCCCCCACCAGCGGTTCATGCACATCCTCTGTGCTTTTCCTTTGACGCTGTTTTTGTGCAAGGGCACAAAATTCACTCTGAGCCTCACAGAGTCTAAGCCCCACGTTTTCACACCTGAAGTGGCCAGTGACATAAACCAGTGTCCTCACTGTATTCTCCTCTGTTCTTTTACTTATTCACTCAACAAATGTCTACTGAGAGCCTGCTCTGCTAAGTCAGTGTGCCAGACCCCAGGACCACGATGATGAGAGGGACACAGAAATGGTGTTGATGGGCAGCGGAAAGTGCCCACTCAAAACCAGTCACTTTGGGATCAGGGTTCTGTTGAGCTGCAGGCCTTGGAAAAGAGCAAATGCTGGGAGGGGCTTCCCCTGAGCCCCCTCGTCCAGGTCCTCAACGTCATGACGAGACCGCAACGTCATCAGTCCATCCCAGGAGCTCCATCCACTGGGAGAGACTGGCTCTTGTCACAGGATGGGTGACTAGAAGCAGACAGCACACCCAGACCGACCGTCACGAACCATCACACCACCTCTCCTAAAACTCGTTTCCTCTCCCCTGAAAGGCCCCCGTCCCCTGTCCTTCCAGGATTCTAGGCCACTTCCTGTGTATACATGAGATGTACAAATTCGTAACTTACGTTTTACCTTTGTTAACATGTCCTTTACTACAGGATCTCAGCCAAGAACTCAGAAGGGTGGGGAAAAAATTACTTTTCCTCCCCTGCAATGTTTTTTTTTCTACAGATGCCTACTTGGGGATGCTTCCATTCGATAATGTACCTTACAGATAGTCACTGTCGCTCCACCCTGTGCGAGACTAGGTTAGCAAGAAGAGAAACACAAGCCCCCTACCCCGAGATGACAGATGTCGAGTGGGTCAACCTTAGTCAGTAGCCAGTGCCTCTTCAGGGATTCACAGACTTTTTGTTTTTTGTTAAAATGCATCCTTGGGGGTGCCTGAGTGGCTCGGTTGGTTAAGTATCTGACTCTTGATTTCGGCTCAGGTCATGGTCTCATGGTTGGTGAGGTCGAGCCCCACATCGGGCTCTGCACTGACAGCATGGAGCCTACTTGGGATTCTCTCTCTCTCTCTCTCTCTCTCTCTCTCTCTCTCTCTCTCTCTCTCCTCTCAACCCCTGCGCCTCACCTGCTCATGCTCTCTCTCTCAAAATAATAAATAAACCTTAAATTAAATTAAATGCATCCTTGGGACGTCCTACATCTTGATTGCAGTGCTGACAACACAGGTCTGCACGTTTGTCAAAACCCATTAGTTGCATGCTTACAAAAGACGCCTTTTGTTGTATGTAAATTATCCACCAATAAGCTCATTTTTTTTTAAAATGCATTTTGGGGCAGGGTCAAAATTTTACTGTTTGGGTCTCTGTGGACTCCTAAAGAAATCCCAAGTGCAAAACCAAAAACCAAAAACCAAAAAAAAGCCACCAATAAAAGTAGCATCTTCTGCCCTCTCACCTGCAAGCTGGCGATGAGCCCTTTGGCTACAGGGACCTCCAAACCTGCCCGGGCTGACTTGGGGACAGGGCAATGGGGGCTCAGCATCCAAGAAAGGAGGTGGGTGGGGCTATGGCTTGAGAGTCTGTCAGTCGGTTTGCACAGGAAAGAGGTGCTTGTAGGCAGGCTGCTAATCTCCTTTGGAATTGGTAGCCCTGGGGAGGGGGGCAGAGTCTGTCCCTGGATCTGTACCTCCTACCCCCACCCACCCAGAAATGCCAAAACATCTCAAGACAGCAAAAGTAAAACGTAATGAACGCAGGTCGATCGATGGGTCGATGGGCAAGCAGGCAGGTGGGCAAGTAGATGGATGAATTCAAATGCCAACTATATAGATTCCCACCCCCGGAGTGAGAGGAAAATTCCAAGTTCGAGAAGAAATATGGTATGTGACACCCCTCCCCTGCCGCGAGGGACTCCTTGAGGTGTGCAGGTATTCCTTCATTCACAAACATTTATTAACTTCCTGCTGTATGCTGGGCCACGATTATTAAATCACAGTTTTTACTTGCATCCTGGAATATTCCAGTCTCCGAGCTTCTCTGGATCTATCCTCAGTCCCCTCCTCTGAACGACAGCTATTTCCATGGCAACAGCCTCAGCAACACCCCCCCCCCCCCCGCCACCTCCCACCCCCGCCCCCAACACTGCCAGCCAAGAAGAAGAGGCTGGCTTACCCACGGCATCCAGCCAGGGTCCCCGGGATGGGAGAATTATCATAAACTCCAGAGGCTGCTGGCTGCAGAGAGGTTATGTCCATCTTCTAAGCAGGTCACTGTGTAATGGGATGTTGGGGAGTGATGGGCGGCACTAGCTCTGTGAGCCTTCCTGAGGAACCACCAGTCTGCTCCAAGCCCCAGCAGCGTAGGAACGCTACCTGTCCTCCTCATTTGCTCACTGAGTCAGTCAACAAACACCGACTGAGTCCAGGTGTGTGCTGGGCCGGGACTAAAAAGGGAAGTAATGAGGGGTACCTAATTGACTTTCCTAGGCCTTTGGCAGTCAGGAGGATCGTTCATTCATTTACTCCCGCAACATGGATTTGGGGGGGGGGGGCCCACTATGGGCTGGGTGCTGTACTCCACCCAGGATGCGGGAGCCAAGTGAGGATAGGACAGAGGCCATACCTTCCTGGAGAGGCAGGGGTGAGTGAAGGTGGAGGGTGGGAACACGGAGGGGCTCGGGGGAGGGGAGTGAGCTGCTCCCCAGTCCAGGTGAGGAGGGAGGACCCCTCTGAAGTAATGTGTCAGCAGACTTGGAACTTACTAATTTAGTAATCACCTCCCCAAAGCCCATGTCCTAATACCAGCACACGTCGGGGGTTAGGGCTTCAACATGTGAGTTTTGCAGGGGACACAACAGAGCCGTACGAGGTACCTTGAGGGGACCAGGAAGACTCAGCCCTGAATTTGGTCGGGAGTGGTCCCCACCTGAAAGTGCAAATATGAAAATAAATGCAAATGAAAAGGCAGCTTTATCCTAAGCCTCAAAGAATCTCCACGAACGATTTTTCAAAGGCCTGTGAAGAAGTAAGCCGCCATGTGGGTGACAGGGCCATGTAGCAGGAAACGACGTGGCACCAGCAGGGACCTCAGGCTCAGACCCCAGGGGACTGAAGACAGCCCGAGAGACCCCGCAAGCCCAGACAGCATGCGTGGTTTCCAGTGGCTCAGCTTGTGCTGGTTCGTAAGGCAGCGATAATAACAGACACCTCAGCAGACTGAATGGGTCAACGAGGGTCCACACTTAGGGTCACAGTTAAATGGGCCAAGAACTGTTCCCGACTGGAGTTTCAGTAGCACAAAACCTGTTTTCGGAAGTCAAAGTGCAAAGGAGGAGAGCGGTTGTGATTCTGTATCTCTTCCAAAGATTTCTACTTAAAAAAAAAAGGAACTGGAGAGAATCTGCCTTAAAATGAGAGTCGATCTTGCGATCTGCATACGAGGACCCATGGGTGGTTACCTGCCTGGGACGGGGTCCACTGCCTAGTGAGGAAGCAGGGGCAGCGGTCTTACTGGAGACAAAGACCCACATTTTTATCGACTCATTTATTGAGACTTCAGAGCCTGGAAAATTCCAGGCTCCGAGGCTTTCTCACTCCTTGGCAGCCCCTCCCTCCCTGGGCTGTGGTTTCCATGGCAACAACCTCAGACAGCTCCTGATGCTGAGAAGGGTAAAGGCTCCTCTGGGTGGGGGGGGGGGGGGGGGTTGGGGTGGGGGGGGGCAGGGATGGGAGCTGGCACCCAACCGGCCCAGGGCGTGCGGGAGGGGAGGAGGCCCTTAACGCCGCAAACGTGTCACCAACGGTTCCTGCGCATCCAAAACGTGTTTCACAGTGGCAAAACGTACGACTCGTAAAATGTACCATTCTCGCTGTGTTCAGGCGTGTGGCTCCGTGGGGCTGAGTGCACGCACTCACACCGCTGTGTACATCCCCCCACCCGCTCCAGAGCCTCTTCCCAAACTGAAACTGGCCTCATAAACCCCCTCCTCCTCGCCCCTCCCCAGCTCTGCCATCCACCATCCCACCTTCTGTCTCTGTGCATCTGAAGCGCCGGGCGCTTCCTTTAAATGAAAATATATGACATTTGTCCTTTTGTCCTCAGGGCTTGTCCACGTTGCAGCACAGGCCAGGGTTCTGTCCCCTTTTAAGGCTGCCTGACATTCCGGAGTGTGGGTGCATCATCACACGTTGCTCATCCATCCATCCTTCCGCAGACACGGGCTGCTTCCAGCTTTCGGTTAGCGAGTACTGCTGCTGTGAACAGGGCTGTGCAAAGATCTGAGACCCTGCCTTCGGTCCTCTTGGATGTGCACCCAGAGGCGGATCGTTGGACCCCACGGTAATTCTATGCTTAGCGACTTGAGGAGCCGCCATACTGTTTTCCACCATGTCGCTTTCCGTCCAGCGATCATGCACGTGATCACATACGTCTTTCTCGCCTGCCGCGTTGCCTCCTTCGGTGGCGTCTTTTCAGGGGGGCGGCGGGTCGGCTCTGGAGCCTCTGCAGACTCTATGTCACTGCAGGCATTTAGTCGAGTGGTGGTCGTGGCTGCCAGCGGTACAACCACCGTCTCCTACCGTCCGGTCTTTATCGTTTTTTTTCTCAGTTTACTTGCTTATGTTTAAGTAATCTCTACGCCCAACACGGGGCTCGAAATCACGACTGGAGATCAAGAGTCGCCAGCCCAGCGGCTGAGCCAGCCAGCCACCGCCAGTCTTCATCAGTTCGATTGCTTGTTTATCTGCTCACACCCTATTTATCAAGAGTCTACAACGTGCAAGACGCCAGAAGGAAAATGAGGAACAGAAACCAGACCAGTCTCTGTTTTCATGGACTTTCACTTCTCGGGACTGGAGTCTCCTCATCTGTAAAGTGGGCGTGATAACAGCTCCTAACCCCACAGGGCACGATGAAGACTAAAGGAAGAGGGGTAGGGCACTGCCCCGTGCTGGCATGGTGGCCTTTCTCTCCTGCGTGGAAAGACTGGACCCTCCTCTCTGAGCACAGCCCCTGCGAGCGCATTCGGGCAGAATCAGGCAGCAGAACCGTCTCGGGACCCACTCGTGCCAGACAGAACCTCCTCCCCTCCGCGTCAACCATCGCGGAACCCCCGATGACAAGGGCTCTGCATGTCCCCCAAGGCCGATCCCGCTCCCCCAGGTCCTGGCTCCCAGCTCCTCTCCAAATGCCGCCACCGCCTTCTGGGTGGTCCCAGAACGCCCTGTGCTTCTGCTTGGGTCCCGCCTAGGTGCTTTCCCACTGCTAACCGGATGAACGCCTACCTGGGAGGTGGCCTGGGTGCAGACAGGGCCAGGGGTTCCCCTGAGACCCAGGCCTTGACCCCCGTGCAATGCTGCCTGTCATGAGTAATACTAAGAACCACTGACGTGTGCGTGTGCGTGGTCCTGCGCTTTGTGACCTGGGGCCACACGCAGGGATGCCTCAGACTGTGCGGTGCAGACAGACCTGTTCTCAGAACTTGCCCTCCGAGGAGGAGTCCTGCCCTTCACCACCAGTGAAGCCTCATGCCCCGCACTGGAAGGAATCTCAGCCAACAAACGCGTCCTTGAAGCTCCCTCCTCCTTCCATGCCACGCTCCCTTTTCGTCTCGCAAACAGAGAAATACTATGGGGTCTCTTGTTTCCAAAACGTACACACGGCCTCCCTTCCAGGGTGCGTTTTCAGTTTATACTTTCAAAGTCTGTTGATTTGGGAGTTCGAGGCGCCCTCTGGCCTGCGAATAGTGTGGCGGTTCCTGGCACCGGCTGTGTGCGTGTGAAGGGGCATCTGTGAGCGGAGACACAGAAGAAAGCCTCTCTTTCTGGTGTGTTAGAGGGTGGGGTACGAGGCGCCCAGCCTCCCCGCCTCGGAGCCCCGTCCTTCCTTCCTGCACCGAACTTGTGAACAGCCACGTCTTGTATTTGTGCCTGGAGCCCGCGGCCTCCTCCACACACTCTCACTGAACAGCCACAGTACGTGCTCAGCAAACTCCAGACAGACAGAACTCCCCACACAGGCCTCCGGAGGATTTGAGTCTGCACCGGTGGGCTGGTGCCGCATACATGTGCACTGAGCCTGTGCGCTCCCCGTGTAGACATCTACGCTCACGGCGGCCCCCACCTCGCCCCTCCTTCCCCAGTCCTTCTTCACCCAACACCAGCCGGGCTCTCACCCCATTCCTCCAAGCAGGGGCCTGGGTGCCAGCAGCCTCCACGTCCCTAAATCCGAAGTTCTATGGCCACATCGCTGGGCTCCAGGACCTTGACCGGCTCACCCCCTGCTGTTATCTCTAGGGACCCTAACCTCCCCGTGGCCTTTGTCTTCCCTCCCCAGGTGCTCTTAGATGCTCACCTCCTCTGCTCACTTCTAAGTAGCAGAGGCTCCAGGGTGCAGGGGTCCAGGGCCACCTCTGTCACCTGTATTTGTCACCTATTGTTGCATAGCAAGTTACCCCAATTTTATTTTCATTATTGAAAAAAAATTTTTTTTAATGTTTGCTTATTGTTGAGAGACAGAGTGAGAGCGGGGGAGGGGCAGAGAGAGAGGGAGTCACAGAATCCGAAGCAGGCTCCAGGCTCCGAGCTGTCAGCACAGAGCCCGACGTGGGGCTCCAACTCACGGACTGTGAGATCATGACCCGAGCCGAAGTCAGATGCTTAACCAACTGAGCCACCCGGGTGCCCCACAAGTTACCCCAATTTTAGCGACTATGATTCTGGGAATCGGGAGTGGCTGAGCTGGGTGGTTCTTGTTTAGAGTCTTTCCCAAGGTTGCTGGGAAGGTGTTGAGCAGGGTTGCGGCCACCCGAAGGCTTGACTGGGGCTCGGCGGTCCACGTTCAAGGTGGCTCCCTCACACTCCTGCCAAGCTATGCTGCCTGGTGGCAGAGGCCCCAGTTCCTGGCCAAGTGTAGCTCTCCAGGGGACGGTCTGAGCACCCACATGACATGGTTTCCCCCACAGCAGTGAGCCGGGAGAGAGCATGCCCGAAGCTGGCAGGCCTTTTATACCCCCGCCTTGGAAACCATGCACGGACGGTTCCATAATGCCCTACAGGCCACACAGGTCAGCCGTCTCCTCTGCTGGAGGGGGCCGCACGGGGCTTGAGTACCAAGAGTGTGAATCTCTAGGGCCCACCTTGGCGGCTAGCGTTCACACCCTCCACTCGCTCTGAGCTGACCTCACCCACAGCCTCGTTTACAAAAACCATCTCCAAGCTAATTTCTATCTCCAGCCTTGGTTTTCTGCTTGAATTTCTGCCTCCAAGACATCTCTCCATGAATGTCAAATTGGCATGTGAAGCTCAAAAATCAAAACGAATGCAAAAAATAAAGAGCCGGGATGGAAGAACAAAATGTCAAAAATTTAAATGAAGTCTAGTGTGTGCTGAGTCATATTGAAGCCTGAGGCAAAAGAAGAATGTGAGCCCTTATATATGTATTTTTATTTCATTGTTTAATGTTTATTTAGTATTGAGAGAGAGAGAGACAGAGACAGAGACAGAGAGACAGAGCATGAGCTGGGGAGGGCAGACAGAGAGGGAGACACAGAATCCGAAGCAGGCTCCAGGCTCCGAGCTGTCAGCACAGAGCCTGAGGCGGGGCTTGAACCCACAAACTGTGAGATCACGACCTGAGTCAACATCGGACGTTTAACTGACTGAGCCCCCTAGACAGCCCGGTCCTCCGTCTTTTAAATGAGAAAAGTGGCTCAGAGGGTTTCAGGGGCTGTGTTGTGACAGATTCCATCCAGGGGGTCTAACTCTGCAACTGGACAGAATGAGATAGGACCACCCTCTCCCCCTGTAAAGCAGGAAGGTAACACCACCCACCTTGCAGATACATCATGGAAATTCAATGGAAAGCACTTAGCGTCATGCCTGGCAAATAGTGAGCATAACAAATGCTATTTTATAAAAATGATAGTCATTGTAATGATGATGATGATGATGATGTATCAAATCAGGGGCCCCAGACAAATTTGAAATTGCTCCACCATCCAAAATATGTGCATTGCTTCCTCTCTCTTGGCTACTGCACTGATCGAAGCCCCCATTGTTTGCAGGCCCAGCCCCCAGCCCGGTGGCCACACAGCCCAGAGGAGTCACTGAGTAAACATTTGTTCTTCTCACAGTTTACTTTGAGTGACTGATCTCTCTCCCAGTGGCCTCAGAGCCATAAGAAGGCAGGAGTCACGTCTGCCTCTGTGCCCGGGTGATCTACAGTGTTCCGGAGAAAGCCTGGCATACAGTAAATGTTCAATTAATACTGACGACACTGGGGGCACCTGGGTGGCTCAGTCGGTTGAGCGTCCGACTTCGGCTCAGGTCGTGATCTCACGGTTCGTGGGTTCGAGCCCCGCCTCGGGCTCTGTGCTGGAGGCTCGGAGCCTGGAGCTGCTTCGGACTCCGTGTCTCCTTCTCTCTCTGTCCCTCCCCTGCTTGTGCTTGGTTTCTCTTTCTCAAAAATTGATAAGCATGAAAAAAAATACTGACGACACTGACAATATCGATAACTTTAAGAGCTAAATTGCAAATCCCAAAGTTCTTACCATTGACGAGACCCTTCTTGATCCACCTTCACCTCCTTCTCTTCCTCACCCCGCCTAGCAGCACTTCAGCCACTGTGCTCTCATTGCCTGCTCTTGAATGTGTGCAAAGTGTTTCTACCCCAGGGCCTTTGCATGTGCTGTCCCTCTCCCTGGAACGTTCTTTCCCCATGACTTGATCCCTGACTTTATTCATGTCTCTGCTGAGTTCTCACAACCTGAGAAAAGGCCTTCTCTGACCACTCCATCACTGACCCCAGTCACCATCTGTTCCGCTAACCCCCCACATTCTTTATCAGAGCATACAAGTCATATTGGATACTCATAGCACCCGCTCCCTTTACTTCTGGCAGATAAAATATTTCCAAAGGCCTCCTTGTGGAGTGAGGTGTGGCGTGCAAAACTGCCCCCCATTGAAAACCACTGTCACATCCCCATATCCTAGAACAGGATCTGTCATTGCTGGTGGTGTAAAATCAACAGCTCATGAACGAACAGTTACGGTAGATAATGCTTGCATCACGGTGCTTGTGGGAGACGGGCCAGGTCTAAGGCAGCAAGGCTGATTACGTGACCTTCTACAAACGCCCAGCAGTGCATTTTAATTGCAGGAAAGAATATGTCCAGCCTGGGCTGGACGTCCCACAGGTTTGAGCCCTCCCTGCGCCTGTTAATTTTGTTGTCCACTGTCCTTTGCTGTTTTCCCTGAAGACCTTTGCAGGACAAAGGCCGCGCTTGCCTGTTGCCATGGGAACCACAGCGTTGGGGGGGGGTTAGTGAGGGGAGAAGGCTGCAGAATTGCAGAGGGTGGGGGGGGGCGGGTTCAGGGCGTGGAAACATCCAGGCTCTAGAGGCAAATGTGAATTTAAGAACGTCCTAGCACACATGCTACACAAGTTTGTGGAAAGAACAAAATTCGTTTACCAGCCCCCACCCCCTCCGGTCCTGCCCCGCTCTCTGTTCTAGCTGGCATGTGAGAAATGTGTCCTTCTTGCGAGGGACAAATAGAAGTGATGGGTACTTGATTCCACGGAGAGCTGCACTTACTATTGTTCCTTGCTCAGTGAATTTTGGTGAGTGAGACTCGAATAAAGAACTAAGTGCCTTCGATAAGCAGAGGAAGGAAACGATGCTGGACACTCGTGCGAGGCAAGAACGTGACGGTGCCATGGACCGAGTCGTGAGTGCAAGTTCATGCCGAGCCCTCGGAACCCAGACTAGTGAATCGTGGAAACTGCGAGGGGTCTCGGGGACCCCCGGCACGCACGGCATTAAGTGTTCTTCAGAAAGGCACGTTGTTTTAGAGGAAAGAGCTTTCTCGCGTTAACCGCAAAGCCACTACATCGCTTGTCTCAATTAATCGGCTCATAAACGTCACCACCATGACCACAGGGCGGGTGTTCGTGCTCTTGTGAATTCCGGGAGCAGAATGAGCTGGGTCAGAGGGTGAACATATTTTAAACACTGCCGAAAATGCTGGACAGAGAGGATGTATCCCCCGCGTGCCCACCACCCACACTAGAAACGAGCCTGCTTCCCCAGCACCCCCCGTCACTGCACACTGTTGATATTTTCATCTTTGCCCAGCTGATGTGGTGGAAACTAAGCCTCAGTTTGGTTTGGCGTCTGGTTTATTATTATTATTATTATCATTTGAGGGGGGGAGGGGCAGAGAGACGGGGAGACAGAAAATCCCAAGCAGGCTCCGCTCTGTCGGTGCAGAGCCTGACGTGGGACTCGATCTCACGAACTGTGAGATCATGACTCGAGCCAAAATCAAGAGTCGGAACTTAACGGACTGAGACACCCAGGCGCCCCAGAATTTCCTTTCTTTTTAAGCCAATATTCCCTTGTAGGGAGGATGACATTTTGTTCACCTATTCATCCACTGATGGACACCTGGGCTGCTTCCACATTTCGGCCACTGTGGGTAAAACACGGCCCCGCACACTGGTGTACAAATACCTCTTTAAGACCCTGTTTCCAGTTCTTTTGGGGTATATACCCAGAAGCGTGATCGTGGGATCACATGGTAGTTCTGTCTGTAATTTTTCGAGGAACCTCCATACCGTTCTCCACAGTGGCTGCCCAAGTTATGTTCCCACAAGCAGTGCATGAGGGTTGCCCTTTCTCCACATCCTCCCCAATACTTTCAAAAAAAAATTTTTTTTAACGTTTTATTTTTTGAGAGACAGAGAGAGACAGAGTGTGAGCAGGGGAGGGGCAGAGAGAGAGAGGGAGGCACGGAATCCGAAGCAGGCTCCAGGCTCCGAGCTGCCAGCACAGAGCCCGACGAGGGGATTGAACCCACAAACTGTGAGATCGTGACCTGAGCCGAAGTCGGACACTTCAACCGACTGAGCCACCCGGGGGCCCCCTCCCTGATACTTGATACCTACTTTTTTCTTTCTTAAATAGTAAACCATCCTAACGGGCGAGGCGGCATCTCACTGGTTTTATGTGGTCAGATTTACACGCCTTTGTTGTTGTGCTTCCATGCTTTTGCGACCTGTCCGCTCATTCTTACCAATCCATGACGCTGAGGGCACTGACAGGTCCAGTCGCATATGGAGCTGAGGAACGGAGGCCACCGTGTGCTGTGCACCTAGGAGAAACCGTGTCCCTCGCTGCCCACAGAGGAGCCTGAGCCAGAACTGAACGGAAAAGGTAGTTCATGTGGTGGAGAAGTCTGTCCCGGAATCCCGTGGCCCTTTGGACGAGGCTCGGGGAAGGTCAGCATTCAGTCCACGTGCCAGATAAATCAACCGACGTCAGAATTTCCCCTGATTAATGAACTAAATGCCAGACTGCAGCCCAAGCTCTCTATGTATTGCCTTCTCATTCAGGAAGGGAACGGCTTTCTCGGAAACAGTAAAATGTAGCCAGTATTCTGGAGACATTCATTCCCACACTGTCCTGTACTGGGTTGAAGACTGGTGGTTTGTTGTGCACAGGGCATCAGGGGCCAGCTGCAAATGAATTTCTCTCTACTTTGTTGAGGTTAAAATCTTTTCTTTAAAAAAAGATTTTATTTTTAAGGGGCACCTGGGTGGCTCAGTTGGTTGTGCGTCTGACTCTTGGTTTCTGCTCAGGTCATGATCTCATAGGTTTGTGGGTTTGAGCTCCCCATCAGTCTCTGTGCTGACAATGGGGAGCCTGCTTGGGATTCTCTCTCTCTCCCTCTCCCTCTTACCCTGCTCTTTCTCTCTCAAAAATAAACATTAAAATTTTTTTTTCAAGAAGATTTTATTTTTAAACAATCTCATACCCAAATGTGGGGTCTGAACTCACAACCCCAAAATCAAGAGTCACACACTCTACTGACTAAACCAGCTAGGCGCCCCTCTGGGGTTAAAATCTTGACTCTAATTTTCTCATGGCTTTAATTCCTGTGCTGAGGGACTTTATTGGGACCCTGTAGGCATCAAGCATTTAGTTCTAAAACTCTGTATTACATTAAATTAAAGTAAAAATCCGTGAGAATAATGCTAATAGCTGGGACATATATGTAAAATGCTTGGGATGTACTGAGAAGTCTTTATGATTTTGTAGCCTTAGTTTTTTGTTTTTTTTTTTTAATGTTTATTTATTATTTTGAGAGAGAGACAGAGTGTGAGCAGGGGAGAAACAGAGATAGAGGGAGACACAGAATCTGAAGCAGGCTCCAGGCTCCGAGCTGTCAGCACAGAGCCTGATGTGAGGCTCGAATTCATGGACCATGAGATCATGACCTGAGCCGAAGTCGGATGCTCAACCGACTGAGCCACCCGGGTGCCCCATGAAACCTTACTTTCTGAGTATGTTTGTAAATTCATGTACAGAAACAGATTGAAAAAGAATCCGTGTTCATTCTCTCTCTCTCCTCCTCTTCCTCCTCTTGCCACTCTTGCTACAAATAAAGACCCCCCCTTATTTACTGTCGGGGACCAGTATTGGGACAGCAGAGAATTCTGGAGTCTGGGAGCAGTGTGTCACCTGTGTCCTCCCCAGACCAGTCTTGAGGCCAGCCTCTAGGAGTCTGCCTCTGGAGCCTCACATAGGGATCTATGGGTTTCCTGGATCTCCTAAGACCTGCCCACTATCCCCTCAATACCTCTCTCCACAGCTACAGTCATACTGGCTTCCGCTGCTTACTGCCAAGAATCCTGGCTGTTCTACCCTGATCTGGTGCCCAAAATTCCTGGTGTGGTGAGGTGATGGCCTCCAGGACCACAGCTTGCCCAGATCTGGCCTCTGCATGAAGTAGCAAAGACTGCCCTTTCTCTGGGAGGGTGCAGCCTCGCACTACCATGCACAGCATGGTGGGATAGGAAGGTTGGGATTTCAACTCTTTTACTTGCCCCCTCCATTATCATCCTTGTGCAGTGAACAGCCTGAGCAACCCTACGCTGAAGCCCTGGGCCTGCCTACTCATATTCCGATCTTTAGAAAGGAAAGAGAAGTCTACTTCTCTTACGGAAAATGTCACTTGTGTTTATTGAGCACATACTATATATGCACCATAAACTTGCACATGAAATTTAATCTCAGAGCAATGTGTCAGGTGTTCCCGTAGCCCCAATTTTCTTATAAGCCCCATTAAAGTTGATAAATAACATGATGTATATTTATACTTACAAAGGCTAATTAATAAAATCCAAAGTGCTGTCTATGGCCAGAAAGGGCTCTCCTAGCCAGATGAGGAAACTGAGGCTTGAAGAGATTATAGAGAAGGCATGATGGATCGGAACTGAGCAGATCTGACTCTGGGGCTCCCACATCTAACCATGATGCTAACGGCCTCCGCCCACCTCGAGGACCTCATCTGTACAATAGGGAACGGTAGCAACCATCTTTCAGGGCTGTTAGGGGTGAATGGAAGACACATAGCATGTACAGGTCACACAGCACAGAGGAACCGGTCACTTGGGTGCAACACGTCCTTGTGACGATTCTTACCATCACGACTACCACTACCTTTGATCCCTTCCCGATTCTGGTATTCACAGCCCCGCCCAGGATGCACCCACACCAAACCGGCCCCCAGGGCCTCTCTCTGCACCCCTCTCCAGGATGGTCCCCCCAACTGATGCATCATCTTGCTCTGGTCTTGTGCACTTAGAGGTGGGGCCCAGCACTGGGGCCACGCAGCCCAGGGTAGTCACCAAGTAAACCATTCCTCCTCCCTACATGGCATGGTTCCTCCCCTCCCGTGGACTCTGAGCCAGATGGACGCCTCCATACATCCAGTGTATCACTGAGTGATAGACACGCTTACTACAAATAGTATTCTCTATATTGATACTTACTGGGGCTACCTAATAAAATCCAAAGTGCTTTCTATGTTGACCTGACCTTCTGCCATCGCTGCCTTCACCTGTTACCTTCTGTACCTCACACTGCTCAGGGGCTGCTGGCTCCCCTACAATGTCCCTACAAGCCCCCCACCTCCCTCCAGGCTTTGGTCCTTGCTGGCTCACCAGCCCGGGTCCCTCTTCCCTCGTCTTTGTTCACTCCTTCCCCTTATGCATCCACTCAACGCCTATCCTCTGCTGGGCCTTCTGTAAAGAATGACCTGCCCAGCATCTCCCTATCTCCTTGCCTGATTTCTTTTTCTTCACCGCTCTGATCATGATGCGATTTTACGTGCTCTCCCGTTCACTGTGACCCCGCTCGAAGAAAAGCTCCCCAAAGCAGGGATTTCGCCTGTTGGTTTCTGTTGCACCTGCACCCCTGCTCTGTCACCTGGTCCAGGCTGGGTGGGTGGGGGGCTCCATACCTATTTGTCTAATGATTAAATGCACGTTTTGGATGAACAGATGTCCCGGATACTAGGATCTCAAGGCTTGTTTTTTTCCCCACCATTGCATCCCTAGCTTCAGGGAAAGCGTGGGGCTTAATCAATATGTAGAATGAGTCAGTGAGTGTTGAAAGGCTAAGACCAACGTCTCACGTTCTTGTGGGAGGTTTGTGAGTTCTCATAGGGCCTGTGGGGACCCCAAGAGCCAGTTCTGTTTTCTTATTCAGTGACCCCCATCTAATGATGCCCATGAATGGGCACAAAGAAGCAGGCCAGCCCGGCAGTGGGGGAGGGGCCGCAGGTGTAAGCCCCCCTCCCCCACCCAGGCTCCGTCTTTGTTTTCCCTCAAGAGCTGTCACCTGATTGTGCCGCGGAGGCAGGCTCAGGCCGTTGCCATGGAAACCGTCCCCAGCTCCTGGAAGGAGAGGGGAGGGGGCCCGGAGAGCGGAGGCCTAAGGAGTCCTGGAAATTTCCAGTTCTCAAGTCAAGGCTGCCTTGGGATCAAAATGCCTGGCTAGCACCAAGCAGGTGCTTTTGCTACAAGTTTTGTTGAGGAAACCAAGAGCTGGGCTCCGCCCCACTCCCTGCATCTATTTGAACCAGGAGTATTCTCCCCTCCCCAACCTCCCCGACATGAATTCCGCTCATTGAATCTGAAATAATGCCCAGCTCAAAGCCGGGAGCAGAGAGAGGGGGGAGAAAACCATTTCAGAGTCTTCTAAGGGCAACACGGGGCATTAAGTGGGTTGCTGAGAGAGTGGGTGAGAGGGGGGGCGGGGGGTCCGCTAAT